>NC_072788.1:7038651-7366599 GCF_022539595.1 Amphiprion ocellaris
AGTGAATTAATGAAAGATAAAGGAGAATTCCATCGACCCACCTACAATCTCCGCCTACCGTGTCGTTGACCTGTAAGTGCTTTACGGTTCAAACTGCTCACGGTGGTCAGACGACGTGGTTAAAGCCACGTCACAACAAGAAAAGCAGAATTAGGGCAGTGCAAAGAATTCCAATCATGAAATCCTCCCAACAAAGGGAATCTGCACTGTCAACTCAGTGTGTGTGTGTGTGTGTGTGTGTGTGTGTGTGAAACAGAGTGTGTGTGGCCTTTGACATCTGACTCGGTTTGTCCTTTACTCTGACAGACTCCAGTCACACAAGTGCCTGTGTGGGCTGACCATTGACAAACAATGTGAGGGTGTGCATGAACAACTATGTGCGTGTGCACCGTTAATGCAATTCTCAGAATGACAGAGTACGTCTGGGGCTTCATAGAGGACCCATTATGAGTCAAAGCGTATGAGAAGCTAATGAACTTTGCTGACGAATGTAAGAAGGAGTTGCGGGAATATTTTCTGTAGGATGAAGATTACAGCTGAGAATTTACTCCTCTTGTCCTTCATTCATTCCCTGCCTCCCTTCCTTCTCTTTCATGGTTAATTCATGTCGGTTTCAGTTCAGTGAAATATTATAAGCATCTGACTCAGATTTTTTCCAATTTAAAAGACGTTTTCATATATTTTCTGTAACCCTGCAGATGAAGAAGTTATGCGATACAGAACAGTTTTCTTGAACTAAAAACCTTTCTGTTGGAGGCTATAGCTTAGTTCGAGGTTTATCTTTAGCATGATGTTAGTCTCTTTTAAGGGAGAACAAGAGAGGATTTGGAAGACAACAAAAAAGGGATAAAAGAGCAGAAAAAAACATGGGAGTGAAGGAAAGGAAAAGACAAGAAAAATACAGAAAACAAAAACTGAGATGCAAAGAAAGAATAAAGCAGCAACAGAATGACATGTAGGGTTTTATCCAGGCTTGGCTCACAGGTCGTTCCAGACATCGTTCTGCCCAGTGATGCTTTCCAGTTTTTCCTGGGGGATCCCTGGGGGAGGCGTTGCTAATTTCGATTAGCATCCCACCCTACAAGGGACACTCATTTCGGTCGCTTCCATTTGTGATCTCGTTCTTTCGCTCACTACCCAGAGCTCATGACCACAGGTGAGGGTTGGAATAAACCAAGAGCTTCACCTTCCAGCTCAGCTTCCTTCTTCACCATGACTGTCCAGTGCAACGCCCAAATTACTGTTGATGCTGCACCAAATCGTCTGTCTATCTTCCACCTTCATTTTCCTGTCCAAGATGCTTAAACTTCTTGACTTAGGGCAGCAACTCACCCCAATGTAGAGGGAAAAATCCTTCAGTTTCTGGCAGAGAATCGTTCCCTTAGAGCCACTTCATGCCACTTCACACTCGGCCCAAACCTTACACCTTCCACACCCCAGATGCACCTTGAAATCCTGTCTATGAATATCATGAGGCGGATCAGAGACAAGGTGCAACCACGGCAGAGTAAAGCACCCGCCGCAAATGTGTTTGACCTTATGCCGAGAATACGAACAGAAAACCTCTTGAGGTATTTCCGATGAAGCTAAGTAGAGATAAAGATAGGAAGGCAGGTTTTAAGATGCATCAGCTTTCCTATGTGCACTCAAGCTATCGCCAGGGCGAGGGCTTATCAGACAAAGCTGAAAGAAGCGCTAAAAGCATTTCTGATGCCTCTCTCTATTCTCATGGCACCACTCAACCCCACCAGGCCCCATCAGCTCCACTTCCAAGAAAGACGGGGATGAGGGGATGCAAAAGAATTGCAGAGAAGTAAGCAGTGGGATGCAGGGATGAGAAAGAGGAAGCTGTTCTCTTGTCTTTGCATAACCACGTCATATTCCCCAGTGGGAGACCAACAATGCAGCCTCAACCCAAACACATAATCTACTGTAGTCCACATGGATTCTCACAGGCGAAGACAGTTTAGCGGTTGCACTCCTCCTGGCCTAATCCCCAGGCAGCTCTCTGGCAGGGAAACACTGCAATGATGAGAATTTACTCTGATAACAGAGTAAGAGCCCTTTTGTCACTTCATATAGCATCTGGAATGTGCATAGGCCACATCAGGTGACACATAAACGATGCAATCAATACGTTTCAGCAGCTTATCTGTGGGAAAACTAACACAGGATGCCTGAGCGACACTCTACAGAATACACAAGGCCCATGATTTCTGAATGGAAGCACCTCATAAGATGAGGTTTTCTTTTACTAAGCTTGACTCCTGTCTCTGTCGTACTTTTTGAGACAATGCCAAATATACAGCACAAGCTAAATCTAAAAAGATACAAACCCATTTAATGAAAAGCTACATTTTGGTACCGCATTCAGACAAAGTTTTAAAAAGGGTCCATAGGCGAGCACCTGCTGGAGGAAGAGAAAACTCTACTTAAGCGTGGAATCCATTTAAACTCGATTACTGCAAGAGCTTGGCAACAGTTTTCACACACATCAATGAGTCAGAGCAGGATGCTTCCTACTACTACGATCACTTAGTGTGACGCAACAGTTTTACTTTGCAATGTGAAATTCACAGGAGGCACAGACCAGACCAGTCTGTGTGAAATGGTGGATTTTCCATGCACCATCCAAGTGCAAACGTTGGTACTGAAGACACACAAAAAACTACAATAGGGTAATAAATCTTTGATCATTAAAGACTACTGGAGTGAGAGGCGTTTGAATAGAGATTCTGTTAAGCTCTTGTTGACTGCAAACAAAGAAAAAGTATAGTTTTGGTGAGACAGGCAGGTGGAGCATTAGGTGGACACTGGGTGGCCTTGGAGGGAGACAGAACTCTGATCTACCTGCACAGTTTCTGACTAACCAAGCCGATCAAATTAGACACAGGCCTCCTCTCCCTCACTGTAGAAGGACCCTGATCCATGCAGTAGCTGCACCACCAGGAGACAGACCCTCCCATGTGTGCCGACACTCTAATGACTTTCATGTGAGGCGCATTAAAAGCTGCTGCTAGACCAGTGAAACTAACTGGAGCTGGCAGAGAGGCTGTGGTGGTCCAGTCACAACAGATGTGCAAATCAACAGAGTTTAAAGTTGGGTGGAGTTTTGTTTAGTTGGTACAGTAGAGTTTCATCACTGGCTCCACTTGAGTGTACTTCATGTGTTTTAATTCAAAAAGCACAGTTAGGACCACCTCCACAGGCCTGGTTTGTGATTTCTTTAAATTAAAAACTCTCATGGTAACTTCATTATGCAGCGTGTGATTGCAGCCAAGCACTTTTATGACTTCTCCCCAAACACCAGAGAGCTGGAGCAGCTCCACATCAGTGTAATTAACCACACTGGCAGACAATATGAACACGTCTTACAAGAACAATAAAAGCAGATGCATCACAACTGCAATGAGAAAAATGGAAAGAAGCATCTTGCTAATGCAACATAGATGGATGGTATTAAGTTTACAGGCAATAAAATGTCTTTGGACTGCAGTGGAACATTTAAATTTCTGACGAAAACTCATGTTGATCATGAATGTCAGTCAGCATCTACGGTCTTTAAGCAGAACAGGACCTGAAGTCAGGCTTGGATGCTACTATATAAGCAAACAAAGCTCACACAAATCACCTGATTAGTTGTTCATAACAACTTCTGCCTTACATAAGAGGTCAAATTCAGTCGTCATAACACATACGCATGTACAGAAGCATGCACAAACCTCCACGGTAACTGCTTTAACTCCCCAAGTAAAATGTTATTGTGATTTGAATCCAGTTCGCATGCACTCTCTGACAGAAAAAACCCCAGTGGTGCTGCATGAGCGCCAAAATTAATGATGCATTGCTTCATCTACAATAGTTTCATTGTGAAAACGAGACATACTGCTCTGTGGGGCAACATATCTGTCCCCCTCTCATGGCTGTTTATTGGCTCTCGTTCCAACTGTATTTGTTGTGGGGCCTGCGTGCCACAGGCCACAGTTGCGTAATAATACAGAGACAGGGAGCTAAGTTACAGACGCCCCTTTCATCAGCAAGTGAGCCTGAATCAACAGAAAGCAAGTAAGAAGTTAGATGTAGGTTTATCCCAGATTGGCAAGACAAAGGGTTAAAGCACAATAAGCTCTGCTGCAGAGGACAGTAGAGGAGCAAAGCCCATTAATGCGGTCAGGTGACTGGAGTGCAGTCTAATGGTCAATAGATGGAGTGATGCAACCTCTAAATCTTTTCCCCCTCGCTGCATCTGGGTGTAAACACCGTCACATGGCAGGGAGTGAAAGAGAGGACTGTGAGAAAATAATCAGGCATAAAATGTTGAAAAAGTGCAGCTAGAGTTATTACCTGCAAACAAAAGAGAAGACACTCAACAGGGACAAAGATAT
The DNA here is from genome assembly GCF_022539595.1 of Amphiprion ocellaris. NCBI lineage: Eukaryota > Metazoa > Chordata > Actinopteri > Pomacentridae > Amphiprion > Amphiprion ocellaris. Next base: position 7,043,037 of record NC_072788.1, read on the forward strand.
AAACATGCACAGACCGCAATCCAATCTCCCAGGGGTCACCAAATAGCTCTGTGTGACTTAGTATTTCTGTCATGATGGATGTCTCCCCTCATTTTATATTTTAGCTGTCAGTCGCTTTTCAGAAAACAGGAAGGCTGGCAAGTCTGTGCTGCTGACCCTGACGGTCACAGCACAAAGAGGGAGCTTGTTAGAGAGCTGGGCTTGTCCTCTCTTCACTCTGACTTATAGCCCAACTACATCTGCCTCTTCTTCACTCACTAGCACTGTCTGGCTCAGCCCACCACACAGAAATGAGCATAAACGTGATGCACGGTGACACTTAACAAGGAAACTTAAAGCAATTTTTGGCTGGTTGGATCATTTCTGAGATCCATCATTCAGTGTCTTGGCAGCTCCTGTGCTGGACAGACCCCCGAGCAACATGCTGAATCACTGGCAGCTCACAGAGCCGCTGATCCTGACCTTTTGGCTTCTCCAGAGGAGGGCAAATGAAAAGACAAATTCCCTACATGCATCAGTCCCTTCCAGCACACAGACGCATTTGACTGAACTGTCCCTTTAAATTTCCAGCCTCATACGTGCCTGGATCAGCCAACACAGCCCCGCGGTTCTCTGCCCAGTCTGTGCACTTGTTGTTGGCGTTGAGCAGAACAAGTCCGGCACCTGCTTGCTTCGCCAGCATCACCATTCATCAAAGCAACAATAAAGGCAGAAGGCAGCGTTTTGGCACTGCGCTCCGAGCGCGTAAAAACAGCAGCGCGGGGCAGAGAGGTTGGCTGCGTGGACACAAATGAGAGCAGAAACTCGGGGTGTTTTTGCGCTCTGCATTGCCAAACCTTATCAGAAATATTTTGGGGAAGACTTTTTCTACTTTGCATATTAAAAATGACACGAATAAAGATGCAAACTCCAGTAAAGTTGCAGCAGGTGTTGCTCCAGCCTCGTGTGTGATTGTTTTGATACCTCTGTGCAGCTTCACAAACACAATCAGTGCAAACAAAGTGTCCCAAAATTCCAACACCACTCTTCCTGCCCTGACTGTTTGTTTACTCACCTCCCAGTCCGCCCAGAGTCGCAGCCCAGGAGCCACCGGAGAGCAGGCAGCCCACCGGGAGAAGCATCAACATCACGCCGCCGAGAGTCATCCTGATTCCGCTCTCGTCCTGTTCCAGATCTGATCTCAACACCAAAAAGTCCCGGACTCGTGCTTTCAGCTGCGACGCATCCTGATCTTCACAGCTTTCTCTGATTTAAAACGCTCGAGTGGATAAATAAGTTCAGGTGAATGAGAAAAAACACTGTTGTTCTGCTACAGGTTTTCCCGGAGCTGCGATGTGCACAAAGCGCACGGAAGAGGGTGCATCCGCTGCGCGCAAATCAGAAGCTTTTTTATTACCCACTGAAGAGAAGCGACATGCCGGGAAGCAGCGGATAAATTAATGTAGTTGCATCTGCTGCTATTCCGCTCATAAACTGCGCACCAAAGTAATCCAAAGTGTCGTGCGGGAATAGCGTCCAGCGTCCTGGGCGAGAATCAGCCGCGTAGCGTCGCTCCTCTCCGGGCTCCGACCCCGGTGTCGCCTTCCCTGTCCCGCTGCCGGTAAACAAACCTCCGCTCAGTTTTGAACCGTTTGAGGAGATTCAAGCAGGAAAATTACGTTCAAGTTTAAAAAATAACACGCAGGAATTGTTGTTTTTACTGCGCGCCGTGCAGCCCGGACAGACATGGAGGACTGTGACCGGCTCTGGGACGAGCGCTCTGTGGAAGCCAACAGTCTCGCGCCCCGCCCTCCGGAAAAAGCTGCGCGAGGGACTGACCTCCAGGTAAGAGGGTGACGTCACAGCCGACAGGTGCATAGGCAGATTCAAACAAGCAACTTCCTCGTAAGATAAGGATGTTTTTTGTTTGTTTTTTTGTTTGGGTTTTTTGTTTGTTTTTTTTCCTGGAAGTTTCGGATTTATTTCTTGTGTGACTCGTATCGGATTATTATCCTGTTGTGGCATGACTGCCCTGTAATACAGAGATGAAAGTCTGCAGGGCTGAAAGTGAAACATGTTATTATAATAGCCACACAGGATTCATGCAACCCAACTAAACTAAATTTACATTAATGCTTTATTTTCTCCCCATAAAATACAATTATGACTGCATTATCACCATGGAGATTAGTGTTTGCACCATTACTGTTACATTTAAAGTCTCCTTTTATTCACTGATTAAGGAGACAACAGTTCTGCTTTATATTTATTTACATTTAGTTCAGGTGTTTCTTCATGTGTTGGGAAAATTCTTTTCCTTCTTATGCTAAATAAATCATTTTATAGCAACATTATCTAAAAAAAGCAACATCTAAAAAGTGAAAAACTAACTTTGTCAGTTGATTAAATCCCTTAAAAATCACCTCTGTGTATTAAAGCTGCATATGTATGGGTTTTTCCCATGAATACAATCCTTTCTTGCCTTTAAACAGTTTATATTTAACTCTACATCATTTCCTCCTTTAGAATGTGCAGTTCTACCAAGTCTCCGCCCCTTTCTCCGCCCACTCCTCCACCGTTCATTGCAGCTCGAGCACACCAGCTCACCCCAACACTACAGAACTACTCTACACTACACAATGGCAAGATGTAATATCAGAGTAATTTGGTCATATATGTTTAAAGCAGATGTCAATTCTAAAGAAGAATAATGATACAGAAAGCCCAATTACTGAAAGTCGACAGGATTGGTTCCTTCGGTTTGTTACATGCAAAGTCAAAGATGTCTTAATCCGTATTTTTGAGGCTACCATCAGTAAACTGCAGTCGCAAGGTAGAAAGAAATCAGCTATAGTGTTGACTGCTTATTAAAAAGCATCATATGGACATCCAAACAAAGTAAAAAGTTTGGTTGTTTACTTAAATTTTTCATTTGCTTTCTGGTTAAATTTAAATGCAAAAATTACTTATAGTCTGGGTTAAAATGCAGCCCCCATGGTTGAAGCTTCTCCTCCAGTTTCTTGGTTGCCATGGTGATGAGTCCCACCCCATCTAATATAAAGCTGGCTGATTGAAAAGGAGCCACAGTAAGGCAATAAAGCAATGGGAAAGGTATGCCGAATACTCGTAATGCATCAAAAACAAGCATAATCTGGTAGAAAATACTATAAAAACATAACTGAGAATGTACTTTAGCTGGAATGTCATTTTTAAGAGACATCGCTGCAACTACTCACAAGTTTGAAGCTACATCTAACCAATTTTAAGTATAATCTGTTCAAAACAAGCCAAGCTGTAGATGAGGTTCCTGCTTATATTATTCTTACCAATCACACTAATGGTGCAATATGTATTAAAGCTACACTGATAAATAGATCTGCAATATTTGAGCTATTTGATTGGTTACTTTATGCCTGAATAGGACTATCCACTAATACTAATTAGATGTTTTACTCAAACGTTGACCAAATTGAACTGATTTACCCTTCATTTATGCATTTCAATGGAAAAATTCATTCAGAACTTCTAAATTCTACTTATTACAATGAATATTTCTAAAGTGACTCTGAGTCTTGGACAGAAATCTCCAATGAAAAGCCAAATACATTTCATTTTCAGTGCAAAGTACATTTTACAAATTAATCTTTCACAATAACCCTTTCAAAGATTGTGTTTCAGTGTGTTCCCATTGCTGCTTTTAAAATCCACCTGTCAATCATCTGACATCATAGGGGGTCGGAACATCTAAAGTAAAGATGATTAAATAGTCGATGTGAGGTCAATGATCTGCAGGCTGCACAGAGGTGTTGTTTATACTGCAGGAGGTAATAGCTATTTGATAAAAAACACAATAAACTACAGCCTGTTCAGCCCACTCAGCAGTAATGTTAATATTTCTTTTGATGAATCCAGCAGCAGCCATCTACAAGCTCTTTCCCGCTTCCCCCCTCTTTTCTCCCAGGAGGAGAGCGGCGACGTCGACCAACTGATTTCACGGGGCGGGGGTGCAGACATGTACCCCGACTCCAGGATAAATGGAGGGGTCACAGAGGAGCCCGGATTAAAGGATTTGGTAGAAGAAGAGGGCGATGGAGGAGGAGGAGGAGGACAGGGGTCAGAGGTGAAGCAGCGATGGTAAAGAAAAGCCAAACGGAGCTAAGAAGCGAGCGGCGCCGTCTCTAATCGAGCCTGATTAAGCTCAAACTGTGCGTGTCTCATCTTTGCCCGGCCGATGACTTTTGAATGACTAAACATCACTCAGTATCACAATAGATGTCTTCATCAGTGATGGCAGCAGCGACCGTTGGAGATGAGGGCATTTTATAAAAACCCAGCCGTGACTTTCTGGGTGGTGGGCATATTTATCACTGTCAGAGGAGGTCAGTCGCCATTTAAACTAGCTGCTGTCCATCTGGGAGGGAACATAAAAGGAGGCTGGTGGCCAGAAAGCATCTAATTTCTCCTAGCTGCTGCCCCCTTCTGGACAGGTGAAGCAAATCTTAGAAGCTCTGTATGGTTTGCACTGAGAAAATCGACACTGAATGTGAATTTCAGAGAAGAATCCACAGAATTGTATATAAATGGGGAGACATATAGACAAAGCAAGATGCACAGATGCTGTCAGATTGATTGAAGCCTTCAAGTCACTCCACACACATTAAATTGAGGCACAAAATTTGCATATACTGGGCGCACAGCTTGGCATAAATTAGCCACAAGCACCAACCACAGAGGAGTACGGCCTTAAAGGGATTGCCATGGCTGCTTATCTGTCTCCACACATTAATATTCAGACCCTGATGTAAGGAAGCTGCAATCCATGACCCTGCGCTCCTTCGGTTAATGTCAGTGTGGCATGGCTGTTTATGCACTGTCACTCGTCTGTAAATGTGCGCTTGTATGTGCACGCATGTCCGTATGTGTGTCAGTTGGGACTAGACGCTGGTTTGGGCCAAAGGTTTTTGTTTTTGTGCCTGAGTGTGTGTGTGGCTAACGGTCGGGAGCCACTGGTTGAAGCCGAAGGGATTGTTATGGGGGGGAAAGAGCATGACAGAAACGAAAATCAGACAGAGGAAAGAGATGGGGAGAGACAGACAAGCCACCTCCTCCAGCAAATGTAATTATATGGATCAGAATCACTCGGGGAGCTGCTTCTTGATCAGCTCGGCCTGGCAAACACACGTGACATTGGCCTTGTCCTTGGACGTCTGGGGCAGAAGCGGCGACTTTGTTCAAAAAAAATATGGTTCGGCGTTACGTCTGCGCGTTAAATCTAGCAAATCTGTGACCGATCTGATTGCTGGGTGAGTAACGAAGGCAGTCATGGATATTAATTGTTCTACTGCTTAGTCGGTCGCAGCTTGTGGAAATGAACGAGTGTGTGAGTGCATGGAGGAGGGAGGGGGTCACATAAGGCAGGAGGGCTTCTGCCCTGAGGAGAAGAGGGGCCACATGCACTCAAACACTGAAACACTCATTTAGTTAACAGCTTTCATTTTCTTAATTAGACCGCAGATAGAGTGAACCCAGATTTTCCCTATCTCTCTCCCCCTGTTCCTTCTTACCACTCTCACCCCCATCTCCCTGCTTCCCATCACACTTTCCACCTCTCCCGTTGCATCTGTGCACATTTTCCCCTCCCTCCCTCCTCCCGTCTAAATTTATCAATCGAGCTGTCAGTCTGAAGGGGAGTGCATGAAAACATATTGCAGAAATGTACCGCTGAACGCGTGGATTTCACCCAGTATAGCAGGCTAAAACAAGATTACAAGACAAGCGTGGGGTCAATCCCTTCTCTCTGTGCGATATCCACTACTGGGCATTTGTATCGCTGCTGGCTGGTTGCCAACTGATTTACCCCCCACCCCTCACCTCTGCTGTGGAGGAAATGGAACGAACAGCCCAAAACCTTTTCCACTAATCCCCCCAACAATGGATTCTGCTGTTTCATTGAGGGCAGAGATGGAGGGGGATTCAGGCAGCGGGGCTGAAATATTGTACCGAGTCCAGGTAAGCTTGTAGATTTGGATCAACGCTCCAGTTAAAGCATTTGATTAGCTTCATTCCACCCAAATAAACCACAACTGTGTGTGTGCTTTTCCCTGGTTTTGCAGGATACAAGGTAGAAATGTGACTCTGATAATGATAAAGTGAATTGTAGAAGATCTCAAGTAGGTGTTGCCCCTCCACAATTAAGTACTATTTGTTGCAGTGTTTTCTGAATCCTAATATCGGTGTGTCTTAGTGCTTTTAAAAAAAGAGAAAAACTAACCTTTTGCAATCCTAAGAGCACAGAATCTCCCAAAACAGCTCAAGATAACTGAGAGAATTAAGTCAGAAACAATGCACAGAATGTTGCAGTCTTTGTTTTTTTTGTGTTTCTTGTTGTCTTACTTCCTTCCTTTGTCTGTTTTCCCTCCTCTTTTGAGTGCCCCGATCTGTTTTACCTGTTTCTTATCTAACCATTTAGTTTCAGTGTGTAAGTAGTATTGTCTTTGCCTTTCCTTGTGCCCATTCATCATGTTTGCTACCCACTTGTTTGCAATTCTGCCTGATTACCCCATTGTTGTAGCATGTGGACTTGTGTTGTGTTTGTTGGCCTGTTTGCTTTCCTTGTGTTCCTCGTGCCTCTTTGATTTTAACTGGGGATTTGTTGATTCTTTCGTCTGTGGAGTAGTTTTTATTGGATTATGTATGTTCTCTGGATTCTTCAGCCATTTTGTGTTCACCTCCCACCATGTGTGAAGTAGTTATGTTTGACTGAAATATTAAATAACATTTTTTTTTGCCAGTCTGCCACCCCCCCCCCCCCCCCCAAACACTCCCCAACAGCATGATCGGGATTACATGCTTCAGTGTGATTCTGCTCTTAAAAAATTGCTTCACAAATCTCTTAAAGATTGACTTGCAGACTGAGCAGCACTCCAAAATTTGCTTCGTCCAAATCCTGTGTAAGGCTTTGCAGTTCTTTGTTCAATTTGCACCATCAAAATGAATGAAATGAAAAATGGGTTTGAAACTTATCTCGAAAGAGGAGATCTACAACACCACTTATCAAGTACTTACAATGCAGTCTTGAAATCCCTCTACAGAGAGTTTAACCACCTTTAACTTCTTGAATCACTCCTGACCTGGTTTCACAAATATTTACATGATAGTCTTGGGTCATTAGTGGGCCATTAGCCTTGTGAGTTGGACGTAAGGACAATGAAACACCTTCGAAAAAGTTGCTTTTTACTGGAGCTCGTAGGACCACTATGACCCGGATGACACTCAATCCACACAGACAGTTTAAAACTGTCATTATCTGTATTTTAGATAAGATAATTGTCTCTTAGCTGAATCTTTAATTGTTCATGTTTGTGTTGTTGCTCCAGACCTTGAGTTTTTTGCGCTTTGTGCTTGGAGCGTACCATTAGATCCCAGGGGAGCATGACTACATGTAGCCCCAGACCCAAAGAATAGTCAAATTATGTATTATACAGCACATCTGAGCAGGCAGTAATTTATTGGTTGCCCTATTTTGGGATGGTTTTGTGTGTTTGAGCATGTAAGTTAATAAATGAACGAATGAATGAATAAAAGAATGATTGACTGCATAAATGAATAAATAAACTGAGTGAAGGCAACAATACTCTAATTATGTTTGCAGACAGGATATTTTTACATGGTCAGATGTGCTGCAGCGTACATGATGTGGCTGCATGACATGATCCATGGCTGTAAACTACCTGTGGGTGATAATTCAAACTGTGCAATTCAAACACAAGCAAAAAACACAGAAATGAAAAACTGGACTATTAAGTGAGTTTTTTCCTTGTCTGTTTTTGACGCAGCCACCCAAACATGAGCAAATTAAAAATTAAACTGTGGGGCAATTATGAGAATTTTCAAAAGTGAATGAAAAAATAGATAATGAAAGTTTCAAATACATTTTTAATTATATTTATTTTGATGGTGCAAATTGAACAAAGAGGTGCAAAGCGTTACACAGACTCTAGAATAAATCAAATTGGTTTCTTCTTGCCAGGGATGCAGTACACTAAGTATCTATGCAAATATCAAAGTATAGTACCTAGCTGCATCACCAAAAAAATCCATTCTGATGCCTAATTTTTTAATAATAGCAACATATTTTACAACCTATTTTTTAATGAGCGTAACCTTCAAATAGCAAGCGATTTAACTACTCTTGCTAGAAAATCCCAACTGCTCTCATTCTACATATAAAGCCTCGCTGATAGAACAATAGCTAGGCTTCTGCAGAGGGATTGTAGCTCAGCTTTTTTGCATGTGTGGAGCCCCGAGTTCAATCCCCAGCTTCTGGCTCGGCACAATCCTGCTAAGATCCTACAGAATATGTTGTGGGTACTTGAAGCTTTCAGCCTTGTACTGCCTCCAAGGTGAATGATTGCAGTATCCTTGATCCAGATTTGATTACAATTTCCCTCCATTTCTCTAACATCCGCATAGTGGCTCAGTGAATACAGTAACGTGAAGAATATATTTGCTTGTTATCTGCGTCAAACAGAACTAGTTCAAGATGACATTAATCAGTGGTTTCTTTTGTTTTCATGATATGATAAAGGCAAATATCAAGAATGTGGTTAGAATTCTCTGAAAAACATTAATATTTTCAAAATAATCTGTTTTTCAGCATTCATTTTCCTCAACATAACAGGAGAACCAGTATGAATATTGAATAATTTCTGTTATTTGACTTCCTACAGACAAGACTAATCTCAAAAATGCAGCGATTCTTCGCTTCATTTTGCCTTCAGCTCCCTTTAATCTCTTCAGGCTGTATTAGAGGTATGTCACATGCATGTCACATTGGATGTAACATAATTAGGTAAAACCAAAAACCGGCATCTTTAACTGTAAACTGCTCGCATTCCCAAAGTCCCACCTGACATTGATCTGTCAGTGTGTTTGTTGAAACATACATCCATGCTGAGAGGCTTCTCCCGTGGCTCCAGCTGCACCTGAGGTTCTACTGCACAATGCTTGGCAGAGGAAACAAAGCCGCCTCACACTGTTACATACGATGCATGTGCATGTTTTCACTGCTGGTAAAAGTGTCTCGATGAGTGCGACATTCGCGCAGTCATCGGAGACATCTGTGTGCGCTATCCCTCCCTGTGCTGTGAATTAAAGATGTTCAAACGCTGCTAAGCAATCAATTATTTACATGTCACACACAAGCACAATCTAGCCATGGCAAACACATGGATGAACGCACACAGGAAGCACACATACAACATCCTATTAAGTGCCTTGTCTGATTAAAGGGGTAATGTCAGCTATAATGAGCCTGTTTTGTAGACATTGAGCAGAAATATAATCGTTAGGCTCATCCTTCAAAGAACTATAAAGTGCTTTGTAAGACATGCATGCAGCTAGCGGTCACAGGCTGGTCACTTAAATTGAATATTGCTAAATTTAATTAGCTAATGCAATGATTCCCAACCAGACGTACCAGTACCCAAGGAATACCTGCTGTTGATAGCTAAAAAGCAATTTAATTAATAGCTGAGATAGTTAGCTAAACAAAACAGATACAGGATGCAATTATGATAGAAAATCAGTTCAGATATTATGGAAAATATATTGCAACATCCATGCGAATTCTAAATCCCGAGACTATGATGAAAGAATAGTTTTAAATGTAATTATCCTGCATCAGTCTCCTCATGACAAACTAGGGTCAAATGTAATTACCCAGTGTTGCTTTAACCTAATTCCTTACGTATGACACTCTGGTACATTGATTCCACAGCAGATGGTCTATCAATAATTGAGCCTGCGAAGACGTCCTCAGTCAGATTAAGTAGATTAGCCGATGCCAACATCAACTCCCGTATGAACCAGACTCAGTTTCTTAGATCAACATGCAGCATCAAGATGCACAGCCCTCAACACCTCCTCCTTAGCCTCTTTTAAACAGTGCCAATCTTTCACTCCCTTCTGTCTGTCTGTCTGTCTGTCTGTCTATCTGTCTGTCTGTCTGTCTATCTCTCTCAACAGCAGTAAATGCATGTACATGCATATTTACATGCACCATGTACTAGCACTGTGTCTATCTGCATGTCCACATCATGGCTCCACATAGAAAACAACTGCTAGATGGATTAGAAAATATGTTTGAGAGACTTCACAAAGACAGAACAGATGAAGTTTGGTGACCAGGTAAAAAATCAGTGGACACACCTGCAGTGGTAAGTAGAAGGTATAGAACAATAGAACAAGCCATAGTACCACTAATCAGGGCTGCACTGGCAGTTCCTGTAAAATGACGCAACAAACAGCGCTTGTGCTTTCCCAAACTAGACAAGTGCTTCAGACTTGTCGTATGGTACAAAACGACAAGATTAAACTTACTAAAAAGGCATGAATGAAATCTATTGAATAGTCAAAGTTCATACTTTGGTCAGAGAGGAACAGGATAAATCTGTTCAGCTTGGATGGGGTCCAAGCCTGGTCAGGACTACCAGTGAATGCATAGTCCTGACAGTGAAGCACAGAGGTGGGAGTCTGATGACATGGGGCTGCATGAGTGCAATTTGCAATGCAGTTTGCCTAGATCAAGGTGTACTGACTTTAGTTGCATTGAGGAGCACTGTGGGGCCTGCATTTTTTTATATAGTCAATCTAAACTTTAGGTTTTTAATTTCAAATGATAGCAAATGCTTACTGCTCAACCTAGAGGTAAAGCAATTACTGTAAGGTGATATAACTTTGAGTCATCTGACACTTATGTGATATTGCAAACCGATGTACTCACTTCTGTTTTGTGTTCTATCTGTTCATCTGAGCTCTTTCCCATCAGCCGTAACTCTTTACCCTCCCCTGGGTGGATTTGTGTGTGTTTAATGTATGCAATTTTTGAATCTGACCTAAATACGACGCGTTGAGTTCTCTGAACATTATCCGACTGCATACCATGATGGAGTCAATGCCAACGTACTCGGCATTCCACCCAGCCCAATGCATGTCCCCTTAATCCTGTTAACCCACTCCAACTGTGTGGAGAAGCAGGGAGAGTAGGAGAGAGCCCGGGGCGACTCCGACATTGTACCCCTCCACCCTGCTGAGATCTAACTGAAGAAACAAGTGCTCGGTACAAAGTGATGCTCCTCAGCTCACTGTGACATTAATACATGACTACTGTAAAATATATATATTTATATAAATATAGAAAAACTCTGTGATCCGCAGCGTATAAATCTGAAAAACAGGATTTTGAATGTGGGGGTGCAGAGGAAGAGGAAGCAAATTTAAACAGTGACTTACATTCCATTTGAGTTGAGGTTTTCCAGCTGCTTACAGTGAATCATCTAATCTACAGGTGTGGCCGGCAACCAGCAAAATCAGCCATTTTAGTAAGAAGATTACAGAGGTAGTGTTATTTTAATTCTTTTGTTAGCGAAGCATTCTCAAAATAAAGGCCAGAAAACCTAAAAATGCACAATAATTTCAACATGTCATCATTTCTTAGAGCTTATTTGGAACCAGCACCGTCAGTAATAACATCCCATCACATCAACTTATTGGTTATAACAGAATTCCCTTTTCAGAAATAAAGTTTTCAAATAAAGTTTTAAAACGGAGCATTTTTTTTGCAGTGATAATGACTATTTTTTGTGTGTTTTTCCTTCATTATTTCAATTGTACACCAGTATTTGCATCTATTTTCCTTGTATCTTTTATAATTATCTGTATTACAGACATTTTTTGGGTCACAGCCCCAATTTTTGTTCACTAGTTATGATTTTCTCTGAGGTACATAAGAGCCCTTCCCTCCGCTGCTGTTGTGTGGGTGGTATTCAGACTTCCATTGTAGGAGTAGATTCCACTTTTCAGCTGCTGTCATAGCAAATATGACTATTTCCTCTGAGAGATCCAAACCATTGAGGGACGAAGCATCACAATTCCCCTTAAGAGCTAAACTCAGGTTTGCTTTTTTAGGAAATTTTGTAGCTTTTAGTAAGTTTGTGGAGGCTTTTCAAAAAGCAAATATTAACATTCCCATCACTCATTCACAGTGAATTTCAACACACAGTCCTTGTGCATCTTTGTGTTTCTATGACCACATAGAGGTGATCATAGAGGTCTAGATGTTGGTGTTCATAGAGGTCTAGATGTTGGTGTCCATAGAGGTCTAGATGTTGGTGTTCATAGAGGTCTAGATGTTGGTGTTCATAGAGGTCTAGATGTTGGTGTTCATAGAGGTCTAGATGTTGGTGTTCATAGGGGTCTAGATGTTGGTGTTCATAGGGGTCTAGATGTTGGTGTTCATAGAGATCTAGATGTTGGTGTTCATAGGGGTCTAGATGTTGGTGTTCATAGAGGTCTAGATGTTGGTGTTCATAGGGGTCTAGATGTTGGTGTTCATAGGGGTCTAGATGTTGGTGTTCATAGAGATCTAGATGTTGGTGTTCATAGGGGTCTAGATGTTGGTGTCCATAGAGGTCTAGACGTTGGTGTTCATAGAGGTCTAGATGTTGGTGTTCATAGAGGTCTAGATGTTGGTGTTCATAGAGGTCTAGATGTTGGTGTTCATAGAAGTCTAGATGTTGGTGTTCATAGAGGTCTAGATGTTGGTGTTCATAGAGGTCTAGATGTTGGTGTTCATAGAGGTGTTCATAGAGGTCTAGATGTTACTTTAGTTTGTGGAGGCTTTTCGAAAACAAATATCAGCCATCCCATCACTCATTCATAGTGAATTTCAACACACAGTCCTTGTGTCTCTTTGTGTTTCTATGACCACATAGAGGTGATCATAGAGGTCTAGACATTGGTGTTCATAGAGGTCTAGATGTTGGTGTTTATAGAGGTCTATATGTTGGTGTTCATAGAGGTCTAGATGTTGGTGTTCATAGAGGTCTAGATGTTGGTGTTCATGGAGGTCCAGATGTTGGTGTTCATAGAGGTCTAGATGTTGGTGTTCATAGAGGTGTTCATAGAGGTCTAGATGTTACTTTAGTTTGTGGAGGCTTTTCGAAAACAAATATCAGCCATCCCATCACTCATTCATAGTGAATTTCAATGTGTAGTCCTTGTGTGTTTGTGTGCTAATCTGTTTACCTATAAGCTCACAGAATGTGAGGCAGTTGGGGGGTCATTGCTTCTTAATGATAAAACCTGACCTCCGAAGCGATAAGACAGAGCCTTTGTGTGCTAAGCTCTTCTTCACAACATGTTTTGATTCCCATCCAGCCAAGAGAAGAGTTGAAAGCAGTGAGGGGCTGGGTGGGTGCACTGGGCATCATTAGCAGCACTTAGAAGGTTTGCATGTTTTACAGTAGGAATAAATGTGCATTTCAAGGAGGAATGACATTCGAGTTACATCACTATGGTAGATTTCACAGTAGATTTTCTATTGCAGGAACACTGTTGTAAGCAGAGTTTCCCAGCGCTGTGAGATAAACTGCTGTGGGTGGCAGATAGCACAGAGATTTAAATCCTTTACAGTAAACGCTGCCACAGCTTTTGACTCTGCTCCTGTTGGGTTGTTAACTGTGCTGCAATGTGGGCCCGAGCAGATGTGGAACATTCCCTTTTCTTTGCTGAGGGCCTTTCAGTGTCAAAGCGTTTATTGTTTGAGGGAGAAGAAAGCTTTGGCTGTACTGGAGTCAGAACTGCAAAATCGTACAGAGTCCAGCTGTAGTTTATTTTCTCCACAGTGCTGAAGACATTTTATTTTGACACCTTGTTCCAACATCCTGAAGTTATGGCACGTTTTAGGCAAAAAATTAGCTTCAGTTACACTTTATGTTTAGTACTGATTACTGCAAAACCTCACTGAACTCACAGAGCTGCTCTCAAGGCTGCTAGGTTTTAGCATGTTTTACATTTCGCAAAGGTCCCCCTTAATCTCACTCTAAATATGACACTGTAAATTCCTAAGTTGACCTTGACTTGATGCGTTCTTGGAATTTATTATACTTGTCTTTGCATTAAATGTGATCTCGCTTCAAGTGTGGAACAAAAAACCTTGGTGTCATCTTAGATTGTGACTTATCCTTTGAAACCCAGATGAGAAACATCATTAGAAATGCGTTTTTATCATCTTGGAAACTTTGCCCCTGTGCAACCTTTTCTGTCACTGAAAGACTTATTCATGCTTTTATTTCTAGCAGAGTAACATATTTAGAGAGTTTATAGCACAGATTTGCCAGAGAAAGTATTCTTTAGTGGTTACACACCTGTAACCCAGATGGTAAAACAAGACAGTAACTTTTCATGTTGGGATTGTTGTGGCTTCAGTTTTTAATGAGTTTGTGTAACACGGATCAGCTGACATCTACAGACTACAGTAAACTCTGCAAGGCATAAAATAAGTGTCAGCTGGTGTTGGCAAATAAATGTCAAAGGGGTGATTCATGACCCACCTCCTGTAAAACATGCGACTAGGAGACTGATCTATTTTTGAGTTTGCAGTGGTGTGTACATAACACGTTTGTGCCACTAACACACCTGCTGTACACTGGGACGAACAATTCCATCAAAAAATCATCTAAATCTTAGAGTAAGAGTGCCACAAAAAAAGTGAAAGACTGTATAAATGTTGTCTATATCTGTAAAATATTGCCATTTTTAATTGATTTGAACACAGTAAAAACAGAGAAATTTTACAGTCACACATTATGAAAACATTGTAAAAAAATTTTTTTTTTTCATGTGGATGTGTGCCTAAAGTAATATTTTTTGTGATTTTTACTTGATATCTTTGACAAACAGATTTTTACCCTTTAATACACATATGTTTCTTAAAATAACAGCAAATTACATTAAAAAAGTACATTTTACAGTCAAATGTTACATCAGCTTTACATTTCTAAAAATCTAGACATTTGATGTTTGACATTGCTTATGATTTTGGTCTTTGTTGTGGTAAATGTGCAGATCAGCAACTTTTTCTGTGATTTTACTAATTATTTTTTATATTTTTTATATTTTTTTATCTTTGAGTTATTGGAAAAGCGCTTTATAAATAAATTTATTATTATTATCTGTGATTTGAGAAAACAGGTAAAAATCTGTTAAAATAATTGCAAAATAAATAACAGTGTAGCCACTTTCATCAGACCTATTTACTAATTTTATTAAGGACAGTGATATTTTACTTTTCATTCTTATTTTTATATTTTTATTCTAGTTTCTTCTCATATTTTCATTAATTGCATGAACTGAGCAATGCAAATTAAGATATTATATGATTATAAAGTGAGTCAACATGGCAAAACTTAAACTTGTCATACATCAGAGCCAGAGTGAATGGTTTCATCCATTCACATTCACCGTCAGAAGAAAAATGACTGCATGTTAAGCCTTGCACACTAATTTACAGGAAAAATTACATTTCAGTCAGACTGTTCAAGATCACACTGGAATAATTACACAGCAGCCAGAGTTGAAAGGAAAAGAGATGATGATTATGTGGAGGGAACAGATTATTTCATTCAGCTGATTCAGGGGCTGATTACACAGATTATACTGTACTATACATCACTGATGAAATAATTTACTGTGCATATGTGCGGCTGTGTGCAGCTACAGAAATCCTGTCTGATACGTAGAGCACTGTGTTACAAATGTAGTACAATTATTAGTTATACTCAGTCATTCTGCAGGGAGGAAAAGCATTTATCTTGTTTAACATCAACATGAATATCATCACTAATAAGACCAAATGCGGCGTGATTAGGTTTTTCCATGCTAGTTGAAGGAGGCTGTATTTACTGTACCATACAAGCTGTACATAATGTAAATGTAATTATGTTGTTAAGGACCCAACTGAAGTCGATTTGCAACATATAATGTCAGGAACTGAAGTTACATAAATAAAAGATTTACAGACAACCATAAAATAGGTTTTATGTTTTACACATGGAAGAGTTTTTTTTTTTTTTTTAGGTAAATTTGACTTTCATAGTTTATCATGTATTTGTCACTAATATTTATCAGTTGAGCTACATTTTTAGCACTGAGGCTTCTCCCACAGAGGGGATGTAGCTCAGTGGTAGAGCGCATGCTTCGCATGTATGAGGTCCTGGGTTCAATTCCCAGCATCTCCAACTTTTATGAAACAACACACCAGTGCTTTCCAGTTCCTTTGCTCTCTATGTAACAAAATGCTGAAAGACATATAAAGTCAAATATGCCTCACATTCGAACATTCATCAAAGATCCTTCCATTTCCTGCTAAAGAAATTAACGACAGAGTCAGTCGGCAGCTCTATTGAGCTTTGGCTACAATAATCCACAGTTAGTTCACCTGAGCTGACCTCTAACTCACAGTTTTTATTCATCAGCAACACTTTAGAGTGGAACGTGTAAAGATTAACATGAAACTTGAGTTTTGTCCTTTTATTCTGTTCTGATGAATTGAGGAAGGTAAAGAGACGGAGGTTGACACTGTGGAGAGGTAGAAGGACGGATGAAGAAGAAAGGGTGGAATAAAGCACACATTTCTGCTGGAAAAGCAAAATGGGTCATTTTGATTTGATTCTCAGTGTGCGTGCAGTGAATACAGATAAGGCAATCTGCTGCACATGTATGAAACACATCCTTCAATCAGACTCTAAGAGTATTAGGAAGTAGTATAATAAGCAAAACTGCATGTCTACAGACGTCCATGTGTCGCCTACCAGGGAGTAGAATCAGACAAAGAGAAGGAAATTTTGTCCAAGGCTCATGGCAGATGAAAATGAAATGTTGGGGTAAAAACATGCTAACTTCACATCTGTTAAAAAGGGGACAGGGTTCATTAATCAGCACATGAATATGAATAAACAATTTCATCAGGATGGAGAACAGGTTGATGAATCCCACTGGGCGTCTGCTCACATGACAACAGCTCCTTTTGAAGACTTCCGCCACCCAAGATTGAAAGAAATTCAGACGGAATTAAGAGGGGAGAGGGGGAGTGACAGGAACGACAGGAGGGAGGAGAAAGAAAGTGGCATCTTTCCCTCCCACACATCTGCTGACTGATTAGCAGGAGAGCCGAGCAGAGCAGAGAGGAGAGGAGAGGAGAGGAGAGGAGAGGAGAGGAGAGCAGAGGAGAGGAGAGGAGAGGAGAGGAGAGGAGAGGAGAGGAGAGGAGAGGAGAGGAGAGGAGAGGAGAGGAGAGGAGAGCAGAGGAGAGGAGAGGAGAGGAGAGGAGAGGAGAGGAGAGGAGAGGAGAGGAGAGGAGAGGAGAGGAGAGCAGAGGAGAGGAGAGGAGAGCAGAGGAGAGGAGAGGAGAGCAGAGGAGAGGAGAGGAGAGGAGGGGAGAGGAGAGGAGAGGAGAGGAGAGGAGAGGAGAGGAGAGGAGAGCAGAGGAGAGGAGAGGAGAGGAGAGGAGAGGAGAGGAGAGGAGAGGAGAGGAGAGCAGAGGAGAGGAGAGGAGAGCAGAGGAGAGGAGAGGAGAGGAGAGGAGAGGAGAGGAGAGGAGAGGAGAGGAGAGGAGAGGAGAGGAGAGGGGGAACAGAGTGTTAAGTTTGTTTGAGAGCTTAAAATAGACGGCGGCTAAGTGCGTAGAGAAAATAAATCATGTGTTCTTTAAATACTGCATGGGATTAGAGAATATATTATTGAGCTGTAAGTTCCTTTTATGAAAAAAAGGCTTTATGAGGAGAGTGCACGGCTAGCATCTCTGCTGCTGTTTGTGCATGAGAGTGGGAGAGTAAGCTAGCATGTTAAAAAAGAGCTTGAAAAATGGATGGAATCAAACTAATATCCTTCAGGAAGCTTTTAGAGGATTCATCAGGTGACAAATAGTCAGCTTCTCCCTAATATTTCCATCTGCTTTTATGTGTGATGCAATTATAACATACTCTTCTTCCCTTAGCACTCTTCCCATGTTTAGAAAGTCCTGTTCTGTCAGCCTTCAGGTCTGTATTTGCGCTTTCACCATGGACCTAAAACTTCATTTTCAAGATCAAGATCAAACCGACCCAACCGTCATGTCGAGGATAATCACATGTTGATAAGACTTGGTACAGGCAGCAGGCAAAGCAGCCGTCCTCAGTGGAAGAGGCTGCCGTCCCCAAGACTGAAGAGGGAGCATCAGGTCAGCAACGGCTTGCTTGTCATTGTGCTTGACATTCACGGGGTTGTGCACTGTAAATTTATCCCCCAGGGTCACACTGTCAAGCTCCACTGTAACGTCCTGAAGGGGTCTGGGGGGCAACATTCGATGCAAATGACCCGGAATGTGGCTCATGCCATCGCAGCACATTGTTTCATTGAGTTTCTTGAACACACCGACAGTCGTTGCTCTCTGGTCGCTCTGCTTACTAAATTTGGCTCCATGAAACTTCCTCTTCTCCAAAATGAAATTCAAATTGACATAGCGGAGGAGATCCAGCATGCATTGCAGATGGTGCCTGACACACTGAATGGGACAAGCTTCCCAGGTAGCATTCCAAATGTGGCAGGAGCACTGGGAGCAGAGTATCGCTGCACAAGGTGATGACTTAGTAATAGTTGTCAATACTTGATTTAAATCAAATTAAATCAGGTATGTGTTTTAACAAAGGGGCAGTATTTTTCAGTTGCACCGCAGAATCTCCACCACCTCCATTTTGGGTGCATTTCACTTGGACGGTTTTCAAACGAAAGGCCAAATCTGGTGACAAAACAATCTGGTGATGAGACAGAAGATTGAATTTTTACCAATGGCTAGTCAAAATATATCATACATTACAGTGTTTTCAGTATTCTTTAAAAACTTGTATATCCACAAAGGAGCCACAAGACATTAATCTCAGCAGTGTATCACAGCTACCTGCTCTCATCACAAAAATGGTAAGTTTCCTGACTGCACTATAACTACATCAACTGTCTGATGTCGTGACTGTATCCTGGAAACACACAGAGATGGATGATTGACAACAACTTCCACTAGCCGCTGATGTTTTCGATATAATCGCCTCAAATGCATCGTGATCACAGTTTATTTACCCCGAGACTGAAAACATTTTGTAGACAGCGTCAGAAAAAATTCTGTCAGTTTTTTCCCCCTACTGTTTGTATGAACAGGTAGTTTCTCAGGGGTAAATTTAACCTGACAGTCTTGGCTGCTGGTGTTTTCCCTGAGGGAAAAACTGTGAGTACTACTCTGCTCAGGAGGAAATGTGGGGGAAACATGGAGAAAAAATCGCCAGTAAATGTCAGGAAGTATTACATCAGTTTAGCCAGTCACTCATTCCTTTGAACATCTCATCACATAGACATCTCACTCTGAAGTCCTTTATGGGCAAAAAAAAAATAAGAAGGAATCACAGAGGAATACATAGATGCTTTCACACATCTTTTGTTTTTGTTTGACAGCTGAGTGATGAACGTAAAAGAAGCAGAAAACTTTAAGATTGGTTTGACTGCTCCACATGTGACAAGGCAACACGATCAAGTTCTCTACCCGAGCTAACCCGGCCTTATGAAGCCCTTTTCCAACTCAAACACTATATAGATTTTCATCGCTTTTTTTGGTTTTAATATTTTTGTGATCTTCTTTCTCTTCTCTCAGTCATTTTATTTCCTGTTTCCAATATTTGTCATCTGCTCAACTTCTATTCTGAATTCAAAGAGGGTGAAGAATAGCAAGAAAGTTTGATAGAAAACTTAGATTGGGTCCAAAATGTAAGATTGTGCCTATTAAGAAGAGTAAAAGAGCAGAAATGTAAGAATAATATCAAAATAACAAAACCATTTAATAGTGTAATTTGCAGTATTTCATCTTAGAATGGGTTCTGAATTTCTGACGCTAAACTAGATATTCTGACAAATCAGTAGTTAAGGGGCTGCATGCTTTGAAGGATGTGGTCTACGGAAGTCACATCTTCCTAAACTGTGAAGGCCAAACTGGGCATTTGGGCACATTTTAGTATATGCAACACTTGCATTATTACTTGTTCGACGAAGCTCAATCCATTCATTCTGGCTGCTGTTTCGTTAAGGTAGGACATCAATATTTTGGAAAAAATCCAATTGACACTAGTGTTAATCAAGGGACAGGTTGTGGTCCTACATGGTGCAGGAAAAGACAGCTTTATTTCTCAGCCAAATTTGAACCAATTTGGTATTCAAATGCCACCTCTGGAGGACGAAACTCCAGCATGAAGACAGCTACAGACTGGAGATCCATGGCAGCAAAAGAAGAGGTTTAAGTCTTATTATTACAACTTGGCCTCCAGGTTGGTGCTACCCCTATCTCAGACATCATTATGAAGCATGTTAATATCAGGTACAATCTGAAAAATATTATATTTGGTTTAAAAAAAAAAAGCTTCACTATCAGAATCTGATGCAGTACTCCCCCTTACAGTGGATTATAAAAGTGTGTTTTCATTCTTAACAAAGCTCTAAAGTCCTTGTGTGACTGGACTAGCACCTGCAGCACTGATTTAATGAGTAAAGTCAAGAGGTTCAAAGCTGACTGTTTCTACCTCAAGTAAACTCATCGGGAAGAAAAAAGAAAGCGAGAAGAAAAGAAAAAAGAAAGTAGCTCTTCTGTTTTCATCGGAACAAGAAAGTGTCCATGGTCTTTTTTATGAGTGGGCATCCTTCAGATATTCACTCCCCTGTATTGCAGCTCTCTTTTCCCTCTGTGTCCTCATCCCTTCCTCCATCCCTCCTTGTAAACCCTCCCAGCCGTCTCCTTTCAGCTCCTCCAGCTCCCCTGAAGACAGACAGGGGAAGCCAGCTTTGGGGGTTGGGTGGTGCTGATGGTGGTTGGTGGTGATGGGGGATGGAGGGGAAGGGTGTACAGAATAATGTTCCCAGAATGTCAGCACCCACACACTCGAGCTACATACATGTGCTCACACACACACACTTGGAGAAGCAGTTCTATACCCCCTTGGCACACACACCAACACTTAGATACGACTGCTGCCAGTCTCTCCACACAAACCCCCTCCCAGGCCCCCGCTGTGGTTTAATTGGTGTAATTATATTTGCATAAGGCTGTCCTGTTTCAGCGAACATTGCACACACACACACACACACACACACACACACACACACACACACACACACACACACACACACACACACACACACACACACACACACACACACACACACACCATCCTGACAGGTTTTAATAGGCAGGATAATTGAATATGATTCTCCCACTAGTGCCCTTCAGGGCCTTTCTGTATATACTGCAAAGGGTCGGGCTCCTTACGTTTACTTAGACAAATACGAGCACATTTTCCATCAAATCAGCTGTTAATTATAGAACTACAAGGTTAATCGCTTCATAGCTGATAATAAAAGGTAACATCCTGTATCCAAAAAAACCCCAACGCTGAAACAGAAGATTAACCTCCTTGATAGTGGCAGCCAAGATGTTGCTGTACTTGTTTTGGTTTTTTTCCAAGCTTGACTCCACACCGCTACTGAAAAACAAAATGTTAATGAAAAACAGCACAACTAATGAGAGAACAGTTTGAAGTGAAATCATCTTGACATTTTCCCAAGAGTGATTTCTCTTTCTAATTATCATTGGGTTACGGCTTAATAAGTGAGACTGAATGAATTGTTAGGAATGAGCAACAATGAGTGCAACACAATTATCATCAGAGCAATGCAGAAACGATGATTAAAGTAGTTACAAGAGACATTTCGTTGTTTTCTTTACAGCTGGAGTAACTGGAAGAAGGATTTACTGTACAGGTAACGCAGTATTTTAAAGTTTTATGATTTAACTAAGAGATATAAGCATCACCTAAACTAGGGCTTCTCCAAGGCTGCATCTGGACCAAACAGCGATTAGAAAGTCTGACATTTTCAATTTTAAGATTGAGTTGTTATTGAGTTCCACTCTTTACCTCACCATCAGCATGGAAAAATGACATGATTTAGTAAGTTTTCAAAGTAACAGATGTACCTTATACCTGAAACTGCATTTTATTCGACGCTGCACATCCCCCAAACAAGGCTGAACGCCCACATCAAGACAGGCAGTGCCTACCTGTGACCCTAATGTGCACAGGTTCCATATGTTCATGTGCTTTGAACGTTTCAGCCAAACTCCCGGATGGCCCCTTCCCATATTATTTTGGTTTAGAACCCTAAAGATAAAGGTTGCTGAATGAAAAGTAAACAATAATGCAAAAAGCAAACAGGTAATCATGTGACAGGCAGTCAAATGCAGCTTGGTTGGTTATCACTGCTCCTGTCAGCATCACTTCCTCTCACTCATGAACATCACACACTACACATGAGTGTATATATATATATATATATATATATAGAGAGAGAGAGAGAGAGACAGAGAGAGAGAGAAAGCACAGAATATAGAAGCAGAAAGGTGTCATCACTGCAAAATACCCTAAAGATGCTCTTCAAAAAGCAGCGTTAGTCACACAATTGCCTTCCAAATTACAATGAAATGATCTTAACAATAAGAAAATGACACTCAGGCTCCTGCAGCTCAGTGTAATTTGAAAAGCTCTCTAATTCTAAGACACCACCGCCGGCCTTAATGCACTGATGCATGTTTTAGGCTTTTCTTTTTTATTCACCGAAACCTTTTCCCTTTTTCTTTTTTTGTTTTGCTTTGTTATCCATATCTCCCTTCCCCCCTCTTCCTCTCTCTCCTCTCTCTTCCTCTCTCTCTTTCATTTATGAACTCACCTCACCTACGCTATCCATCCCTTCCCTCTCCCTCCTCCTCTTCCTCCTCCTCCACCTCCTCATTTTCCACACAAACCCAACCCCTCGCCTAAAAATGAAATCTGATTTTTCCTTCTCTCTCTCTCTATGGATGAGGGTCTCTAGGTCTTTTGTTCATCCACCCGCTCATGTGGCCTCCTCCGGTTGCCATGACAACCGGGTGTACACATACTGTTGCTCCAGGAGAGAAGTCGAGATGGAAAAAGAGAACGGGATGCAGAGAGATGAGAGAGGGAGAGAGGTTGAGATGGAGTCAGGGGAGACAGAAGGAGAAAGCAAAAAAAAAGGATAAAAATGGTAGCAATGTGGAAAAATTAGGAAAATGAGGGGGTGGAAAGAGAAACATGGAATATATAGGATAAGAAAGATGGAGATATCTTTTTCCCTTCTGCCGCAGGAGCAGAATTTCTACCCAGATTATTCTATTCAGGATGAAATGAGTCTCTAATACAAAACCGAATTATAAATGTAATTCCTGTTTCACTGCTCAGCACTTCTTCATTTTATTGCTATTTTCTTTGGCAGGGAATAATTGATTTTCTTTTTAGAAACATAACAAAGTTGTAATCTCATCTCCTTCCCCGTGTTTTTCACATCAGCAGCTGATTGTAATACACATATTTAAATCTTACTGCACTGCAGCCACATGCTGCAACATGCTCAGAATGACTGCACCAGCAAAATGCAGCTGAAACGGTCTGCAATAAGAATGCAAAATGTAGAGAGAAACAAACTCTCCTTTCTCAACCTGTGCAGGAACTCATAACTTACAGATTAAGCTTTGAAGTTCACATAATTACAGAACTCATTTGAACTTAAACTCATAGCTGCACTAAAATATGTCATCCACAACTGGAGAATGGAACGAGAGACATTCATAATTCAGTTCCTGTGTTTGTATTCTGTCTTATTCTCATATTGTCTCTTTCTTATTTATATTTATATAATGGGAACAGAGATCACAAGAGGGACGCCGCTATGAAAAGAGGACAAGAGTGGGAGGGAAAACCTTAAATGACACTGAATCCATGAGGAGAGAATCAAAGGTAAGGGGAAAAAAACAGCAATTAAGAAATGAGTTGAGGAAGAGAAACAAGAAAAAGACACACAGAGAAACAATGAATACCAGCATCCTCATCCGGGCAGCATCTTCCTCCACCCAGTTGTCTGTGTTTGCTGTATTAGAGGCCCTGCAGGAATCCAAACCCTGCAGACAAGCAGCCATCTGCCATCTTGGCTCCAGTCCAGCCCTCTTCTGCGGAGCCAACATGGCGCCCAGTCACACATATTCAGAAGAAGTGCATCCAACAATCACAGTCAAGAAAGACATGTTTTGTTACATGTCAAGAGATAAAAAGTTTTTGCTATTCTGGTTTATGTAGCAGGAAAAAATGAACCATTTCGAGACACGGTTTTTAAAAGCTGGTTCAGTTTAGGTTCAGAGATCACCATCTGTGATAATATTGAAGAAAAACAGCAGAAACCTACACGAGAAAACAAAAAGTAGTAATAAAAAGTACTATTACACCGACTATCGCACAGCCCTTCTCCTGAACATCTGTTGCATTCAAGCCCTGACCAAAGTCATTCACACTGTGCTGATTAAGTCCATCAGTAGCTGGTAAATCTCTCTGTATTCTACAATTTATAGGTCAGCTTTTTGGTTGACATTGCTACAGTGACACAATGTTTTTTGCAAACAGCAATCAAAATCAAACCTAAATGACAAAAACTGCATTTCCATTAATGGCCACTTCACAAAAAAGTGAGTCAAGCTCTATTAACCCCCATGTGAACATGTCAAACTGTACAGCAGAAATAAACATGTTTACAGCCTGGAGCAAAATCAGTTTTGGTCTCTATAGCTAAATTCCCCAGTCATGAAAACTGTAGATGGGGTGACGTTTGATGTGACTAATCTTTTTAGACTGTTTTGAAGCTTAAAGTTATGCATAGTTACAGGGGTGACCAATTTAAAGGTGTCATATTTGAGTTCTCTCACCATCTGAGACAACATATGTTTGGCAGATGTGTGGCTGCAGACTGTACTGTTGTCAACCCCTGCTTGGTTTACAAGCTGGTAGAGTGCAGGTTATTGGCTCTGGCCAGATGACGACTGAATACATAAGGAGCCAGTATGGTGCTGCTGTACTGGTTTAGTGCATACAATTCTGTCAAATGGATTTTGTTGTTACCTGTAGGCGTTAGTAGGGGTTGGGCAGCCATTTTTGCTACCGTTTTCTTCTGTTTTAGTAGCTATTTAAGTAAGCGACTGTATTTTGGTTTGTTCCTTTTGGTTACATTATCTTGATTATACTTTTTTTTTGTCGGAGCTGAAGAAGAGAGCAACTGTAGCAACAAATCGGCAGTAACTGCAACTACTACAGCAACTAGTAGCAAAAACCCAAGAAGCGTCAGCAGTATTTGTGTAATTACTCTCTTTGCCAGATGGGGGAGACAAAAGTTCCACATGGGAAGTTTAACAAAAGAATCAATTATGTCCAGCAGATGCGAACCAACAGTGAATAGCTCTCTCTTAATTAGCTCTTTTAATTTGCGATTCCATGACTATGAATTTCAACTAGAAGCCAACAATTGTTTCAGTTCAGTTGCTTGTAAATTCGGTCTGAATGAGGCTTTTTATTGGGCTGTCTCTGTAAGGATGCCAGGAAAGTGAAAACAAATTTTAGCTGAAGACAAGCCTGAAAAATATGAATTGTAAATGAGAAAAACACATCTTAATGAGGCAAACAGAAGATGTAGGTTTGGGTATATCGGTAGCACTGTGAGCAAAATTATTCTGTAATTTAGGAGATGGCCGGTAAAATAAAGAATTTCAAGCAAAAAAACACAAACTTAATTTAGATGTGATATTTGAGAAGACAAGTTGCAGAGTGGGATGAGATGGAAATGAGGATATAAAGCTACTATGAGGTGACTTCAACTGCAGCAAACTTTTTCTCTCGAGCCCAAACGAGGACACGAGTCGAGCGTTAACACCAAGTGACACTTCTTTGGTGCTACAAGATGAACAAGCGTTGGCTGACTGGTTTGCGGAGTTGGTGGCCATCTATATTGCAGGGCTGGTGACCTGCTTATGCGACGACCGATTGGCTGAGCTGGATGCTGATAAAGGAATGACGAACGGAGGCCGACAGGAGAGACAGAGGAGCTATCGGTATCGTGGAGATTAACCATGCCGAATGCACATACATGCGCACACATCCTGAACTGTGGAAGGATCATGACACGGTACTCTGATCTCGAGCTAATGCAGACTTACTGGCAGAGCTCCATCTCTCAGCGCACACACACCGACGCTCTCCTGGCAGCTCTCCATTATAATAATCTCCACTCTCTCTCTCATGCATATACATACCCACATGCTCAAAGGCTGCCACAACGTAACACCCCTCAAAATTAAATTGAGTCTGTATTGAGTTTTATCCTGTTATATGGAAACACTTATTGATGTTTAATTCATTTAATAATTAATATTTCCCTTTGAATCAATACTTTGATCACGACAGAATTCATTTCCAGAGGAAAATGCAACCTGATTGCCGGCTGTTGAGTCGCATCAACGGCTAAGCTGCAAAGGAAGGAGGAGATGAGCGAGTAGGAAAATTAGGAAAGTGTTACAAAAACCCTGAAGGAGTCAAAAGAGAAGGATGGAAAGATGAAAGAAAAGAAGACTGAAGTGTAAAGACTGAAAGGGCGGTGAAAGTGTAAGAACAGAAATGAGCAGAGGAGCACTGGAAGGGGTCAGAGTTTGGATGGAAATGTATATTGAGCGCTAAAATGGGTAGAACCGCAGCTAAGTTAAAGTCTTGGTTGCTAAGCGGTTGCTATGGTATTACTAGTAGTTACAATGTTTGTACCAGGGGGTTGCTCTCTTCATCAATTATTAATTTCACAGTTAAAATCAATGCCATGTATAATGAATGGATATGTGTCTCTCTGCGTAAGTCAGTATTGTGGAAAATTGGAAAACTGAGATCATCTTTGGTGAAATTTGACCTGCATGTTTAGTAAGCTTATTAGGTATGTTGCGTCTCTTCATCTTTAACTCCACAAGAAATCAATATGAATGGCTTACAGACAGTTGTGGAGTAAATGGGATATCTTTTGAATAAGCTATGCAAACTTTTGACCCAAGTCTCGCTCTTGTCATTGATAAAAACGGCCTAAAATTCATGTATGAATGAAAATGACATATCCCCATGTGAAATGAATAATCCCACCCTGCGTTAAAATGCTTTTGATGTAACTCTATGCCGTTGCTTCCTCTTTCCACTCACCCGTCACCTCTCGCTGTAATTCAGGGCTGTCAAACTCATATTAGTTCAGGGGCTACATACATCCCAATCTGATCTCCAGTGGGCCGGACCAGTAAAATCAAAGCATAATAACCTATAAATAACCACAACTCCACATTTTTCCCTTGTTTAAGTGCCAAAAAGTACATATTCACATTTAATAAATTATCTTTTTACAAAACATCATGGACAAACTGAAATTTGTTAAGAAAAATAAATTCAATTTCAACAACTTTATGCCTCAGTTTATCATTTACACATTACAACTTACAGATCACAGTTTATCTACACAAAGGCACAAAACATTTCGTCACAGATATCTGGAACTGAATGATAAAGGATTCTACAAAAAACAACAAAAACAAGACAAAATATTTCAAAAATGAGAAACAAAACGACAAAAAATGAGACACGTGACACAAAACAAAACAAAAAAGAGACAAAAAATTTGACAAAAAAGCTACAAAACTACAAATCAAATGGACAAATGACACAAACGAGACAAAGAATTACATAAATGACAAAAATGAGACAAAAATGACAAAAGCGAGAAACAAACGACAAAAACGATACACAAAACAATGAATAAAGCAAAACGCAGAATGACAAAATAAGGAAAAAGCACAAGCGAGACAAAAAGGAAACACAAAATGACAGAAGCGAGAAACAAAACGACAAAAACATGAGACAAAAGACAAAAGTCAGACAAAAAAAGACTAAAAAATAACAAAAAATCCCAAAATATTACAAAAATAAAACAAAAAATGACAAAATAACAATGAGCATGAGTATTTTACTTTATGATCAACAACTTGTCATGGTCTAGAAATTATTTTTAAATTTGTTAAAATGTCTTCTCTGTAATTTGTACACTTTACAAAGTCAAAAAAGCCTGATTGGACCCTCTGGTGGGCCGTTGTTTACCCGTGGGCCACATGTTTGACACCCCTGCTGTAGTTCCATGGATCTCCATGGTGCATACGTACCATTTACCCGCTACTCTCACAACCTGCGCAGCATAAAAATACAGCAGCTGCTCCACCAACAAGCTGTCTGTTACTTATTCAGCGTAGCCAAAGCATAAGAATACACTAAAACAAAAAACCTGACGAAACTTATTGTAAATCTGTCTAAAAAGTGAAATGATTATGATGATGAATGATTGATTTACGACTAAAATGGAGAAATAAGCTTATAGAAACTGAATAGCTTAGCATGCTAACGTATGCAAATGTGTGTAGCATTTGTATTGCTAAAATACAAAAAAAGGCACAAGAGGAAAACTTTTACTCCTTCAGCAGAACACAGAGACCCAAACTGGTTAAAAAATGTCTGCCTGTCTCCCCTCTGAGCAACAATATGTAGATTTAATCAAAGATGTTATTAATCCTGTTCGTACAAATTGGAGTTTTAACCGTTAATATCTACATCTATCTATGGGCCTCTCTGTGTCCATACCAGGTCAGAGGGATTACATGTGTCTCCTATGTCAAGAGCCTATTTAATTACAGATTACAAGTGATTACACAACACACACGCAAACATGTGTATCGATATAATCCGAACATCATTTTTCTGACGTGGTGAAAGTCAGCATATTTTAGTTGTTTGTCTCATGACTGACACTGAGGCCGATTAATGGCAAGTATTTAATCACCTTATAATTTGTGTGCATTTGTGTATGTGTGTAGCTGCATTAGAGCTTCAATCCAGCTAAAATCAACAATATGTTCAGAGCGGTGTGCCCTGGGTCAAATGCTGCGTGTTCAGTGTGTTTGTGTGTGTGTCAGCATACATGCATATGATTATGGGATGACATAGAGCAGCACAGATAAGATCTCAGCCGGTGTCATGCAGGCAAACGCTGAGGGGGCAGTATCGGTTGGAGAGGATTGTCACATATAATGAAGATGCTGTTAATAATGTGCTGAGTGTGTGTGGAGTGAGGGGTCTATAATCTGTAGGATTAGTTCCTGTGGATTGAGACTGAGATTAAATTTACCAAGCAGGGACGGATTAATGCGAGTGTGTGTATGTGTGAGGTCCCGTGGTTTTTATTGGTGGTGCGTTCAAACTCCAGAACCAGAACAAGGCAACAAAACAGAGACAATCTGATAAAGTAAATAGGGTGATTTTAAAGCTGCAGTAGGAAGAAATGTGGAAAAAGGAGAAAAACAAGATTGAGCATGAGTATATGCACATGGTCCATTATGCAATATGTGTAAAATTACTTTAAAAAAAAGTTGCACCATACAGTAATCAGTAGGGTCAATATTTAATTGGGGGACTTTTGAAGTCCACGGGATATATCTTGCATACATTTTTATCAAAAGTTAAAAAAATATATAGTTTTCAAGTTTTCATTCAAGGCTTTTCACAAGATGAATGGACATGTAAATGCATCTGCATTTCTACAATAGCCGATAGGTAAGAAGCCCCTGTTTCTTAAAAGATCCTGGAAGTTGTGTAAGTCTCCTGGCGTGTGCTAAATGTTCTAAAGTCTGAAAACAGACCCAAGAGGAGGTGCAGAAAGTCCAGTGTCTTCTTGTGCCAGCTGAATTACAATATACAGACAGGCTATTATAAAATTTCTGCCCAATGATGTTGAAAAAATACTACTTACTCCAGCTTTAAAGACGTCTTCAGGCATGGACCAATGGAGACACTCACTGATTTCAGTTTAACTGTAATCATTCGATCAATGTAGACATTCACTGATTACAGTTACGCTAAGCTAAGCAGCTGTTATCTATAAAAATGGGGGTTCATGTTAAAAACCTGCCTTTTTATGATACTGGACAGATGTAACAAAATGGACACAAAACATTTTTTTGAGCCGCTCAGCTTGTGACAAATTCTTCGCGTGGATGTGGATTTCAAGGACAATGATCAGATAGCGTGACCTTTGATTAGAGACTATAACAGGTCACCTTAAAACTAAGCTTTATTCAAATGACAAAATGCCACAGACGACAAGAGAAAGACTGGTGTCATGCTGGATGCTCAGTTAGGGCCATAGTCAAACACTTGAATGGCCACAACTTCACCATTTGTCATCTAAGGAACTGTTCCAGACGGCATGGTGTGACAGCCTGCCACATGACCACCGCTTGACCCCAGGATCATCACATCTAACTCATCCATCTGAAAAATGGTTTTCATTCAGCTACACAGACTGTTCATGACGTTATTGGTGTGTACAACCAGAGTATCTGCTCCAACTGTAAAGAATCGCCTGAGGGAAGTTGGATTTCCATCTTGTTGCTCACACTAAGACTTTGATCTAACGGCAGAGCGCCGTCATAATCAGCTCCAGTGGGTTGTATTTATGTGACACTAGCAAGATTGAGGATGGTCCTTTTCATTGATGAATCTCAGCTGTCTTTAGTAGTACAGAGCAGATGGCATACATCACATTTGTGAAGTTGAACGTGGATGTCAGCGTGGTACTGAGAGTTTCCTGTGGACATGTAGGAGTGATGATCTGCATGTAACTCAAAAATGTTTGTCATGTCTTTTTGTTGATGCAGTAGTTTTGAGTTCTTTTGTTCATATCATGGACTGGGACAGAGCAAGAATCATCGGACCTGAAGACAGCAAACTAAAATGCTGGATTAAGAAGGCATGCGGAGAGGGCCATGAACAGGGATGAGGGGGTTTCATGCTCTCCCACACCTGGGACACTCTACTCCAGAAGAAATAGGACGGCGGGGTTGCGGCATGCCTGGTGGGGTGGTTGGGCCCGTTGGGCTCACCACAACATGCCATTACGGCATGGGCGTGGTTGGCGGCGAATCTGGCGGCTCTAATTTGCATGCCACAGATGCTGGCTGACACGTCACACGCTGTCAGTGAGACGCTTCTGAAGAAGGCGAAAGTTTTCGCCAAAACTGTCAAGGTAATCAACATCTATCTATTCATTTTATGTCTGAACAAAAGAACTCAAAACTACATCTGCATTGTATTGATGACAGCCTCAAAGTCTCACGATACAGACATGAAATCCTCACCTCAGCAGTTTTCCTGTCCATTTACTGCCATCAGTTGAATTTTTAAACAAAACAGCACACTTCCTCATATCTCTAGAATATGCACTATGCTTCTAGCAGCTGATAATGTACCAGTCCTAAACATGGATGGGGTGATGGATGGAGGACTTCGAAAATGTAATCCTGTCCACCAACTCCTTCAACATCCTCATTAACTCTACATATAAAGAATCAATGACCCCACTGTCGAGCCGCCCATCATTTCCAATATAGCTCTTACTTGGTTGTTTCATGGCATCAATTCTGTAGTAGAGATGCTGTTAAATACTGATTCCCCCGTGTTCAAAAAATGGATTCAATTTAATAGAATATTGCATCCTGCATTCCAATTTTTGGTCAATTTCTCCTTAGGTGTCTTGCATAATCGCGTTGACGACCATGCCTCTCCACTTTTCGCTGTCATACGTTGCATGTAGTACAGTGTTGGCATTCGATGTATTTGTCCAGCCTCTGATGTTGTCAATATATGTCATTCTCTGGTGTCCTTTTGCTTTCTTCCCTTCTATTTTGCCTGTTATTGCAAGATTCTCTATGCTATTCCTCCTCATCACATGTCCTAGGAATGTCATTTTTCTCGATTTGATGGTTGCCAGCATTGTTCTTTTTGCATTTGCGCTTGTAAGCACCTCTTCATTGGTTACTCTTCCTACCCACAATATCTTTAGCATTCTTCGTTGGAACCACACTTATATCAGTTTACATTTACATATTGGCCAGAATACTGCCATGAAAGACATTGTCCCCAAGATTAATAAGATTCACCTTAACTGCCCAAATTTATTCATGGTTGAGCATATTAATACTGGCTGGATGCAAAAAAAAAAGGGAAGCATTGCCTGCTCCAATGCCTTCAGCAACATAAAGAAAATGACATCATGTTAACCATATGATGCAACCATACTGGCTTTTTTACATGGATCCAACTGCAGGCTGATTCCTCAAAGACATTCAAACTCAAAGAAAAACCCATAGGAAACATTACACAAAAGCACATGAACGCACCATCATGGTTTTTCTTCAACTACCAACCATTATTCTCTAGTTTTAGTTGATTAAAAACACATTTTTATTAATAGGATTTTACTTGATCTTTCTGTTGCTTCCTTTTCATCCTCTGGCGGATCTACGAATGGAATTTGTCTACATTTAAGCAAAATCTTTCCTTCGGTTTGTCTTACTTCCCAAATTTATCCACTCTGCTCAGCCACACATGCACGCTGTAACACACACTGCAGTTCCATTCTTCAGTTCTGACCTTTAAATACACTGTCAGTTTTTTTTTATCTATCTTTGTTGAGACACAAACAAAACCTGAAATTGCCTGCAGGCTCTTGTTCACAATCTCACAATCAATGCTTTCTGACATTTGGAGGGGGGGAGGGTACAAGTGTGTGTACGAGCGAATGTGTGCTTTTTATTGTGCGTACAAACAGCCCACCAGTAGGTACAGTAGACAGGTGAGGTCACTTTTGTTAAACTCCTGTTCTAACCAGCATCTGCTTGCATTTATTAAAGCACGCATTTCAAACACAGCGCTATTTTTTTTTTTACCCTTTTCATGTCAGGATGTCTGGTTTCTTTCTTAAATTTCTGGCACTAGAGTTGCGTTTCCTATTTTTTATCCATTAAAAAAACCCTCACAATTCCAATAAATCCACTGCTATGAAATAGTTTATTGTGACACAGAAAAGTCATGTGATTGTACACAATAAAAGAACTGTCTGCCCACTGCCAAAATCAATACACATTTGATTTACCTATCTCAACTAATGGAAGACAAAGTAGCTGAAGGTATTGACAGCATGTGAAAAAAAACAGAGAATACACAAATAGCCTCTGAAGCCATGCAGAAAGTGCAGAAATGTTTTTGCATAGATGACCTATTGGAAAATTGAGCAGGCCTTCTGAATAGTCAATACAGTGTAAAACACAGCAGAGGCAACACTGTCAGTGTGAACCCTCTACATTCACACACTCACACAGACAAGTACACAAATTGACATGCCAATGGAATTCTGTGGCGTCCTGTGGATCAAGTGAGTTTGACCAAGCGTACCCTGGAAGAGGGAGTTTAAAATGTGGACAAAACACACACACACACCTCCTCTCTTCCTTCTCTTTGTCTTGCTCTTTTGAGCACACTAACAACCTGTCGCCTCATTTCCTCGCGACCAAAACGTCAAACACACTCAGGGCAAATTATACCCCAGCATGATTGAACATCTGTCCATCTGCAGCACCGTAAAACGCCCCTTCAATCAGCAATCAACAAGATCATCATAATCGTTGTGGGAGGTTCAGGGCAGCAGGTTGTCAACAGTGGAGGTGGCAGCTGCTCAGAGTGTTGGCTATTTGTGTCCCTGCGTGAGTTCACGACCTGAAAACAAAGGCTATTAATGGGGCTGCTTACGTGTGGGTACATGCGATTGCAATAGCTTGTTGTCTAGCGATCTTTTCATATTAAGCAGGTGTAAGCAAATAATAAGAATTCGTACTGTATTCAGGAAAGTGTTTGGAACAGCAGATGAAGACAATGTGTTATTTAAAGAGCAGCCAGTGTTAGAGATTAAACATTTATAGAGCAGAAAATGAAACTGGGCTGCAATACTTTAAAGTCTAAAGCTAAGTGATGTTCCAAGACAAATGTCAATTTATAACACACAAACCCACCTGCATTTTCTTGCAAAGAGCCCTTGACCTGCTGTAAACTTACCTCAGAGTCTTGGAAAGTTTACCATTTAAAGGTTAGGATGTGCTCTGAGGTTGAGTGAACCAATTAAAGGGAGGTCAGACTGCAAGGTCTGTCTTTTTTCCTTTACAGACAGACACTGTCTACTGCTTTTATTCAGCTGATTTGCAACAGCAAAGAAGAAAATGTAATACAGACTAAATACATTGAATTGCATTTTCAGTCAATGTTTAGGTGCAAAAACTACTTAGGTTTAGGAAATGATCATGGGTTCGGTCAAGATACGCCCTTCTGTGACGTTAACCACACATTACAAAGCTTAATTTTGTTGGTTTTCAGGGTGAAGCCTCCACTGAATATTTTATTTCCAATTTTTACTCAACTGCAAGAGATGGCCTACATTATCTGGTCAACTTTCTGTTAATTAGTCAGGATAACACACTTTATGGCCTAATAGTATGTACAGGATATGGGCAATATCTATGTGTGATGACAACTGATAATGGCTGTTTAAAGGGCTGATGACATCTGAATCAGGTGACACTGAATTTATCAGTAAATTTGTTATCTAATCTTGATGTCTGCTTTTTTGGTGTTTATGTTTAGGCCCTCACAACTGTTCCAGGTGGCCTGGTCTAAAACAGTAAAATTCCACAGTGTGTTGAGACACTTGGCGCTGAAAAATGAAGCCAACATGGAAAAGCTCAAAACTGCAGTTCCTCAAATGGCCACTTGAGGCTGGATCAAAAAGTGAGTCAACCCCCATAGACCCCCATGCTAAAATGACCAACTTCACAGCAGAAGTAAACCTGTTTTTTGGTCTGTATAAATAATTTTTCTTGTATGAGGTTGAATGTTTATATAACCAATCTGTTTTAAAGCACTGAGGCTTAAAATTATGCATTATTCAGGTCACAGAACTGTCCATGGCCCAAAGAGGTTTGCATAACCTGCCTCAGCTCCTCTTTCACTCCACCCCTTTGTTCATTTTTTGGATCAGCTAGGAGTTAGATTGAGCCACGCATTACCAAGATGGTAAGAGCTGGAGTCACACCAATGAGCCTCAAATCCAGCTTTAGGAAACCTATGGGTTTGTCCATCTAGTCTATGGTCCATGGTTGTAACAACATATTTGTTAACATTTAATCAAATCCACAATTGTTCTCTATCTTTAATCAGAGTGATTTATTGCCAAAACCTGGTCACAGATGAGTCAGGATGGTCATAGTCCTGCATATTCTGCATCACTCATCCATGAAAACATCCACTGAAAATTAATCCCACCATCAGGATGCTGCAGTAAAACATGCTGTGTTTAGATGATGAAACTCACTGCTTTAGACAGTTAAAATTGAATGGATTTGTTAAATTGCAGTGCTGAGCCTTGGTGAAGGGGATGACTGTCTTAAAATAACAAATTCTCCAAAATGAGCACAATGAAAGAAGCAAAACACTACCGGCATGAGGAATTAAAATGTTCATCACATGATATTTTGTTAACCTACGAGAGAGTGATCTTAAACTGAACAGTCAACTATGATCAGTCACTGTCAGTCTAACATAAATCAAACACATAACAACTGACTTTAAGGTATTAGTATGTTTGACACAAATAAACATCAACTGTCTAGACAGTCACAGGATCACACCAAAACAGTGACACCCCGAAACCTCTCAACTGAGAGACACTGATGCCTCAAAGTGTTTCACAACAATGGGATTGGAACTGAATTAATACCCGTGTTCAAAAACAACCCTCAAACCCTTATATCCCTTTCTGTAATCCTCTCCTTGATTCACTCAAAAACACTTCTCAAATAATCAGCTTAAGTCAGAAGGCCAGGCTCCTTATTGAAGATCACTATTAAAAACTGCAATAATTCGTGTTACTGTCAAGAAAATGACTGCAGAAATTATTCTCACTATAAAAGTTAAAAATTAAATGTAGATCAGCTCCATTGTCAACTATTCTGTCTTTCCAACTGTAGCTGATTTTCTGCAAGCAAAGGCTGTATTGCTTTTGCATGAATTAGGCTGAACTTTGACATACTGACAATGCTCTCTACATTTCATTAAATCAAACGTTGGCACTGTAATCCATCTGAGCCCATTACCTTTTGTTTAAACTTTCAATGGTATCACATTATCCCTCTCAGAGACCCAATTGTACATGTCGTTGGCTCAGATTGGATCAATGGGGTTGATTTAATTCACAGGGAGGGAAGTCAATATTTGTAACTGATGCTAATTTAGATGTAAATGATACAATCCAAATTACACATTCTAAGTCAAGGTCATGTGAGGATGAGGATCAGGGCTCTGGTGGACCAACAACAGAACAAGCAATGCAAGTGGTGTGGAAGATATTGTATAGTGTATACTGTGACTATAAAAATGACTTTTAAAACTAAAACCCAACAACCGAAAAAAAAAATGTAGGTCATGCACCCATTCCAGATCACATGAGAGGTGAATTTAAGCATTTGGTTCAATGTTTGTGGCTTGTAACTTTGAAAAAGGACCCTGGATGCCTGTATTTATTTTGAATATCAACACACAGACAGAAATCAGATTTTAAAAATCAATAATACAGGAGCGATCTGATTAAGGTGCATACTACATGGATGCAAAGGCCCCGAGTCCCTGGCTTGATTCTTCCCTGGGTACCATTCTCTGACTCCATTTCCCTCCATTTTATGTCTCCATGGCAACTATGAAATAGAAACACAACAATGTCTAGCACTGATCTGTAATACTAGGGATCAGCACAAGTAGGTGCCCATCCTTGCCTGTCGTCCAGCTTGCAGTGCATCCAACCCCAAAGCCAATCTCTAATGTTGTTTTTGCAGGTGGTAGCCATCCAAGCCCCATGAATCTAGGGTTGGGCACCAGACACATGTCAACAAGCTCCTGTCCTAGGCCTAGCTCCAGAATGGAGTCCCACTTTACTAATTCCAAGCATAGCTGCCACAGCTCCTTTTCTTGGAGTCCATGAATCACTGCATCAAATTTGTGCCATTAATCAAGCAGATATTGAAGTATTTCATTCAGTAAGTTGATATCTTTGACCGGCTGTTTATGGGAGAGCAAAAGTCAAATGATCACCAAAGGTAATTGTAGTTATCATCTGGAAACCAAGAATATCTGTCATGCCAGTCCATCCCATAGTTGAGATATTTTAGTTCAGATCAGTCAGCTGAAATACCAGAGCCACACCACCTCCAAGGCTAAGAATGCTATTTCATTAGCTCACCTATATATACATATTTAGGGATTCTGGTAGTATGTAATTTTCACAGTTTAAGTGTTTTCTGAGCTCAAAATTGCTTAAATGTTGCAAGAGAATATTTACAATAATCAGCCCTGTGCTTGAAACGTGAATCATTATTCATTATTGTTATTTATTATTCATTATTATTATTCTTGCAGCATGAATTATACAATACTATCTGGGAGAAAATGCATTAAACCAATGTTAGACCACATCCAAATGTTCTTCAGTAAAGATCAGTAAACTGCAAAAATCAGGAAACCTCAAGAATAAGACACACTGCTTTTGTTTGTTGTACAAGTTGGATCTCTGTGACTCCTGTCCTCCTTTAAACATCTAAAAAAAACCAACTATTTAGCCACAAAGTCATTTAAATACTAAGTGACTCTCATTTCAAAGACAGCCGAGACTATAGGGTGATAGATGTTGGTTCCTGGGACCTATGTGGGCACTTTAATGGATTATCTGTCAGGACAAACGCTAACACACACCATATTGCATTTGGAATCAGCTAATATGTTTTGGTGGACGTCGGTGATGCCGGCTAATTCTGTCCCGAGGTAACTGATTGTGTGTGCAGAGGAGGGAGGCAAATCCTCCAGCCGGCAGCAGCGCAACCCTCTCTGACCTTAAAACACGAGTTTAATCCCCAAGGAGGAGCCCCTGGTGTCTCGATACACCCTCCGACACACACACAGACACACAAACACACAGCCGGCCGGTCATGAGACACACTCCCTGCGGCGTGGGAACAAACCCTCTTGACAGGGGAGTGTTAGGAGTGTGTGTTTGCATGTGCATTTGTGTCCCTTGGTTGCTTGCTCAGTCACCTGCATGCGTTTGATCGTTCATTACTTGTGTGTCTGTGTGTGTGTGTGTGTGTGTGTGTGTGTGTGTGTGTGTGTGTGTGTGTGTGTGTGTGTGTGTGTGTGTGTGTGTGTGTGTGTGTGGGTGTGTGTTTCAAAGAGCAGCTCAGAAGACAAGCACTAACAATGATATCACTTCAGCCTCTATAAATCTGCTTCTACCTCCCACAGGGCGAGGAGTGGTGGGAGCAGAGCGAAGAAAACAGGAGTGTCAGGAATGAAAGAAAAGAGCGTTTGCGCCTGGTGGGTGATGAGTGTTTGAGGGGGGGAAAGGACGACAAGAAAGAAACGCTGATGCTGGCATGGATGCGAGCAAGTAAATCAAAGCAGGAAAGGACGGAGGCTTTATTAAACGGCCAGGATCAGAAAAGGCTGCCTGTGATCTGTACTCACTCTGAGGATCACAGTGTTTTTCTCCCTTTATTACTAACAATGACTGTAGGTCATCTGTCAGAGTCACAATAGGAGTACTATATTGTTGGTTCAGTGCCAGGAATGATCTTATACACATCAGCATGCTTATCTGTTGAAGAAAATGAATGGTAGCAAGAGTATTTATGAAGTTCCCTACACCCATCGCTGCTCTTTGAGGAAGGAAAAAGTCATGATTATGGTGTAATAGAAAAATAAGTGGAAGTATGTTGTTTTCTATTATCCATACAGTTTTTCCTTGTCTTTTAAGTTGAAAATGTGACTGTTTACACAACAAACTATCAACTAAGAATGCTCTGACGAATGTCTTAAAGCTCCGACGTATTTTTTGACTTCAGTGGGTATAACCTCTATGACAATTGTGTGACTGAAGTTATCTGGATAGATAGATTTCTGTACTTTCTCTTGGCTTTTTTTTTAAAAGACTTTCAAATATTTTTCTGGATTACACAACACAGTATAAAGACCTGTAGAACAAAGTCCACAGAGAGAATATATTGCATAGTGGTGCTATGGGTTCAAACAGAGGACTTTCAGTCAGTATAGTAGGGTTTGAATCCTGTGAAAAGCATCAACAAAATGTACATTTTATTTTCACAATTTCTGCATATTTGAAGTGTATGCCCGTGCTTGTGTTGTGAGAGGGGATAATGTCTGTGTAGATCCTCAGTCATCCATTTCATAGTAATCCTTGTATATCTAAGATTGTAAGATAATGGCAATATTTTTTTAAAACGTAAATAAATGGGTGTTTTTTGCTTCCTTTCCCAGACTGTTCTGAAGACCCCAGCTTTCCAGCTTTAATGTCTTTCAGCTTACTGTTTTGGTTAAATCTCATTGCTCTGATTTAATTTTTCCATTAGGGGTACAACAACACAAATAATTATTTTGCAATGTATCACAAATATGCTTCCAATCAACATATCTTTGCCATTTATTATTATTGCTTTAGTGCTGCATCTTTTCAGCCAATCAACCGATCATGTATTAAAGAGAGGACTCATTGCCCTGGTAATCCAGAAAATGGAGGGCAAATTTGTTGTGAAAGGTTTGCATTTTTAACCAAGCTGTGCTTTTTTTCTACACCTAACTACACAGCTTTGATGCCTAAATGTAACACACATAAACAGCCAGCAAAAACTAAATACAGGAGGTCCTCGGTTTACGACGTCCTTGACTTATGTTATGTCGGAACTGATTATGGCCGGTCATCAGTTTAACGTACGTCGTTTCATCGTTATGTCAGAACTGGTTTAGTGGAACTAGTTGATGAACGGAGCGGATGAATATGTTGTCACGCACCAGGCGGACTGGATGAATACCGTATGTAAGACGGCTTTGTTTACATTTGCCGCCACATTGGATTATGCTACATTCGCTAACGTCATTATGGGTCCCAGTGTAAGTCAGACTTAGAGTTTACATTTTCGCCGGTATTTTCCTACTGAGTTGTGTTTCAGTGTGAGCTAAAGGCTGTTTGTTGTTACTGTAGTTGTACAAATATGTAAACTTATCGATATCGTGATGCACATAATGGCTTTGTTTACATTTTCACCGGAGTTCCGACTTACGGCAGAAATCGACTTGCGTCACACCGTAGGAACGGAACTCGAGGACCCCCGTAAGTGGAAACAAACCTCAGGTCTAAGAGTATGGGACAAAAACACTGATCTCTTTGGTCAAAGTCCTTTTACTGAGTTATACCAGCGTCCCTCTGGTTCTATTTCCTGATGCAGAAGGAAGTTTGTGGCTCCTTCAGACTTGAAACTTCTCTTACTTACATCACAGTCTTACCCTTGGTGAACAAAAAAAATCCATTTCTTTCAAGATGTGAATGCAATTTCATCATATAGGAACATAGTTTTTGGATGTCATGGTTGCATAGACTGACTTCACACTACTTTCTTAGCACCAAAATGTCTATACGCAGCCAAATAAGTTAGTCCTGGCTGAACACAGCGGAACATTCGGATTCTAGAAAATTTCCTCCAGGAGTTGCTGGAGACTAAGCAAAACTGAAAGGAGAGAGCATATTGGATTTAAATATGCCAGAAACAAACCTTCAAATGAATGCTAATGTTACTGCTGGGACTGTTAATCAGTAATTATTTACTAAAAATGTTCACCATACAAAAGTTTTTTGGAAGCTCCTGAAGAGAAACCTGTTGCTTTCTTCACTCTGTAGATGTTTGAAGCCATTCTGCCTAATTTTTTCCCTTCTTCTCATCTTCGTCATTAGTCAAGCGGCTCACGAAGCTCCCCAGGACGTGGAAAAATAAAAATTTCTTGGAGAGACCACACTGATCCTCCGCTCTCTCATTCCTACATTGTTACCCTTTCTTCTCTTTCTTCCTCTACTTTCGCTCCTCTCCACCTTTTCTCCCTCTCACCCCCTTTCTTCTGCTGCCTCTTTCATGTACAGATCAGAGAAGCCTGCCACTTATCACAGGAGTCTAGAGAGGCTTTCCTATAAAAGCTGCCGTTACATGCCTGATTTAACAGAGCACACACACAAAAGGCCCTTCTATCTCCTCTTGCTTCCCATCCATAGCATATTCCCCTCTCTTCCATTTTACAAACACACTTTCTCCATACAGAAATAATGTCGCTCACTCGCCGACTTTAGCTCTCTTTTGACGAACACACACACACACACACACACACACACACACACACACACACACACACACACACACACACACACACACACACACACACACACACACACACACACACACACATTGGCCTGCCTCGGCTCTGGTTCTGTCACAATGGGATTAGTGGTGTGATTCCTCCACTCCTTTTAAGTGGGCACACCACCAATCCACTTACGATAGACTCCGCTGAATACTGAAAAGAGTGAAGAGGAGGGAGGAGATGAGGGAGGAAAAATGAGCGAAGAAGGGGAAACTATGGGAGAAGAATGCAGTCGGGCAAAGAGGAAGGAAGGAAAGATGGAAACTAAATGAGGAGTCACTGCATATTAGTCATGTTAGTGTGTTTTAAAATTAAGAAACACTCTTTGGGAGATAAAGTTCGTGAGGTAGAGAATGAAGGGAGGACGTCTAGAAAGAGAACTGGCAGCACACTTATTGGCAGAGGTGAGACAATGACTGCATAGCTAACAATCACACACACACCACACAAGTGAACCTGTTGCCAGGGTGACAAGAGGCAGCAGAGGCCCCGCCCTCCCCCGCCGTGTTTCACACAGTGATGTCATCGGTTGCCGCCGGCGCCGGGTGGGCCCTTAGCCAATACGACAAAGGCACCGGAGGGCGCAGCCTGTCCTTGGCTCTCTTTTTTTTACTCCCTTTCTTTATACTCTCTCTCATTTTTTCCTTTCATCAGGTGCTCTCTCGCCCGCCCTCTCGTTTTCCTTTTGACTTATTCAACTCAAGTCAGCGGGCGGCTGCACAAGTTGAAGCTCAGTCCCTCTTAGGTCTTTCACCGCTGATGGAAAGTGAAGCTGATTAGACCGGCTGGGAGAATATCTCACGGCAGGAGAGGTCGCAGCGATTGTCTAAATCCAGCAAAAGGGGGAGACGGACGGAGATACAAGTTTGTTTGTTTCTTCAGTAACCTTCCCATTAGCACAATATTCTCATTTTTCAGTGTCTAAAGCTGCACTGGACGCTCTGGGAGACTAGAAGGATCATAGAAAGCATGAGAACTGCACAGATAATCCAAAGTGAATTAAAAAGTTGAAACGCTGATGGCACCAGATGAAACACCAAAGTTCACAAAGAATGATAAATCTGGTCCAGACTGCATGGTAACCAAGTCAACAGTTCAGATATTTTGATAGTGGTGGATAGTGGTGCTATACATTTTCCATCACATCGAAACAAACCTTGCTGTAATTCTGGATGTATTTCCTCGACCATTCCAAGAATAGATTGACTTCCATTTATTCCCATATGATATGAAAACTTTTTGGAGCTTTACAATGTCCCAAAACAAACAAAAAATCTCCGTAAATTTCTGTCAGGATTACATTACTCTTGTGTGATAACGCAGTGTGGACATTTTACAGTTAGTCTGCACCAATACCCTAATGACCATGTAATCATACTTTAACGTTAACTGTGCAAAAAAATGTATACAGACTTGATATTCATTCATAATAATTTGTGGTTAAACATAACTCAGCTTGATTAAACTTAACCAAACCTTAATCAGGTCAGAAATTTGCTTCAGAGTCCAAAAAATGCTTGCATTCTTTCTAACAGTCAGCAGGGGGCGACTGCAACAAAGTCCAACAGTCTAGAAAACTATGAGAAAATGAGCATATTTCTCACTTAATTAATTACTTTAGCAAAGATTTCCCTTATGAGCTTATGGTCTCAATCACTAGTTTCAAGTCTCCTTTAATACAGTATGTTGCCTTTTTTGTCAATTATGGTTCCATTTAAAGTAAAATAGGCAATAAAATGCCTGACAGTTAATAAGTGGACATAGTGTCCTTGGGTTTTTAATCAGATCCACTTCTTTTTCTATGGTTGTTCTGTACAGTTTTGACCAATTATCCGTTTTGTTGTTGTCCTGGCTAGAGGGATGCACAACATTTCAAGGAAAGGTCATTCTGGAAGGCAGTGATAAGCCTGTTTTCTTTCACATATCGCTATTTCTTGAAAACAAAGTGCTGCATCACAATAACACCATCAGCTTCTTTGAGCGCTGAACTCACAGGTAGTGTTTTTGTTTTGAGCACTTGGTTTTGTTTTCCTTCCTTCCTGGGTCTGCAGGACTGAATGCCCTTTTCCCCACCACTAGTACATTCAAGGCTGCATAGTTACTGTCTCTCTGCTGTCAGCGTCCAAAAACCTGACTTGTCAGGAGACATTTCTTTCTTACTTGCTGATCTTGCGCAAATAAATAAATAAGTAAATAAATAGCTGAATGTCCTTTCTGCTTCTTCTCTTGCGTATTTTATTGTTAGTAGCATTTGAATGGCTGTTACTTTTTATGCACCAAAAGGGAGCACAAGCAGATTATAATGGAAATGAACGCGCACAGAAACCTCATTACTTAAAGTGCCTCTTCCATTGGAGTTATCTCTGGATTTGCCTCAGTGTGCACGTGCTCCCCGCTTCTCCATTATCCTGTTTTAT
The DNA here is from genome assembly GCF_022539595.1 of Amphiprion ocellaris. NCBI lineage: Eukaryota > Metazoa > Chordata > Actinopteri > Pomacentridae > Amphiprion > Amphiprion ocellaris. The sequence continues at coordinate 7,086,427 of NC_072788.1, forward strand.
TCTAATATGGTTTTTTTAGGTTAACCGTGTTTTACTCTAAGTCTTTGTACCGTGTGATCATATCTCGGTGTGCTCCTGTTTGCTGTAATCTCATTTCATTGTGATGAGTCTCTCCTCTGTGCTGCTGCCATGCTTTTTGTCACAAGGGACGAGTGCATCTAGAGTGTTGTTGTGCCCCAAAGCTGCAGCCTACAAGGGCTCTGAGAGGTGATAAGAACGTCCTGCAGACACGAGGAGATAAGGAACCATAATTTTAAGGCAACCGTCCATTATGCAACCTGGTGTGTGTGGGTCTGTGACACTGAGTGCGTACTGGGTCAGTGAACGGAGCCACTGGGGCGAGACTGATTGCTAATTATTGCGTTGGATGTTGGCGGCATGTGGAGAGAGGATGAGATAATAGAGGGAGCAGACAGCAGAGAGGCAGTCAGAGCTCTGTACCTGAAACAGACGGTCCAAATATACTTTCTAAAGCCAGGTCTAATGTCCATCTGCACACACACGCACGCACGCACGCACGCACGCACGCACGCACGCACGCACGCACACACACACACACACATATAGTACATGCGCATCTGTGGTTGTTGGATTTGCAAGGTTTTATAGACACTCAGGACTGGAAATGTCAACGACTCTTGAGGAAAGCGCACAGAGAATCGTCTTATCTTCGAGTGACCTCAATTTAAAAGACAATGCCAGAAACGTACTTTGAACAAGTGTGCAGGCAGGCCTCTTCTGCTCAAGTTGTTTTCTTAAAAGACCAAAAGTTGCCCATTGACCCCGCTGGCATCCCCCTGGAAACACTTTCCTCGTTGCTAAGCGGAGAGAGGAAGCAGGTTCGCCCGGTGGAGACCCCCACAGGACCGTCTTCCTGTTTGAAAGTTAACAAAAGCTCTGGTGAAGTTGAGTTAGTTCTCTTTCTATTGTAGCCACAACAATTAGGAAATCTCAAAAGTGACAGCAGACCAAGGTCAACCTGAAGATACAAAGTACATCCTGTCAGGAAATAAAGGTACTGTTATGAAAACACCTATTTTGGTTCGCTGGTTTTGTTTTTAGCCTTGAAGTGCTGATGAAAAGGTTAAAAGGACACAGTTGTGTGGCTTAGTATTAATGCAGGGTGTTGTCTTTTTACATAAGATGCTTGTTTTAGAGGTGTGCATAATTATCCTCAGATAATGGTACGGATAAAAATTAATAACTCAAGGTTTTAAAAGGACAAAAGCTAATGCAAGGTCTTATTCTGTCAAATGTCAAATGTACTTCAGTTAATGGAATTTAATTCAGGCTCTTTTTAGAGAATTCTGACTGAACAGATTCTTCAGTTGCCAAAGGGAGTAAAAGGAAGTTTTAAAAAAATCTGGCAGCAAGAATGGCTGAAAAAAACATGTTCAAAAATGGTGAAAAAATGCATTAAAAATGATGTCACTGTACAACCAGAAATTGCAAAAGAATTCATTTATAAAATTACAACTATTTATCTTTTGCCTTTTTTTTTACAGTCAACATATAAATTGATACAAATTTTCTGTGATTTTTCTAGGTATTATTTGTAATTTTAAAAAAAAACACATTTTTAATTTTGAAAAAAAAAACAGTCATTAATACACCTAATAGTTCTGTAAAATAATGAGAAATATTTATAAAATCACAATATTTTTGCTGATTTGAATACAGTAAAAATTTTATCATACAAGGACAAATTACATTTTATCAAAATACTAATTTTTAATTCTCAATTTTAGCCTGTGTTTTTTTTTAACAGTCAACATATAAATTATTATATTTTTGGTGAATTTTCTAGATCTTATCTGCAATTTTTTAAAAATCTGGAAAATTTAGTATAAAAAATCTGTCATAAAAAAATTATTTACCATTTGTCAATCTTTAACATACATAATTGTTATTTATAAAATCAAAATCAGTAAAACCTTTTTTTCTGATTTGAATACAGTAAAAAATTGTCATACATTTCTGACAATTATTATTATGTCAAACAGGACAAATTTTATTTTATCAAAATACAATTTTTTTATTCAGTTTTAGCCTGTATTTTTTAACAGTCAGCATATAAATTAATACAAATTTTGGTGAATTTTCTAGATATCTGTAATTTAAAAAACAAACATCTGGGAAATTCAATAAAAAAAATTAAAGATTTATTTACCATTTTCAGTCTTTAATTTACATAATTGTTCTATCAAATAATGGAAAATATTTATAAAATCATAATTTTTTTGCTGATTTGAAAACATTAAAAAAATAGTGAAATTTTATCAAAAACTGAAATATTAATTTTTAATTCACAGTTGTGACTTGTGTTATTAGTTATTATCTATAATGTAACAAAACAGGGAAAACCTGTAAAATACCAGTCAGTTGTTCCACAGTTCCACAGTAAAAACTGTTAAGACACTTTTATTTTTTACAGTGTGTGTTAAATTTTAGGTCGAACGATCTGAATGTCACTTAACTTTGGTAAGCCGACAAGAAAGGTAATGACACTAGCAGCAGATGATGGTCAACTCTAAGAGAAAAAGTTTTTTCACAACAAAGAACAAAGAGAAAACTGGTTGAGTTGAATCTGTCCATTTGGAGTAAAGATGAGAGTTGAAATCTGAACTTCTGAATTCACATTTATCCATCGGGTTGCCATGATATATCATCGCATAAGTTGATCCTTCTAACCAGCAGGGCAGAGAGACACTGGAACAATATCTGAATGGTGGCAATCTAAATGCTTCAGTAAGTTCTACAGAGAGACACTTGGAGAGATTCTGGGACGCTAATGATTCCACAAACCTTAAAGTTCTTGATTCTCATAGGGTTCAGCCTAGAGACCTGGAATTAAATACAGATGCTGCTGATGAGATGTTTAAGTTATGTGGTCATTTGTGTAGCTCTGGTATAAACCATGTCCTAGTTATTGTTATTCAAATATGATTAATTATAGACAGACAACAAAAAAAATAACCTTTGGGTTTCATGTTTGAATTGAAGCAGTTCAGATTGTGTTTTAGCCACATGTTAAACAAGCACATTTACAAAAATAACAAGATGCTACCTTTCAAATGAAGTTATGTTGCAAACTTTTCCATTTAGTTTAAAAAAAAAAGTAACATTACCAAAAAGCACAGCATTCGGGCTGTACACAGTGAAGGAAAACAGCATTTTACATGGCTTCAAATCAGTTAGCTGAGCTTTAATCACAGGCTACTCTTTGCATCAAAATGTACCTTAAACCTCATGTTTTCTGTGTTACAGAAAAAAGTGAAACCAACATGATTATGGTGGTCTTTAGAGGATGCTGCAGTCGAGACATAAGCACAGAATTCACAGGAAATATGGATGTTTATGCCCATTCCACAAATCCTTGCATCTTGCTAAGGCTTGGCTGATGAAGCAAATGTGACACTGAAATAATCCAGCGAATCACATTACCGATGAGAACTTCTGACTGAAAATCTGCAGCACACGATCATTTGAAGTTGCTCTTCCTGTCCTGATGTTACAGATAGATGGTGAGATGTATAGCTGATGTCTATGTCTTTATGTTTCACACTAACCTGAGTTTATGTCCAAACAACAGGCGTGCTTCAACCATTAACGCTAATAGAGGAAATGACTGACAGGAAGCATCCTGTTATGAGCAAGATGATCAATTGATGTACAAAAGAGCCGGAAAGACGGCTTGTTTTTCAGCTGCTCATGAACAGTTACATAAAATTAAATAAACCGTCTCATTATCAAGTCATGAGCAGCCTCACACGTGTCATATGATCGTTGCAACTCCTCTCAGCTCCCAGAGAAGAGCTTCTGGCTGAACAGATGATGCTTCATTGATGCTAAATGGACCTCAGAGTTCGCTGAGAGGTGATCACCACTAAAAGGCTCCCCTTGACAGGAATCAAAGGCTGCATGCTGGACAAAAACATCATCATATGACGGGTAATAACACACAGCTGAGATAATATCTGAGGCACATCGGGGAGAACAAAGTTCACTGGAGATAGCAGGATTCATTAGAAAGGACACATGCACCGTGAAGAAAGAAAACAAACAAGCTATAGAGGAATGCAGCACTGATTCTTTTGAAAAATATGTGCAGGAAGTGCGATTCAGTCAATTGCATCCGACGGGATCGGTGACAGGAATAAAGTTCTTCATCCAGCTCCTTCTGTCCAGCGTTGCAATCAAAAGTTCTTTGCCGTCCAGACCAGTGTCTTCTTCTGGGACCTTCCTTAATGTTGTGCTCGGCCCGCCAACCCTTCTGACAGTATCTGGTTTCCAAAACAACGACCAGCTGCTTCATTGTGTCTCTTCGTTCTGTCCAGGAAAGGCTAGTCTACGTTGCCTAATAATGGTTGACAAGCGTGGATGTGAGCCATATAGTGACTTGTTGGTGAGGTACAATTTCCAGGAGAGGTTTTATACCATCCGTAGCATTCTGGTGTAAGTCCCATCAAGTCTTTTTGAGAGAGTCTTCGATAGTGACTCCATAGAGTAAGATGGATTCCACTGACGCCTTGAATGCTGTCATTATGGTTGTTGTTTTAAATGGAGAGACCCATATTTTCGACAGAGAGTTTAATGCTCCCCAGGTTTTACCAATTTTTGTGCCTATATCATGTGCTGTGTTGGTGTCGCCTCTAAGATATAGGAAATCATCAACTTTTTCAATTTCAGACCCATCTAGTGAATAAAGTGTCTCTTCAGATGTTGGGTTGATATGCATGAACTTTGTCTTTCCAGCATTCAGGAGGAGTGCATTAAATTTACACCATCTCTGGTTCACTTTACCATGTTTATATTCAGTCTGTACAGTGAGTTACAGCGGCTGCATTGACCTACTGATAAACGGAATTACTCACACATTCACAAGAAACAGACTGCAGACGTAGGGTTGCATGATCAGCTTTAGAAGTTGTCACTAGATGCAAGTTCAAACAGTTTAGCTTTTTATTTTAAATAGTTTTAACTGTCATTTTATTTTGAACAAATTTCCCAGATTTTCCCCATTTTGTTCAATTAGAGGTAATAATGAGTAAAATAACTGAAAACAGTATTAATTTACATGTAAATTCACACCCACATCAAAAATCTGTGTTTTTATGCCCTTTTACATTGTTTGATTGTGAAGTTCCATTATTTTTGCTATATTTAAATCAGCAAAAAATATTATTTTGCAGATATTTGCCTCCATTTGAAGGTTAAAAAAAGGAATTTTACTGTTTTCGCCTTATTGCTAAATTATAAATAATATCTAGTTAAAATCACAGAAAAAAGTATTAATTTACACAAACACAAAACAGAGGCCAAAATTGCTCATAATGTCCACATCAAATATTTGTGACCATAAAATTACTGTCATGAATTGATGAGTGGAAAAGGACTGAAACGTTAACAGACTTTAGTCAAAACGCTGATACAAAGATCAAACCACAGACTTCACAGATCAAAATTTGTCAACATATGGACAAACAGAAAATTACTGCAAAATTTTTGCAATAATCTTTTTTCGAAATTACTATTATTATTATTATTATTTACTATTATATTGTTTTTCTCTCTTTTTTGCAATATTTGAAAAATACGTTTTTATACCAAGATCTTCCTCATTTTTTAAAATTATTATTATGATTTGTTTTTTATATAGTGTGAGTACATTTAGTCAAGTGCTGTATTTGAGGTAGTTTTCTTTTCAAGTCATCTTCTACTTCCTCTCCACTGCATTTTAAATTTTTACTTTTTACTTCTCTACAATTTATCTGACAATTTTACTACTTTACAAATGAAGATTTTTGCACACATATAAGCACATATAGAGCTACTAAAATATTATATTATGTTATAAATTACCCTAACCCACAGTTTATGGAATTACAGCTGAAATTAATGGTCAATTAGTCAAGTGACAGAAAATTGGCAGCAATTCTGATAAGTGTTAAAAGCACCTGTGACGGCATTTCCCTCTATACAAACTGTCATCTGATTAATGGAGAAAATATTCAGCAGATTAATGAATAATGAAAATAATCCTTAGTTGCAGTCCAGTATCAAATAGGACAAAATCTGCTCCACTTCTACCAACGACAACAGTAAAATCCTGCTTTTACATTAAAGCATGAATAATAATAACCATGTAATTTAATATATATGTGGACTGTTTGTTATATTGAAAAATTATGGGGTTGTACATCCACCCACCTATCTACACACATACACACACTGATTTCCATGTTCCTGTAATGGAGAAAAAGGGCCTTATTAGTTCTCTATTAATGACTGAAACAACTACACGTCCAATCAAGTGATTTGGGCCATTCATTTTGGTTTCTATGGTAACAGACCTACTGAACCTCTCAACGCTTGATTAACATTGAAGACGGTGCGACATAATGAAGTCCATTATGACATCCTTCATCCACTGCTAATCAAGAACAAAATGAGCACTCTTATTAATAAACACAAAGACATATGCTAAATATTCAGCCTTCTCCACCTTCCTCTCTGTCAGTTCTAGTCTTTTTTTTGCCATGAATAAGATTTTTTGCAGGGTATTTTGTATTTTTTTGTGTGTAAAAGCTAACTTAGCCTTTAACCTGTGTTGATTTTTGCATGTTGTGGTGTGTTCACTGATATATTTTAAAAGAATAAAAGGAGGTGTTTAATTAAAGTCACCAATGATTGATGAGAAAAGCAAGCAGCGTGACGATAAAAGTGTAATTTAAAGCCTGAATTAGTCATCATTTTTGCTTCATATTGGTGGCATTATACAGTAAATATGGCCAAAGACAAGATCAGTTGAATAAATAGGATGGATTTAACGGCAACCAGAAAATAAATTAATGAGAATCTAATATTCAATGATTAGAAGTGAAGAAAGTAAATCTAGTGCAACATGTGATGAGAATTCCTGAGGAATAAATCAGCTGAATCGGTCTTATCGCTCCACACTCGCTCACGGTTATTAAAACTGGCCAATTCACATCAACACCAACGAGGCTGAAGCATTGAGCTCCGTCTATTTTGAAGTGCCTAGCCGAGATTTTCTTTGTGGATTGAGCAGTTTTGAGCCCAAAGCAATTAGGCAAACCCACCAGCCCTGTCAGCAAACGCAATGAATGCAATCCAGCATTTGGGCAGATTTTCTACCTTCCAGTCTCCATTCACTGCATTGTTTTCTTCTTCTTCTTTTTACTCCGTTTCCTTTTTTTCCCCCCTCTTGTCAAGAAATAACAGAAAGAGTGATTAACTGTTGAAATCTGCCTGTTGGCCTCCCTTTACACCTATACAAGCGACACACAACTCAAATTCATCATTCATGTTTCGTGTGAATGCGAAGAGGGGAGCCATTTGGAGAGCCCAATTTCCATGACAACAGGTCTGAGGATTAGGGTGAAAAAGTGTCATGCCAGAGCAATTGCCAGAGCACCTTGATTCAGAAGAGCACTTAAGAGTGAAGGGAAGAAGCAGAAGACGGGGGCGGAAATGGAAGAATTTGGGTCGGTTGGAAGGATCAAGGACGAAAGGGAAAGGAATGATCCAGCTGAAGATCACTTTACCCACATATCTTCACTCATTGTAATTCACTGTGGGTAAGAGGTAAGCCCCTTTAAAGCAAATGTAAATGTATGTAGTGGTATGGTATGAAGAAATAGAGAAGAAAAGAATCAGTGGAAAGACGGGCATCCAAAGGAAGAAAAGGAGAAAGGAGGAGGAGATCATTATGAAATGCAAAGCTGCCATATCTTTGCAACGCAGCTTGAGGAGCCTAAAACAAAACACAACATATATTTCTTTTAGAGGATTTCTGCCACTCTCTTTTGCAATATCAGAGACCTTTGCTCAAATCTTGCCATTTATATAAATTTTTTTAATGCAATATTTCAAAATGTGCATAAAATTATGTTATAGAAACACAGTGTCATTTTCCCATATCTGGACTTGTTTTAGCAGCAGTTTCTGAGAACTTCACTAGCAAAACTATGAGCTATTTACTATTTACATTGTTACACATTGTACATTCTCCCTCACCCAAATATTCTGAATCAATGAATACACAATTTTTTTTTAAAAGATGTGAACATTTAGCTCCTGAACACAGACTGTCACTTCACTTATCACAAATTTCCATATCATGTATCAGAAAGCCTCATATTGAAACACGACAAGGCTAAAGGTGAGTAACAGGCTACCTGTCCGATACAAAAATGTCAGTGGCGTCAAGCTTAATGCATTGTTGTTTTGTCACCTACACAGTTCTTGGTATCGAGTCTGAGTTTGTGGTTTTACATGTTTGCTGAAGTTCCTGCTTTAGCGGCAGTTGATGAGAAACCGCTACATGTTTGGGGGCATGATGACCTTATCTTCACCTGACAGAAAGCAGAAGCTGTGCTTGGAAGCAAGACTTATGATTGCAAAAGTTAACCAGAGTAAAGGTTACACTGAGAGGTTATACTAAGGCTAACCCTCCTGTTATGTTGCGAGTCAAATTGACCCATTTTAAAGTAAAAAAAAATCTTTTTAAAAAAGTATTTTTTTCCAATATGAAACTTCCTCCACTTGGCTTGATAAGTGTTATCAACATATAAAAAGGCTCATTGCACATGTTTCTGGTTAAAAAACAGTGCTTAAATAAAATTTGCTTTCATTACAAATCCTCATGACTCATTTGTCTTGATTTGAAGTCAGCAGGTCAATCTGACCCTCAACAGAAGAGGCGTCTCGTGTTAATTTGCTCCAAAAAAAAGAAAAAAATTAAAAATGCAAAATAAAAATTTAAAAAAAATCGATGTCATGTATTTTATCTGTAGGTCTTTCCAATGTACATAAAAAAAGCTTTAACACGCATTTTAAAAAATGAAAACGAGTGAATTATCCTCATTGAACCATGATCTGTGAGAGATAAAGAACATCACTGCACTAAATATTGATTGAAATGATTAGTAATGGAGTTAATAATGAGATATAAACAATGTTTATTTGGATTTTTTGATTTCTGGCACTTCTGGATAATTAAACGTGTCCCAGGAACATCATTGCTGTTCTCAAGAAATGAACATAGCAGGAGGGTTAACTGGAACAGAGGTTATACTAAGAACACAAAGCAATTCTTCCATTACACTGGTTCCCTCTTCAGCAGATGAATGTAAAGGTCTTCTCATCATCTCTGAGGCTCAAACTTCTTGGAGTAAGTGAAATAACTTTAGATTATATGTCAGTCTTTGTTTTAATAATGCAGTATTAACACGTAGCCATGCAGGCAGTGGTGTCCTGAATGGAATGAATCCAGGTAGGTGGGAGCTGGAAGTGAAAACCTGTTACTGTTTCTCAATGAAGAATTCTTGGCTTCACATGCAATTTTAGGGATGCTGGGATGAACCAGGCGGAGACTGGAGGCAGGTTAAATCAACACCTTGACATTTTCAATTCTAATTTCTTTTGCTTCGCCTAATCTTTCTAGGACAGAAGGAATACCTCCCACAAATTTCCATATTCACTTTTCAAAGCACAGCCAGAGAGCAAAAGCACCTTGTGGGAGAACGTTGCATGTGGTTTCCTCTACAGCTGTCTCTTTTTTCCTAAACTGTATGAATGTCTTAATTTTATTTTTTCCGTATTCATGGAAATCTGACAGGTTCTCTTCACTTTGTCTGTGCTTGACTGTTGCGTAGAACTGATTTCTTTCATGACATTCAACCCACCTACAAATTCAATAAACCAAGAGCTTCTTATTCACCACAGTCTCTTCTATGATATTTGCATGGCTGGCTAAAGCCTTCCTCAAATTAGTAGTTCCTGAAGTTAGCAGCTGCTCATGTTCATCTGTAAACGTCTGCTGTTTTTAAATTAGCAACGGATGATTTTAAAGTATTTTTTTTTAGATATAATAAGTGTAGCTATTTCATCAAGCTAAGATAAAGTGATTTTAAAATCCACATCTATAACTGAAACGGGGAAAAATTGGAAAACTTCTTGCTCATAAGAGTATTTCATTGGCATTTTAGTGTATCTGTTCACTGCCCTTAAGGCACACCTTGGAGAAGCAGTGTCACTCATTATCATACAATTGCAGACTAAAACGCCGACTTTATGAACTAATCATGTGCTTTGCGAGGTTGCTCATTAGGCAACACGCAAACACAAAACATGCACATGACATGAATTTTTAAATTCCAATCAACAGAGGAACAAGATTCATTATTATGTTAACAAAGGACCCCCCACAGGATGCTGCGGTCTATATATAAATTGACAGACACATGACAGTGATCCGATCATTATTCAGCCCAGAGGAAGACAGTGTGCTGACAGGAACACAGAGGGAGAGCGGTGACATCGCCACCATGATGCCAAACCCTTTACCTCGTACATACAAGCGAGTGCAGGAAAGAACTCAGTGATAAGAATGATCGAACATTAAATCCAACCTCATACATAATGCTATAACATTATCTGATTACAGACTTTATATTTGTGTATTACAGTTTAGGTAGTGACATGCAAAGTGACTGTTCCACAAGGTTGTGTAGTAACAAGACATTATAAAAAAAAACAAAAAAATTTGAATAAGACTAAAGAGATTGTAAAATGTGTACTTGTTGTACTGTTCAACACTAGTCTCAACTCATTGTAGAGCGCCATGAATCCATAAAGTAAATTCTGCTTTGCAACTCATTAATCATGAAGTCAGGGGAATCGATCATCAAACCAATCAATCAATGGATTTTATGCTATTTTCTGCAGTGAGTAGTCATCGACTTACTGTATGACCCTTTACAAGAAAATGAAGAGCAAATCCCCAAGGCATCAACATGTCACACCACCACAGCTGGCCCAGTCTGTAGCCTACGCCGCTGCTTGTTCCTTCTCTGAATGTGGAAAAGATAGTTAGGAACAACAACAGTGAGGATTGTTGGAGAGTCGTATGACGCATCGACAGATCAGATGGAACCATGTAGTGCTGTTACTGTTACTGTACAGAGCTGTACTGTCTATACTGTCCCTCGCCCGAGAGGAGCAGGAAGTGTTTCCTGACATCTCTGCATTGCACATATGGAATGGAGGACACAAAGAAGACCAATGTTCATTGTTGCCTGGATCAACGAGGCAAGAATCTGCCATGATTGCATCCATTTGACAATATGCTGTACATCTATGTTGAAAGGTTTGTATTGCCACATTCAGGAAGAAAACACAAGCTATCACCTGATGCTGAGAAACTGTTGGTCAAGATGAGTCAAGAGTCAACCAAGAATCACCAAAAAGCAGGCCGGCAATGAATTAGAAGCTGCTGGAATACAAGTGTCAGTGTCCACAGTGTTTTACAGCAACATGGGTTGAGAAGCTGCCATGCAAGAAGAAAGATCTTCCTCCAGAAGCAGCACCTTAAGGCTCGCTTGCTACTGATGACATGGACAAAGAAAACTTTCTGAAGGAAAGTTCTGTGGTCAGATGAAACAAAAATGGAGCTATTTGGCAAAAATGACCAGAAACATGTTGGGAGGAGAGAAGGTGAGGCCTCTAACCCAAAGAACACTGAACCTGCTGTCAAGCATGGTGGTGGCAGTATTATGCTCTGGGGTTGTTTTGCTGCTAATGGAACTGATGCTTTAAACAAAGTAAATGAGATAATGAAGAAGGAGCATTATCTCCACTTTCTTCATAAAAACCTAAAATCATCAGCTAGAAGGTTGAGTCTAGGACACAGTTAGGTGTTCCAACAAGACAATGTCCCCAAACACACATCAAAAGTAATAAAGAAATATCTAAATCTAGCTACCTTTAGGCTTTGTCAAAGTTCTGACTTAAATCACATCCAGAATATGTGGACTGTAATGAAGAAACAAGTCTGTGTCAGAAAGCTATACCAATTCTGTCAAGAGGAGTGGTCAAAGACATGACCAGAAGCTTGTGGATGTCCAAAACCAACTTGAGATGAAAATGGTCAAGGAACATTTAACCAAATGTTGGAATTGCTGTATGTATATTTTTGATCCAACAAATTTTATCAGAATTTCCAGGATTATCTTATTTGCAAGAACCAAAATACAAGATAGCTTTTTGGTGACAAAGATGCACATGTTTCAGTTCTATCACAAAAAATTATAGACTTTATACATGGTCTTTACAAGTGTCTGTAAACTTTCGTTCACAACTGCAACTTTCCAATTTTTGTACATACATTTCTTGTATGCACTATTTTGCTGAATCAGTTGGTGACGACTGAAAAAACAGCAACATAATCATGAAATTGTTAGTTTAAAAGGCATCACATTGCTTTTTTGGTGACGTAACAAGTCATGAGGTCGGCTCATATGTATTATTGAACCCATGGGACAACAAGGACGCTGAACCTAATGGAATAACGTCATCTAACTCACAATTAGCCTGGAGATGTTTATGTCCAGGCAAAGATGAGTCATCCATGTTCACGAGGACACTCTCTGGAGTCCTCCCCGAGAGAACATCACTCCTGTTCATGTGGTACATTACGAACACTGACTTATTGATGAAGGTGCAGTCACAAGATTGTCAGAAGCTGCCTTTGTTTGGAAGACAATCTGTTTCTTCTGCCATACTCTCACACTGCTGACACAAAGCCTTTGGGGGGAACTCACAGATGAACTCAAACACAGGCTAAGCTGAGATGACATGGAAACAGATTTTATGAGGGTGTCGAGGTGGAGCATGGAGGAGAATTTGTTTGTTGGAAATGTCAAAAATTTGAGAAATAAAAGGCAGGAAAATGTACTTTTATCTTGCTGTCCATCTCAGAAAGTGGATAAAAACCTCCCTCGTGGCAGAGCAGCTGAAGCTCTCCATCTATCATCCCATTAGAGGGGGAAGTGTCCCCAGATTTTCAAGAACAAATTAGATTCCCAATTGATATGTAATGGATAACTGCATTTAGCAGTGCTTGAATGGTATCAGTTACATGCAGAAAGAGCAGGTGGAGAGCTGCAGAATTAAGTCTTTCATCAACCAAAATACATTATATGAAAGAAAGACATAATTAAGAAACAAAGGCTGACTGGCCCAACTGCCAGAAAACCTCATTTTAACTTGAGCTGACAAATTATTTAGCCTTTTCGGGTCAGTGGACACGAACGGTACATGCAAGACTAACATATCGCCACCTTTTAAGTTGATGGGGTGAACTTCGCTGCCTTTTTACGAGTCCCGCTGCAGTTTCTGACCTACAAATCTGGGATTTGTGCTCTTTGACCTCACTACAGCCCTGACTCAAACTGTCATTACTCCTAAACCCCTGGGGATAATGTAAAGATCAAGGAAATGTGTGGATGCATAGGCATAAGAACAGCACTTAGTGGGACTCAGTAAGATACTAGTGGGCCAGGATAAAGGTCTGGTAATATAAAGTCTAGTACAAGATAGTTGTCTGGGAACATCTGAGCTGATATAAACCCAGTATGATATTAAACTGATCAACAGGTCACACTCATATGGACTGCTATTTTATAATGATGCTCTCCATGTTACAGAAAACCTCCATTAGACCATTAAGCCATAAAGGCTCCACCTCTGTTTGTTTCAAGGACTCCCATTAAGGTAAGAGCAGCACATATGTAAGGTAACCAGTGCAGTCATCCATCCTTGTAGCTACTTCTGCTCTTCTGCCATGCTCTGCAGCAGCAGCAGCAGACAAACCACAGTAAACAGGTTTGTGCTCTACAAATATGGCCAAAAAGCATTCCAGTGAGACTATTTTCCCACCCAGATTAGCACAGATGCTGAAAGAATTAATGCTCACCATCTCTAAGCCCAAAACGCACACACTTCCGAGAGCAGCAGTTCCCCTAACACACATCATTACGCTTTGACCCAAACAGATCTTTGGTAACAATAGGATTGGATTTGCTCTGAAATGCGGATAAAGAAACAGCAGGATTTGTCAAAGTCAAAGCAGTTCCCTTTAGAAAAAATCATGTTGTAATGACCTAAAAAGTTTGTCTCCTCATAACCACAAGTCATCAAGATAAATAATGTATGAACTCAAAAAGTTTCAGACACTGCATTCTCTTGCAGAACTCTGAGTCAGTTACACTTACTCCTGAGGGTAAATGCCTTCAGGTGCTTGATCTAAATCCTATCCCACACTTATTTTGCCAGGCTTACACATGTGTTACACATGTCAGGTAGAATTTTGTGGCTCTATAGTGGCAGCACGCAGCACCCCGCTGTGCATTTTGAGCAGATGTCTTCATATTCTTAGTCATCAGAGCCGCTGTTCTATGAATAAATCAGAACTGTGATCCCCTCTTCTCTACCGTTTAATTCTACATTGTGAGACTGCGTTGCCCCTGACTGCAGAGCCATTCGACTAGTCATGTAAGAAGCAAAAAGCAATTTTCACAGTTAATGTTTACCTCTAAACCAGCTTGTTACACTGAGCAGAACATGAGGACATGCTGAGGCAGTACGTCTTTAGTTTTTATACTGAATTCCTGCTCAGACTTCATGGTTACAGTCATCATGTCATAACAGAAAGAGAAGATTGGTGCCTCTCTCAGCTCTGTCTGGTAAATATGTATATATATATATATATATATATATATATATATATATATATATATATATATATATATATATATATATATATATATATATATATAATGACCTAAAAAATGACAGGATGAAGAATGAAAACAATAATGAGATTGGTCCCAGCTGCATTGTCAACTCTTTAAAACCTCAAGTTGTGAAGTTTCTGTCTGCTATCAGCTTCCATCTGACCCTCTTCAGCTAAAACGTCTTGGCTCTACTGTGGGGATTTTCTAATTTCATGCTCTTCTTTCCATCTTAGGGAGTTTAACCAAAACTTCTCATGGCAACAACTCAACACGACTGACTTAGCATTCATTTAACCTCAATCGCTCAGAGAATAAAAAAAAACCTGAACCAGAAGTAAAATTTAAAATAGTACATAAGAACCACACTGGAGTGAAAAAAGCAACTAGTGTGCAAAATAAGTACTAAAACTATTGGGCAAACTTTCCCCCCAATCCCCCCCCGAGTAAATCAAAAAGGCACAGCGGATTAGTACACTGTTGCAAAGCTCCTATTGACCTAGAAGTGTGTGTGTGTTCACCACAACTAAATTAGGAAGCACGTTGATGTGCGTATTTTATTACATGTGTGTGTGTGAGCAAAACTGATTAAACTCTAATCATATCAGTGCACCTAATCCCTTTACATGGGCCTTCATTTTTAACACTGAATGCTCAACACTTGTCTCAGCGAGGATCCTTATTGTGAAATCTGTGAATCCTGTGTGCATATAGAGTAAAGTAAAGCTAAAATTAGAGCTTTGAGCACAGACATGCAGGTGGGATGTAGAGGAGGAGGTGGAGGAAGAAGCGAATGAGAGAAGCAGGTGTGCGGGGACAAGATGACGACTTCAACCACGGGGGAAAAAGGAGCAAAGGAAGGGGCAAAAGATGGAAGATGGAGAATTGCCAGTTCTTTCCAGAAGCCACCGCCCAGTGGGTGACATTAAGCCGCTCACACACACACACACATGCAGCATGCTTTCAAATCATGACTTCCACTGGGTACGTATTCATCAGAAAACGGTTTTGCCAGGTGCAGAGAGTTGGCAGAAGTTAGAAAAACACACTCACCTCATCTTATCTACCCTAAACAGACGTGCATGTGTCACATTTCTTCATGACAATCTCATATATCCTATATCCTGGCAAAGCAACATGTAGCGCAGAGTGTGTTTGCATGTGCGTGTGTTTGAGAGAGAGCATCAGTCATCCCTTATTTTATCACCCAGCATTCACCTTTCCTCCAACACACACCACACCACTTGCTACATGCGCACATTCATCAAAAAAATCTTATATTTTCCCTTCATATCTTATTTGGACCTTTACAGCTCAGAAGGTCTCTCTCTCATTCACATGTATAAAAGCACTGACTAGTAGAAAACACTTGAATTGCACTGGCTGACCATGAGGAATACAGTTTTTGCTAATCTTTCATCCTGTCCCTACACTTTTCCTCTCATTGTTTGATTTTTCACGAAGTTCATCAAAAAAAAACATGAACAGAGGCAAACATGAGGCGATGCAAAGTTCATGTTTCAAAGTAGTGTGACTTATTTTTCTTTACATAATGATTTTTTCAACTATTTCTACTTTATCCAGTCAGTTCACTACTCACACTTCCATCATTTACCTTGAGCGTGAGGTCATGTTTTCAGTTCACTCACCAATAGTACAAAATTCAAAGTTTATGATCATATGAAAATGCAGTAAAATCTCACATGAGAAAGGCTTTAGTTTGGCTTGAATAGAGAAAATTAATATTTAAAAAAAGTCAAATCAAAACACCTTAAATTAATGCCAGATTTCTTTAAAAGCATACATAAGAATAACCTTCACCTTAATTCTGGCTGTGGACCAAAATTCAACACAAGCAAAATATTTTAAGTAGCGAGTGTTTCATCTTACCACTAGACAATCTTTGGCTCGTCAGAGCAGAGGCAGGGAGCGGAATCAGCGTACCGTTGGCGCCAGCTAGCGTTAGCATGTGAGTTACGAAACAAAAAAAAGCTATTTATTTAGTTAACAGGTAAATTTTTCATTGGTAAAATTAATTATTTTCGGGGCACTTTCAGGAATATTCCGCATTCGGCTTGACTGCTTACCGTGTTTAATTGTTCCAGAAGAAGCTTTTCGACGAGGAAGAAGCTAACCTAGCTAAATGTCTGTGTAGTTTCTCATTCATCCAGGTCATGGTTATCCAAAGTTGTTTAAATCAATCCAACTAGACTTTAAGAAGGTTCCTTGAAGACGTTTCACCTCTCATCCAAGAGGCTTCTTCAGTTCTGGTGGTGGTTGATGTTGCCTCAGCTTATAACCTCTGTGAGGTGTGGTCAGTGTTATTCACATTCCGACGACCATTGCCAAGGCCCTTGACTAAGGGGGTCGTTGAAATGCGAGTTTCACCGAGCCCTCGTATGCTAATGGTGGTCGTTAGCATGAGCCACCTCATCTGAGTCATTCTGCTGAGTAGTTCTTTTGGGGAGTTTTGAAAGGACCTGATTGTAAATTGGCGAAAGATGATGACAGGTGAAACGTATTCAAGGAACCTTCTTAAAGTCCAGCTGGATTGATTTAAACAACTTTGGCTAACCTAGCTAAGGTAGCGGTTAGCTAAAGTTGACCATAATGTAGCTTGAGCTAGCCAAACACAGCTAAGAATGAAAACTAGCTTAGTTTGTATATTTGCAGCGTTTAATTTTTAACAAGTAGTTCTTCTTGTGACTTCTGGTAAAATAACTGCCTTATGTCCTCTATTTATTTCAGATATCATCATAATATATTTGTTTATTGCAAGCAGAGACACGTTTTACTCAAATTTAAAACTGGCAATACTGGCAATGAGATGCAATTATGCAAGTGATAAAATGCACCTGGGTGGACGCCATCACAGGATACAGGTGTGGCAAACAGTAGATTTGACTTCTGAGCTGAATCTGATTAAGTTTTTTTTTTTTTTTTGGTACAAAGAGCAGTCTAAGAGATGATGCAAGATCAAGGTGTGAGGGTGAAAGATGTTTGGGTGGTGAGAAGGACAGAATTTGGTTCATAAGAGGAGAACTCGGTCAGATGAGAAGGACACAAGATCAAAGAACACATAGCTGCACAATATGCTCTTTATATGAGGTCTCAGTGGTAAAATAGATCATAGCAGAGCAGGGTCAGGGCAGTAAGAGGTCATCTGATAAGGAGTCTTCACATCCTGGTCTTTGATTGACACTGATTAGTTTTGTGAAAGGCTTTTGCCCTGATAATTGCAACCCAGCCTTTCAAGCATTTGCCTAAAGATGTGTTGTCATATCTTGTTTAGATAGGGTACAGTGCTGCCTTGGTTGTTGTTCAGACTTTGTGACTGTGTGTTTGTGTATTTGTTTTCCAATCCTCCAAAGACAAATGATGTAAGGAAGGCTCACTGACAGATTTGTGGCAACATGATGACAGAAAGATGAAATTTTATTCGTCACTCAAATTCAAAAGGACGTTTGTGTGAGCAAAGTTTGCCAGTGTGAGCTTTTGCGGTAAATTGAGTCCCCGAACCTTGGACACAGGGTGGTTTTGTTTGTGTCTGTGCAATTTCAAGATGTCTAATGTGTTTTACGTAAAGATGATTAAGTCCAGGACTCCATGGAATGACTATCACGTTATTAATGAGTCTGTTTCAAAATTTCTCTCATGTTTTTTTGGCACTAAATGTCAAACTCAAGTAGTAAAAGATGCCTCTTTAGCCTTTATAAGAGTAGACAGTGGAGAGGGAGACAGGAAATGTGGGGAGAAGACATGCAGCAAATGGCCATGGGTTGGACTTGAACCCATAGCCGCTACTTTGGGGACTATAACCCTAGTTTGTGTGTCGCCTGCTCAACCAGTTGAGCGACAGGGGCGCCCCAGTGTGGTATCTTAAAAGGGAATATTTAGTATCCTCAACGGTCTTGTAAACAACGTTAAACATACGATATTTGAGAAAAATAATAAAATATCATAAAATAAACAAATCCTTATATTAGAGACGCAGCAAAGTGCCTCAAGCGATCCATTCATAATTCATCTTTAGATTTTTAATTGATCGACTGTTTGCTTTATTAATGTCACATTTCGATCTCTTATCCGTACATTAGTATATTTCAAAACAACTTTAAAAAAAATAGCCTGTATGATGTTCTTGTTGAAACAGCAGAATAATCTGTTGCATTGTTTCCAGTTTCAGTCATGTTGTCACACTGTGGTCTGTCTGTTCTTGATTCCTGAGGTATGGAAATGAAGTGACTAATTGAACAGCCGTGTGGCGGAAAAGGGAGACACTGATGCTGCTCAGTAAGGGATTCCCCTTCAGTAATGATAATGCTAGCAATCAGACTCAAAAAGATTGTGTCACAGAGATACAGATTCCATGATGACAGGCATTTCAGATGGGGTGTTTGGCGCTTGGAAGTCTGTGGATTTCCCCTCTATAACCCTCTGACCACCCGTGATGCAGCACTGACTGCTGCCGTTTCACAGCCACACAGATAGACCTTTTTCTATCTGATGATGCTTGTGAAGCTGCAAAAAGAATAAAATAAAGTAATGAAATTTAGTTTGGTTTGAAATAGCGCTCATTTACTGTAATGTGAATGTAGTTATTATATCTAGTGGTGAAATAAATAACAGTTAATCAGATAGTTTATGTAAAACACCAACAATTTTGATTTAGTTGTTTCAAAGATTAACAAAACCATATACCACTTCTTGCTATGTTTTATATCATGAATTAGATATCAGCATTATTAGTACATCCAATGCTGTTTATATTTATTTTGTCTATTTTGTTTTGCAAATTAGACATGAGAATATTCAATTTCAGTGGAGTTTTGACAGCCCCACCAGCACAATGTTTTCTGTTGTCGCTGTTGCAAAATTGTTGTAAATTCCGAAGTAGACAACCTTTAAATCTCCACATATGTCAATAAATTAATTCATCCCAAAGTGAAGATTGTCTCTGTGTAATAAAGTCTTGACCAATTGAGAGATAATATTTAGCACATTATGTGGTCCTCAACAAATATTAATTCAGTGCTAACTTTTTTCACATCGGCCTTCGTTGAAGTAAGCAAAACTTCAGTTATATGAAAATCTAATTATTTGTAAGTTAGTTTCTTAATTTCCTATGTGCCACATAGCCCATATATTGTGTTGGTATGTTCTATTTACAGTTACTGCTGATGATTAGGACATAGATAATGTAGTTTGCAATTAGTACAGAGCAATTGTTTGTCATTATGATTCTGTTATTTGGTAATACCTGGATTCATCTTTGTGTAATTCTCCTGTGTTGTCATATTCTGTGTTTGTTTTTTCTAGGTGGTTATGGACAACAGAAAGAGACCAGCAGGTTCCTCCAACTCAGGGAGTTTGGTTTTCTGGTCCTCCTCATTTCAACGGCAACCAGCCAGAGTCCTGATTGTGGAGGCGCTGCCGCCCTGGTGGTCACAGACCTGCACTGTGCTTTGTGATGCTCTGGACAACTTCCTGTCCCTGGCCTGTAGTCTGGATGGGCCCTGTAGGATCCCACTACTCAGCCTGTATGCAGTCAGCAGGCAGCAGGAATGTCTTCTGCCATTTGTGGTAAGATAGATGAAGGGGAAATATTTCTCAAGCAATGGAAAACACGTTATCTCTCTCCTATTATTGCTGTCTTTTGTGCTTTAAATATCACCTCTTTTTCCGTCGCTGCCTTTTGTCATCCACATTACCTCTCACTTTTATCCCTTTTTCTCTTCCTGTCGCTTTCTATTTTCAGCAACTTCGTGGTAACTTTGCCAGGCTGCATTCCTGTGTCGAGGAGCTGAGGTCCATTCCAGGTGAAGGCTGTATCAGGGGAGCAGCCAGAGGAGGTGATCTGTTGCGACAAGCAGTGCTGGACAGTCTGCAGCAGTTTAGACATACCAACGCTGGCAGCCAGACCCGCAACAATTTATCTGTGGAGGTGAGCATGACCAGACCCTCTATAAACACAATACAAAAACTGGTTATTTTGAAAATCACACATTGTAAATCATTTTTTGGTTCATGTGTTGTCTTGAGAATGAGCCAGAAGCTATCAGGTATGCAATTTTAGACTTGCTTATTGTGCTGGTGCTTATAGCATCAATGAAACTCATACTAGAGCTCACAATACATTTGCTCATAACTGGCAGAAGTATTGAGCTACTCACAGGAATTGTTATTCAAAAAAATGTATGTTTACTTGTGGAGGGAGACTATGTTCAACCTCACTGACAGTGGAGATGCTGGGGATTGAACCCAGGACCTCTTACATGCAAAGCAAGCGCTCTACCACTGAGCTACATCCCCTTTGAACTCTTTGAACATGTCTTCATTTTTCTCAGAAAAGATGCTAAAATACACTTTCAGTCAGCAAAATCATGTGGGCTGAAGAACTTGCACATGCTGGTGTAAACAGCAAGCAAAGGGTTGGTTGATTAGTGAGAGAGCCATGTGATCGGAGGGATGGATCAGAGAAGGATCTTATCAGATATGAAATGTTGGTGTGCATGGAGTTTATGAATATCTTTAAGCTGGAGGGAGTTTTCAGTGAACAGTTTTTGGAGGTGGCTGAATGGCCAAACTGAATAGAAGAAAGTAACATTTTTAAAAAGCCTTCATAACTGCATCATGTTTTGATTAACTTGTACAAATTTTATACACTTTGGAGATGCTGGGGATTGAACCCAGGACCTCATACACGCGAAGCACACGCTCTACCACTGAGCTACATCCCCTTACATTTAGTGTCTTCATTACAAAGAGAAATGATTTTGGTTTTAGTTGGCAACCAGCATGTAGACAGAAGTGACACAGAGACTAATGACTCTTCTGAGTTTCAGATAAATAAAGCTCCATTCTAGGCTTTACTTCTATTCATAATCACTTGTACTAAGTTTTATTGGAGTGCTACAAGAATAAACTTAAAGGTCTCATGAGAGACAATTGAACACATGGAACTGCTTTACTTCTGAGTTTGCAGATAAGGCAAGTAGTTCTGACAAGACAAGAGCTGGAGATGCTGGGGATTGAACCCAGGACCTCATACATGCGAAGCAAGCGCTCTACCACTGAGCTACATCCCCAAGTGTTTAACATTACACAGTACCAACACCAGCAGCTAGACCAGTAACAATTTATCTGTCGAGGTGAGCATGAATAGACCTTCTGTATACACAATAAGAAAACTAGTTCTTTTAACCCTTTGATGCGCAGTGTGGGTCAGTTGGGCCATTTTCCATTGGATTTGAATCACTTTTGAACCATGTTGTGCATCAAAGGGTGAAAAATCACACATTGTAAATCATTTGTGTTGGTTCATGTGCTGTCTTGAGAATGAGGCAGAAGCTACTGAGTATTTAATTTTATACTTGCTTATTGTGCTGGTGCTTATAGCATCAATAAAACTAATGCTACAACTCACAATACATTTGCAGCTAACTTACAGAAGTATTGAGCTACTGACTTGACCACAGGCATTTTTATTCCGAAAATGTTTGCTTGTGTGTGGAGGGAGACTGTTTTCAACCTCAAAGACAACGGAGATGCGGGGTATCGAACCCAGGACCTCTTACATGCAAAGCAAGCGCTCTACCACTGAGCTACATCCCCTTTAGACTTGTTGAACATGTCTTCAACTTTCTCATAAAAGATGCTAAAGTGCAGTTTCAGTCAGCAAAATCATGCATCAGCATGCATGTGCTAGTGTAAACAACAAGCAAAGGGTTGGTTGATTTGTGAGAGAGCCATGTGATAGGAGGGACGGGTTGAGAATGAGGGGAGTTTTCTGTGAGCTTAAACTTTTTTTGGTGGTGGATAAATGGTGACTGAACTGAAGAAAGTGAAATTTTGAAGAAGCCTTCACATTTATTGACTTGTATAAATTTTATGCAATTTGGAGATGCTGGGGATTGAACCCAGGACCTCATACATGCAAAGCACACGCTCTACCACTGAGCTACATCCCCTTACGTTTAGTATCATCACTACGATGAAAAACAATTCTGGTTTTTGTTGGTAAACAGCATGTAGAGAGAAGTCAAATGGAGACTAATGACTCTTTGGAGTTAAATAAACTTTCATTCTATACTTTACTTCAATTCATAATCACTTGTACTAAGTTTTATTGTAGTTCTACAAGATTAAACTTAAAGGTCTCATGAGAGCCAATTGAACACATGGAGCTGCTTTACTTCTGAGTTTTTAGAAAATGAGCTACATCCCCTTTGAACTCTTTGAACATGTCTTCAGTTTTCTCAGAAAAGATGCTAAAGTGCACTTTCAGTCAGCAAAATCATGTGGACTGAACAGCATGCACATGCTGGTGTAAACAGGAAGCGAAGTGTTGGGTGATTAGTGAGAGAGCCATGTGATCGGAGGGATGGCTCAGAGAAGGATCTTATCAGATAGGAAATGTTGGTGTATATTGAGTTTCTGAATATCTTTAAGCTGGAAGGAGTTTTCAGAGAACTTGCACTGTTTTTGGAGGTGGCTGAATGGCCAAACTGAACAGAAGAAAGCTAAGTTTTGAAGAAGCCTTTACAACTGCTAACCATCACCTGCATCATGTCATAATTAATTTGTATAAGTGTTATACAACTTGGAGATGCTGGGGATTGAACCCAGGACCTCATACATGCGAAGCACACGCTCTACCACTGAGCTACATCCCCTTACAGTTAGTGTTTTCACTACAATGAAAAACAATTCTGGTTTTAGTTGGCAAACAGCATGTAGGCAGAAGTCACACAGAGACTAATGACTCTTTGGAGTTCCAGATAAATAAAGCTCCATTCTATACTTTACTTCTATTCATGATCACCTGTACTAAGTTTCATTGGAGTGCAGCGAGATTAAATTTAAAGATCTTATGAAAGACAGTTTAACACATGGAGCTGCTTTGCTTCTGACAAGACAAGCGTTGGAGATGCTGGGGATTGAACCCAGGACCTCATACACGCAAAGCATGCGCTCTACCACTGAGCTACATCCCCACATTTCAAAACAACATATATCTCGATTTCCCCAATATGAACTGATTTACATGTGATGGTTACTTATTAGTTACGCCGCTGAGTCTCTGCAATGTTTTCTCACTTTTTGTGTGTTTTGCCTTTCATCCACATGAAAAAAATGTTTTAAGTCACTTGGTTTTTGAAAAACTCCTTCCAGGGTGAAGATATTCAGAAACTCTCCCATTTTCTAATTTCCTGGTTTGTTCATCCTCACTTCCTTTCCTCATGTCTGAGTCCCTCCTGCTGGAGATTTAAGTGGAGGAGGTGAGGAAGAGACACAAGGAGGGAGGAGTTGATGCATTTAACAAAATGAGACATCTTGCCTCAGAGCTGTTATTTCAAAGTGATGTCAGTTAAATATGACATGTGGCACAACTGCATCATCTTTCCATTGTTTCCTAATAGCCTGCTGCTATATTTTGTGATTTGTGTCAGCTGAGCAAAACAGTGTTCATGATAACTTACAGTATATGTTTACTTTTAATTCAACTCAGTGTGGCGTAATGTGACAAGAATGTTCTTACTTTTTCTTTTTTATTTCACACACAGGTGCGGGAAGTATAAAAGAGATGTGACAAAAAAAAGAGCACTATACAAATAAAGACTGACATATATTATGACTTAGTGATATATATACATACATATATGTGATACTTAGTGATATATATACATACAAAGTGTATATATACATACATATATATACATATATATATGTATGTGTGTGTGTGTGTGTGTGTGTGTGTGTGTGTGTGTGTGTGTGTGTGTGTGTGTGTGTGTGTGTGTGTGTGTGTGTGTGTGTATGTGTGTATGTGTGTATGTGTGTATGTATGTATGTATGTATGTATGTATATATGTATATATGTATATATGTATATATGTATATATGTATATATATGTATATATATATATATATATATATATATATATATATATATATATATATATATATATATATATATAGTCCTGCTGCCAGCATGGTTTGTATATTCCAGCTGTGTCTTATGCCTCTTTTGTGTCATGGGTGTGGAAAAGACTCCATCGAGGGAAAGACCTGTTTATCGATTATGATACTCGAACCTCAGTGCATTTTAGAAATTGAAACATCCTTCATGAGGCCATTTCAAGATTGATTTCTGGGCAGGAGGATGGAGGACAGCTAAAATGAGTGAAATGAGATAAGCCTGCAGTGTTAATGTATCGACAAGGAAAAGGAGGTTTTGGCTTGTAATGTCAAAATGTGTGTTGTTAGGTCTTTTGTTTACATGATGCAATTCTATGCAACGTGGATGTGGTCAAAACAGCACTAACCTCGCTGGCAAGACTTTACAAGATCCCCCAATAAATGTGCAGTTACTCTTCTAAACTAGGTGTCAGAATCAGTCAACATGTGGTTCCCTCCTTCTTTTAACCCTCCTGTTGTCCTCATTTACAGGCATCAAAAAATATTGTTTCCTTGTCTGAAAAAAATCTAAAAATTCAGCAAAAAAATTCCCCAAATTTCTGAAAATTTGCAAAACCTTCAGGAAGAAAATTCCAATAATTCCTTAAAAGTTTCCCTTAAAAGTTTCATTTTGTTTTAAAATCCCCCAAATTTGCAAGAAAATTCTTAAAAATATTTTCCAAAAAAAATGAGTAAAAATTTTCCAAAAAAATCCTAAAAATATCTAAAGTGATTCCATATATATCAGTAAATCTTCTAATATTTTCTTTAAGAACATTCACAAAAAAGTCAACCACAATCCAGCAAAATTCACTGGATTTTGGTTGATTTTTTTGTGAATGTTCTTAAGAAACATTTTTAGCATTTCTTTTCTTCCACCAAAAAATGTTCAAAGATTTCCCAAAAATGTTGAAAATGTGGACATCCGAAGTTTCATTGTGAAAATTTTAATTTTTTTTCTCCACATTTTTAAACTTTAACACGGGTCAATTTTGACCTGCAGGACGACACGAGGGTTAAGTTCTGCTAGTTTTTCTCATGGTTCTGGTTGACAAACAGGACTCCTGTTGGTTTGGGATGTTCATGGCAGCCCTTCAGTTGGGTTTTTATGCGGACAGAGATTTTTTTAAGTACAAAGCAGGAAAAAAACATTTTAAAAACCACCTGTATGTGTGATACCTGCCAACTATGCAAACAGCGACATAGCATAAATACAGATTCTAGATTATGGTTGTGTTGTGTAATTGACTATTTCAACACTGAAAATAATATTATTATTATAGTGGGGACTGAAATGTCTCACCTAACAGAAATGCCATCCTACTATGGACAGTAAGACTCAGTGACTAATTTGATCAATTTAGTGACTATGCAGTTTATATTATCATTATGTAACATCTCTGAGTGAAGTGGTGTTGCAACAGCAGTGATTCTCAGTGCGTAAAGCTGTACAAACACACATTCCTGGGATATTTTTGTCCCACTGTGCCTCTAGAACAAAAAAATAACCTGTCTGAACATGTAATTAGATAACCATAACACACAGTAACTACTTCTGGCAGTTTTGAACTCTTTTTGAAGCCATTTCCTCCAAATATTCACCTGTTTCTTTGCCTTCCTAAACCATTATGAAGGAGCATCTCTTGAGCTGCAAACCAGCTCAGACTGAATAGATCCCTTTTGATATTCAAGCTTTGTACTTCATGCTAATGCAGAGAAGAGGTTCCACTTCCACCTGCTAAATAGGCTCTCCTCGTGACCAATTTGGTGTATTTAGCAGCTGCAAAAAAACATATTGGATTTGGAATCTCATTAGCATGTTTTTAAACAGTCTCTTTTTACAGTCCATTTTAGTGGGTGAGAACTACAGTCCACTTAAAATAAGCTCATGCACATTTCAAATGCAGCAAATGGCCTCTGTTCATCTGCTATGAGCCATCTGTGTGAAAAGAATCCCCTGCTATCACTGACAAATGGAAGTGTAGAAAATATTTAAACCCATTTCCTTATTGAGTTCTGTGCAATCCATTTCTCAGGCAAATCTTGGTGTAATTGGTTTACACTCACTAATAGACAGTTCATCATTTCATTAGAAATGAATGAAGTTGTTGGCATCAATACAAGATCATAGCTACTGCTTGGATGTAGAAAATCTCATGAAACTATTCATTTGTCTTTATGTTACATAATTCAGAGCCCGCTTTGGGCTAATATTCTGCAAAAGTTCTGATCTCAAATATGTTTTTCTGCCAGCAAATGGCAAAGATTATAGGAAAAGCGCTATTAGCTAGCATTACTGTAAGCATCTAATTTGTTCGTTGTAAATGTCAGACAGATGAGGCGCCAGCTGAGACACAAGCCAGTTGCTGCCCTTGTTGTTAAATTTCCACAACGTGTCCTCTCGACACAAGGCTGTAAATTGTTGATGAGGATTTCTCAGATCCAGCCAGCTTCTTTAGGAGGCTCTGGACAGACGATTACACTAAGATCCACTGTTTCCGACAGCAGCAGATATGAAGAGAACTGTTAGGAGACAGAGAGACAGTAAGCAGAGACGTGGACCTGTGAATGTGTCTGTGGATGTGTTGCTGATCCACTCGTACAATACATGTTTTCTTTCATGTACATGATTCCAGCATTCATGTGTATGTTCTCCTTGATGATGTGCATCAGGCTTCTACTTTGGGCTAAACAGCCGGAAGCGGAGACCAGAACTCGTCAATAATCCGATTATAATCATCATTTACTGTTAATGCGATTCAGTTGGGTGCTCAACATCAGCCTTACATTAGTTCATCTCTTCCTCCCATCAGGCAAGTAAATACCACAGAAAACTAATTTCATCAATTTCCGTTATCAGATTTTTGTGCTTATTTTGAGATGTTTTTTGTGCAAATGTAGTGCAGAAATCTTTATTATCAAAAAATATGACTTTCAAGATCATTCTACTACCAGTGCCTCTGTTCATTTAGAGATAATGGTAACTCAGTTATAGAAAACATGATCATGAGACAAGAATAGTTACAGGCAGTTTTTCCCATTAACATGTAGCTTTACAGTGTGTTTAAGTGCAGAGTTGCATCATTATAACTATGTGGTATTCCTCTTTCCTGTTGAAGTTGTAATTGACTTTGCTGGGAATGGGACAGCGGCTCTGACATCATGCACTCAATTTAGTAACTGTAATTTACTCTATGTCATGTCTCTGAAGTACAAGAGAAACATTACAGTCAGACATAAAGAATGCTTTGTGGCGATGATGATGTGTTCTCGGAAGTAAACCGGTTTTCAAAGCGTTACAGGGAGGAACATCAATGTGGCTTAGTAATAATAAAATTAAAATTGATTGTGTTTGTTTAGTGTAGTTGTTGAGGAGCAACAGTTGGTTGACATCAACAGAAGACAGACGTTAGTTACAGGACACATGAGTTAGTGCAGTTTGCAAGGCAAGGATGCTGTTCTGAGCAGAGAGGTTCATTTGTCCTTAAAACACAAACTTCACTGGTGGGAAGTGGGGTATGAATATTCATAGAGATTTGGTTTAAGGGTGAAGAAAGCTTGAGTCATCTGAAATTATACCTACACTTCAACCAATTGATTATCTGTAGATTAATTAAATCAGCCACATTGCGCTGAGTGCACTCTACCTATTATCCCTATTAGACTAAATGAATCATAAATAAACATGAAAAGCTAGTATTTGCAGCTTAATAGTTTTAACTTGATTATTTTACACTGAAATGATGACAGACTCAGAGCAGACCAGCCTACACCTGCACATATTCACATAATTTCCCAAAACACAACTATATCAACTCACGATCCCAGCTTAAGAGCTATTGAGGAGTATAGACAAATTACTGTTGTGTTTTTAGATGATCTTCCATGTTGGTTATTGAGCTGTGAATAACTAGAAACTGCTATTTGCAAAGCTTACACTCAACTTTTGGCCGTCCTTTTAAACAAAATGCAGCCACACAAGTAATATTTTTGTTTTTGTTTCATTGAGTAAATGTTCAGAAAGTTCCGCCTTGCTGTCTCCATTAGTTTAGGTGAGTTTGAAGCTATAAATACATGATGATGTTCACTAATAGTCTGTTCCTCCTGCCACCGAAATAATGGATTAATCCTAGGAAGCTGTTAATGTTGCACTTTTTTCTTGATGAAAGCCACTCCATAAATTCTCCAACCAAAGAGTCTGGATGAGCGCGCATTGACCAACCAATCGACCAGTTGATTTGGAGGCTACAGTCGGCTACTCATAGCTTTCAAAGGAGGATTCTCAGTCACTTGACAGACTGCTGACTTTTTGTTTTGCCTCACACTGGGGTCAATTTTCCTTCTAACCAACAAAAACACCAGCAAATAAAATGCCAATGTTTGTGCTCCTGAGAGGATGACTTGCTCTCTTATTGATCTTTGCTGCTTGGGCCTCAATAATAATTTCCCAGTAGCGATAATTCTTGTGGAGGCTCTTCTTTCTTTTTCTTTAATCCCTTTTTGTGTCTTTTATCTTTTTATTCTGTGATTTTCATGTGATTCTGTGTGTCTCCAAGTGGATTCAACCCTTCTGCATTGTCTATTCTTTCAGTCCTTACCATTTTTACCTCCTCTCAGGTTACCGTGGTGACCAGCCAGCCGGGTCGCGGCACCGTCCATCAGTTGGAGAGGGGACTCAGAGATGCCGACCTGATGTCACTGAAAAGGCTCCTGGTCGTGCAGATTGATAGTGCAGGAGACTGGGCTCAGGACACTTCCTCACCTGAGGCCTCACATAGCGACACTGAAGGTAGTAGACACATAAACGCACACAAAGGTACACATGTAGACAAGATTAGGAAGAATGTAGGGTTGTTAGTATGTATACTAGCAGTGCAGGTACCTCCATTTAAACATTAATAAACAGTCAAAGAACATGAATGAGGTCTGCTATCTATATCCTGAGCAGACTTTACGCCCCCGCACTTTCCACATACTTTTTTCCTTTCCTAATCATCTTTCATTGAGTTGCGTAGCGCTGACCCATTTATATCACTGTATTTTTTACTGTTTTCAACATACTTTCAGCGCTGAAGACTCATGTCACAGTTTGTGGAACTTGGCTACAATCCAAGCATTTGCCAATCCTCTCAGAGAGCCTAATTTCATAATCATATGTTGTGTTTTTGTAATTACACGAGGGTTCATTTGATGTGGTTGGAGTAAGCAGAGAGCGCAACGAGGACCGAGTAGGAACGAAGAGGAGGAGAAGGAGAGAGAAAGTGAGACAAAAAGATTAAAGGATGAAAGAATAATGAGAGCAAGTTTATGAGAGAGGAGTGAGGCCTTTCTTGTAAAAATATTTATGCAGCATGTGAAATATTTATTCCACAGTGATAAATCATTATCTGTATCAGTGGAAGATATGACTGAACTGACTGTGTTTTCTCAGAAGTGTTTGTGATGTTGGAAACATTATTCTAATGATGCTGTGAGTGTTAACTCACCTGACACAGTGGTACCACTTATGTAATGCCGCTTACAAGCTGGCTGTTTTTTTCCCCCCTTGCATCTGCTTTTTACATAACGTTTAAAGAAAAATCTGCTCGCCTTGTTCTAATTTTCTCCCTTGAACCTTTACTCTGGCTCCACCCCGGAGTCAATGGTGGTTTGGAGTGACATTTAAAAAACGGAGCTATTTAGTCCTTGTAAAACCGCGGGGGCAATCGGATGAAAGAGGGGCGAGCATATTGTGTGCGTTTCTGTCTCTAGGAGTCACTAGGTGAGTGTCCCTGCTGCAGCGCCTCAGCTTCAAAGCCCTCTGTCTTTATTGTATTCATCAATCAATATGAGAGATATTTATTTCTGTCCCTCCCCAGCATGTGATGCAAACGCAACGGCATTCAACACAGAGATGTTTGGAACGGAGCCTTGGAGACACGGTTTTGTAGTTACCACAGTTTGATGTTTGAGTTTGATGAGGCCTACACCCTTTTAGCTGCTGCAGTGCCACTGGGAATAGATCGCTGTGTTCCTCCACGCTGCTGTTTTCTTAGAACTGTTTATAGCGCCGAGTGTTTGAAGCACGACAGTCACTCAAGCTTGTTGATACTACAGCATCCGCCCTCGTAATTATGTCAATACCGGTGGTGCTACTAGACCACTGATGTCCCACATTCATTAGAAATATTCTTTCCACAGTGGAGAAAACATGATTGTTGCCACCATAACATCTCCATACACAGTGTTGTTGGTTCTACTAGTGTTTGGGTGGCTTGACGTGTAGATCTTCTGGAAGTGATGGGTGTGTTCATGCCTATTGATTGATAGTAATGTAAGTGCTATGTTTTGTGTAACCATGGTTTCTTTCATTAAGACAAAATGTTTTGACTCCAAGACTTTGAAACATGATAAATGTACACAGTAATAGTCTTTCATTTGGTGTGATACCATCTCTTTTTCCTGGACAATCAATGGGATTATCCAGGCTTTTTACACGGTAAATAGTGCCTTGAATGCAGTAGTAGAATATGATCCTTGGCTTAAGTAAAGGTATCAATACAGAAATGTAAAAATATTCAATTACAAGATTAAAAAAATCCTACATAAGAAACAGTGCATATGTTGAAGCAGCAAAAGTTAGTTAAAGCATTGAAGTAAAGTACTGTTTTGCTTCCTCTGACCTATCATTATTATTATTAGTCCGGGAGCCCAAATGGCCTACCATGCACCCCCCCACAACAAAATGCCACTTGATTTTCTTTACCTTTATGATGTCCTAAATGAGACTTTGAGTGGTAACAGTAAAATAACTCATTCCCATGTTTTATGCTATTTTATTTTTTAATCAAATTCTATTATATATTAAATAAATTAGGGGTCAGTGCCCTTGGAGCAGGAAGGGTTAAGGGCCTTGCTCAAAGGCCCTGCTCAAGGGCCCAACAGTGGCCGCATCGGGGTTTGAACCACTGATCAGTAGTCTAAAGACTTAACCGTTGCGCCACCACTGCACCTCTTTAAACTAACAGAAGATATAGCTTGTATATCTCAACGCGTTGAGCAGGCGACCCATGTACAGGGGCTGGTCCCTGACGCAGCTGGCCCGGGTTCGATTCCCGCTCGCGGCCCTTTGCTGCATGTCTTCCCCCGACTCTTCTCCCGTTTCCTGTCTCTCTCTCACTGCAGCTGTCCAATAAAGCCGATAAAAGGCCAAAAAAATAACTTAAAAAAAAAAAAAAAAAAATTAGCAGAGGATGGTTTCGATCCATCGACCTCTGGGTTATGGGCCCAGCACGCTTCCACTGCGCCACTCTGCTGCAAATGTTTCCTTGGCAGCGGTGGGATTCAAACCCACACCCCTGAAGAGACTGGAGCCTTAATCCAGCGCCTTAGACCGCTCAGCCACGCTACCACATATATATGTTCATGTCAACTTTTTTATTGATATGTAGTATATTTCTGATAGCATGTTCTATATTGCGTATCTGCACTATAATGTCATGCATTGCAATGTTTGGTGGCTTACAAGTGTTGCTTACTGCATTATCTTTGGATTCATTTATGATCACTTTTCATTCTGTTTGTTGTTCTTGTTACTTTAAGCAATGTTCTGGCTTAATTAAGGATGTTTTAAAGGCTTTTCAGTATATATATGACATCAATACTTTATTTACTGAAGCATTTGTACGTCAGCAGCATGTTACTGTTGGTAACTACTGCAGGTGGAGCTGGTATGAACTACTTTATATCCAGTTTTATATACAGGGACAGTGGATAAATCTGAGGACTCATCAGATGATAAATGGTCGAGTAAAGATGAAAAAACAAAGTTCTGATACATAAATCTGTTGTTAGTTTTTGGACGTTTTCTCCAATCTTTGATTTTGCACAGATATTATGAGATAGTAGATCATCTGAATATATAAGGGAAATTTAGAGGGATAAAGTACTATTTGGATACATGGGAGCTGGACTACACACTGCACATTGTAAGATGAAAGAAGCCAAAAAGGTTGGAAACCATGGGGTTAGCTTTAAATAACAGTATAAATAATAGTGGAGTAGAAAGTACATTATTGCCCTCTGAGATGTAGTGGAGAGCAAGTACAAAAGAGCAAAAAATGGAAAGTGCAAGTAAATATACTTGGTTACTTTCAATGTTCCCTGTAATTTTTCCTGAGTGTGAGCAAACACACAAACTCCCTGAGCGTCCCTTGGACCACTGTGAGCAACATCAGACGTGTGCACTGTGGTCACACCAGCATCACATCCATTCAAGTTACATGGTTCATTAAAAGAATCAAATTACAGCATTTACATTTCTGTTAAAACACTTTGTCAACAGGAGCCAGTTGAAGGCTGCAGTGATTTTAGTGACACTACAATGTATAAGAGTGAAGTTATTGAATATTTGTCTCTCTTTACTGTTGCAGCGGTTTTGCAAATTGCAGACGGACCCTGTTCACTCCATAGACACCAATGTTATTCCTGTAGCTTGAAAGACAGCTACTTTTGATAAAACTGGGCTTGAAGCACATTGTCTGCCTTGCAACAATGGGAAAGAGGCACCGTTTATGTTTTGAAAACCTATATCTAATGAGTTATTGATGCTGGAAGTCTGAATCTGTGAATATCTTTCCAACTTTACTGAACTTGGGGCCACTACCACCTAAGGAGTGATATATTTAATTTTGAAAAAAGCATTTAGCCATACTTAAAGCTTTAAGTGCTTTATTAACACGGAACTAAAAATTTTGTATTGTTTTATTATCACAGGTTCTGTCTGAAAAGAGGTGGCATCATTTTAAACAGTGAAATCAAACTAACAAAATGTAATGACCAACCAGTGAGCAATACTGGATTCTGCAAAAACATAAACAACTTTTTTAAAAATCTAAATCTTATCTTAACACAGTTAATGTATTAACTTATTTATGTGTGTATGCATGTATTTATTGATTTATTTAGTACTGTTAACATATCAGAGTTCAGAGTGAATTTTTCTTAAGACAGGCAAAGGCCATTTATTGATTACATATAGGCTGTTAAATGTTTATTAAAAACTAAAAAGCATTTTTAAAAACAACTTAGGCATTTATTGAGTCACTAAAATACTGTAGAGTACAGACCACATCAGCATGATTCTAAGCATCCTCTGGTAAATTAACAACCAGATACTGATGTCTCTCACCATATGGACTTCAGGAGATGACTGGGGGATGATAAACTGTGACCTACTGGTTGGGTTCTCTCTGTTCTCATGTTTCTTACATGT
The DNA here is from genome assembly GCF_022539595.1 of Amphiprion ocellaris. Classification (NCBI taxonomy): domain Eukaryota; kingdom Metazoa; phylum Chordata; class Actinopteri; family Pomacentridae; genus Amphiprion; species Amphiprion ocellaris. The sequence continues at coordinate 7,120,234 of NC_072788.1, forward strand.
TTGTCCCCTGACAGCCAGGTCCTAATGTTTTTTGAGCAACACACCATACTATGACGTTTTTACAATGATGGTTCTACTATGGAACCAGTTTGACATGTTCAGGTGTTCTTTGTGTGAAAACTCAGAGATTTCAGGGATCAGAAGGTGGTTTTCAACTTTCTTTAACTTTCTGCTTCAACTTTAAACTAAATTTCCTTCACTAACCCAGCCCTCTGGACTTCCAGGAAGCTGTGTTCCTATTGGCTGTCCAGGTGGCTGCTTGGTGTTATCAGGAACACCTGAGCAGCTCAGTGTCTTCCTGCTTTATTTAGCTGCAGACAAACATTTCCTCTGCTTCTCTCCACCACAGAACCGGGTTTGGCTCCATTGCTTTAGTTTGTTCTTTAGGCGTTGGCTTGCAGCTTCCAGCAGTAAAATCGTCCTTAATGTGTTTCTTGGTGTGTTTTAGGGCTTTGTACTGGATAGTTGTCTTGGTAAAGGTGGTTCTTTGGCCACAGTTAGCACATGGTGCTAATGTGTGCAGTGATTAGTGGATTTGATGCAGCTGAGTTGTGTCTTTATCTTGGCTGTAGTGAGTCTTCAGAGGTTTTTGGTCAGACACATTCTGTGTTCTTGTTTGTGAACCAGCGTTGGTTGTCCAGAAGGTAAGAGTTCCTGTCCTGATTCTCTGTTCTCAGAGGTTCTCTGGTAGGCTGTAGGAGACTTTAGCTTTTGGGTTGTGCTAGTTTGGTTTTTGTATGGTTTCATTTGGATGACTATCTTGAGGCCCCTCCATGTGGTTTAGTGAGGTTTTCTGCAACAGTTCTACAAAGCAACCTGCAGCAGAAGAGACTTTGAGAGTTTTTAGGAAGTTCTGGAGACCAGACTTTAGAGCAGCAGAAACATTTGTCAGTAGTTTGAGCAGGAGAAGGTGAGCTTCAGAGTAGAAATGAGGAGAAGGAAACCTTCTTGACCCGTGTGGTGAGGTCCTGTACCAAGAGTTTGAGCAGGTTGTGAAGAGTCTGTAGTTCTTTGGTCTGAAAGCACAAGAAGAGTCGACTCATTAAAGGAGAAAACAGGAGATATTGTTGGTTCTTCTGTCGCTCTGCAGTTTCCTTAGACTGAATATCAGGTTTATATTTTAAATGATTTCCCATGTGAGCCCAAGAAGACTTCAATAAACTCCCTCCATCCCCTGGACACAACATATTTTATTACCATTTTAAATCTTTTTTTTTTATGTTTTTGAGTTTTAATCATACTTTTAGCATAGTTTTTTCTCTTTGCTTGTTTAGTTTTGTCATCTGTGTAAAAGGTACTAAACAAATAAAGTTGAATTGATAAACTGAATAACTGACTAACTCATGATTGTAACAACAGAAGTATTTTCATTGTGATTTAAGGGTTTATATCATTTTTAAGGTTGGGGTTAAAATCTTGACAGAAAAAGAAGATTAAGAAATAAACTACATAACAAAAAGCAATTAAATCAAAGGAAAAAATATTAATACAATAAAAGTTTTATTATTAAAAAGATTTAAGAAATTTAAGATGTAATTTTCTAATTAAACATTTAATTTTTTAATTAAATGTTTTGTCTTTTTAAAGGTTTAATAATCTAATTAAATGTTTTGCATTTTTTTAAATGTTTAATATTCTTCTTTAATTGTTTTTTTAAATGTTTAATTATGGAAAATATTTTATCTGTAATTTTCAATATTTGTATTTTAAAAAATTTGTTTAATTTCATAATGACGTATCTTGTTGAATGATCTCATTCAATATTTTGTCTTATTAATAGAGTTAAACATTAAATACAATTAAATTATGTATACATATACCACCTTTTAATGTTTAGTTTTCTTTTTAAATGCTTCATTGTATTTTCTGTTTAATTCCTATTTGAAGTTTTATTGTCTTTAAGATGTTGTTTTCTAATTAAACATTTAATTTTTTTATTAAATGTTTTGTCTTTTTAAAGGTCTAATGATCGAATTAAATGTTTTGCATTTTTTAAAACGTTTAATGTTCTTCTCGTTTAATTGTATTTTTTAAATGTTTAATTGTGGAAAATATTTTATCTGTAATTTTCAATATTTGTATTTTAAAAATATTGTTTAATTTCATAATGACATGTATTGTATCTTGTTGAATGATCTCATTCAATATTTTGTCTGTTTAATAGAGTAAAGTATTAAATACAATTAAATTCTATTAAACAGACAAAATATTGAATGAGATCATTCAACAAGATACAATACATGTCATTATGAAATTAAACAATATTTTTAAAATACAAATATTGAAAATTACAGATAAAATATTTTCCACAATTAAACATTTAAAAAATACAATTAAACGAGAAGAACATTAAACGTTTTAAAAAATGCAAAACATTTAATTCGATCATTAGACCTTTAAAAAGACAACACGTGGGCACCCGTATAGCTCAACGGGTTAAGTGCGTGACCCACGTACAGGGGCTGGTTCCCGACGCAGCAGCCCGGGTTCGATTCCAGCTCGTGGCCCTTTGCTGCATGTCTTCTCCTGACTTTTCTCCCCTGTTTCCGGTCTGTCTCTCACTACGCCTATCCAATAAAAAGGCCAAAAAAAAAAAAAAGACAAAACATTTAATTAAAAAATTAAATGTTTAATTAGAAAATTACATCTTAAAGACAATAAAACTTCAAATAGGAATTACACAGGAAATACAATGAAGCATTTAAAAAGAAAATTAAACATTAAAAGGTGGTAAAACATTTAAAAAGAAAAACCTTAACGATTTAATCGAAACATTAAATATTGGGAAAGAAAAAGAAACTCAAACAAGCAGTCTATGGTAAATATGTATGTGAATCGCATCATTGGCTGCAGCAGCCAGTCACCGGTCACTCACTGACTCACACTGAAAAATAGCACAGAATGAATTGTTACGTCTTTATTTTATTTACAATTTAGGTTTGATTTTTTTTTTGTGGCAGCGCAGATTTTCTGTGCGCGGAGACCGTGTCAGCAGTGCGCAATTGCGCACGCGTGCAGCTGAGAGGGAACAGTGGTTACTTTCCTCCCCTGCCTGAGTGCACTTCATATGAGTAGAGAGTAAAACCTCAAATATTTTGGATGAAGTTCTGTTAGAATCAGTCAGCAACAGAACAGGGAACAGGGTCAGCAGCACAGCATCCAAGAGCTACACTGACCTCAGAGGTCGTCTGGCTGGAGACTGAAGCAGACTTAAATCAAAGATAAGAAGTTTAACTGTCTAGCCAGTATGAATTCTACTCAGACTTGCTGCTCAAAAATATCCTCAGCTGTCTTTAAAATCAGTTTAGTTACAACCGAACACCCTCGTGGAAGTAAGAAAGCGTGCAAAAAAAGGGTTCAGAGACTTGCTGTTGGGGTGTGACCCACAATGGAAGATGACAAGCTGCTCAGAAATGGCAGCTTGATGAGAGAAGCTGTTTCAACACGCCTTTCCATTTATCCGCTGTGGTTGTGAAAAGTGACATGTGAATAGTGCACCAGTCCTTATTCACTCAAAATTTAGGAAACAATGTTGATTGTGGGAATGCTCTTGAATGTAGGCGTGTCACATAACACGAGACTATTTATTTTAGCTGTCTATGTGTGTGTGTGTGTGTGTGTGTGTGTGTGTGTGTGTGTGTGTGTGTGTGTGTGTGTGTGTGTGTGTTAGTTCTTCCACTGAGAGCAGTATATTACAGTAAGTGGGTAGATCCTTTTTTTTGTTTTATACCGACGGGAAATTTGCAAATGCCACAACTAATTATTTCACTCACTCTCGCTTTTTCTCTCATCGTCACTCAGTGTTTTATGTCATGATTGAAAAAGGGATCACAACTCTTGTCCACAATACTGTTGTAATGTAGTGCAAAGTTTGTGTGTGTGTGTGTGTGTGTGTGTGTGTGTGTGTGTGTGTGTGTGTGTGTGTGTGTGTGTGTGTGTGTGTGTGTGTGTGTGTGTGTGTGTGTGTGTGTCATGTATCTATCTTTACTGGGATCAGTTTGAGTTTTTCAACCTTGAGATTGACGACATTGGAAAATGTGGACAATCTGGTTGATTGAAATGTCTGCAAAGTATTTTTTTGAAGGCTACAACTTGGTTTTATGTTTAAGGTGAGAACTAGGTGGAGGGTAGCCCTTTAAGCTTGACTTTGAATCCAATTTCTTGGTTGAGTCGCTCTCAGGCTTTTCATTGCAGTTAGATGTAGTGCATATAGAGTGAAACCACCTTTCCGACATTGTGAGCTGCTTGTCTGTGCAACGGGATGTCATGGAAAACGAACGATTACATCAAATGCAATCAAAGTTATGACATACCTGCTCTGAATTCACCCATTACTCTTGTTTGAATTTCACATGAGCTCATCGCTGCATAAATATATTCATATCTAGGTTTGTTGGTGTCTATGCAGTGGAATCATGACATAGATTTTAACATATCTATACAAATATATGTTAATATGTCACAAAAAGAGTGGAGGGAAACTGTGTAATGATGCGTGTTATCCATGCTTTTATCACCACAGGGTTGGTCTACTCCTTGTTTGTGGGTGTAGAGCCGTTGTCAGTGATCCTATAACAGCAGTAGTGGCCTCTCTCCACTGGCTCACCGTCTATTTTATGATTTAAGATTTTATTGTTTATTTTTAAAGTTTTAAATGGGTTGGTGCCAGCTAACTTAGCAAAACTTAGCAGAACCTTCACACCCCAGTTAGAGCTCTGAGGTGGACCAACCAGATGCTCTTGGATGCTTCAAGATCCAGGCTTAAAACAGAGGAACGGTTTAATCTCTGCAACAGTTTACATTTCCACTGCTCAAGCTTTAGAAACTTTTAAATCTGACTGGTATCCACATCTTTTCACTGGTAGTTGATTCAAGTAGAGCAGGGGTGTCAAACATGCGGCCCGCGGGCCAAAACCAGCCCAGCTCCAATCCGGCCCGCGGGACGACTTTGTAAAGTGTAAAAATTACAGAGAAGACATAACCTGCAAATTGTAAACTTGTAAAACTATAAATTTTAAATAATTTCTAGACCATGACAAGTTGTTTTGATGATTAAGTAAAATACTAGATTGTTCATTTTTCTTTTGTTGCTTTGTGTCTCATTTTTGTAATATTTTGTCTTGTTTTTGTGTCTTTTGTCAGACTTTTGTCGTTTGTCTCATGTTTTTGTCATATTGTTTCTCGTTTTTGACTTTTCGGGTTTCCTTTTTGTCTTGCTTCTGTTATGTCATATTTTTTTAAATTTGTGATTTGCCTTATTGTTTTTGTGTATCATTTGTCGTTTTATGTTATTTTTTGTCTCGCTTGTGTTGTTAGTCTATTTTTTCGCTTTGTTTCTCACTTTTGTCATTTTTTGTCTTAATTTGTTTATCCATTTTTTGTCGCTTTGTAACTTTTTTGTTAAATTTTTTGTCTTTTTTGTTTTGTTTTCTGTTTGTCTCATTTTTTGTCATTTTGTTTCACGTTTTTGTCGTTTTGTGTCTCATTTTTCTAATATTTTGTCTTGTTTTTGTTGTTTTTTGTCTTTTTTTTCGTCTGACTTTTGTCATTTTGATCATACAATAAAATACTATATCGTTCAGTTCCAGATACCTGAGACTGAATGATTTGTTCCTTTGTAGAAACACTGTGATCTGGAAGTTGTTATGTGTAAATGATAAACTGAGGCTGAATGTTGTTGAAATTGAACTTAAGTTTCTTTAGAAATTTCAGGGTGTTCATGATGTTTTGTAAAAAGATAATTCCTTAAATGTGAAAATGTTTGCATTAAAACAAAGGAAAATGTAGAGTTGTTGTTATTTATCAATTCTTTTGCTCTGATTTTACTGGTCCAGTCCACTTGAGATCAAATTGGGCTGAATGTGGAACCTGAACTAAAATGAGTTTGACACCCCTGAAGTAGAGCATGACACCCTGACTCCATCTCTTACTGTGGTCTGTTTTTTCTTGTTATCGTTTTATTAGATTAGTCTTTTAGTCTTGTGTTTTATTATTTTAATTGTACAGCACTTTGGTTTAACTCCTGTTCCTTTTGAATGAGCTTTATCGATAAATTTGACTTTGACTTGAACTTTGACACCATATTTGGACATACTTTAGTAATAATATTGTGAAGATATACAGATCAAATGTCTAAAATAATATCTTTACTCATTTCTTCACTAATTTTCACACTCTGGCTTTTCACTGGAATAAATTACACAGACCATAACATTTCATAACATGGACCTACCATGAATCAAAATAAATAGCAAAACTGACCCTTTCAAAGGATACTAGTTGTTTTCCTGTGTACAAAAGAGTAATCTGCATTTTAAGGCTGTGAAAACATTTGCCTGGTTGGCCACCTTTACAATTAGGCTACTTTATGTTAGTAAAATAATTACATTTAATCCTATTAGACACTAAGCACATAATTTTCCCAGCTTTTGAACCACCACCATGGTTCCAATTTTGACAGATTCCAAACCAATCTGCTCTACAATATTAGATTACAGACATGCAAAAACATACTAGCCCAGACTGTTCTGAAAAAAACAAGATACAGCATGAATGATGAACCCTTATCATGCCTAAGATAACAGCTTAAAAGTAAAAGTCGTGAAGTCCAGCCTAAAATATCCCTCGGGCTCACAGGTTTAAAGTTAGGCTAAAGGCTGAGGTCAGGAATGCAGTTTTAGTGGTTCTGGTGAGGTCCTGGGACATGCTTTATGTCAGTCATAGTCCTCACAAGTATAAAAATACAGATGTGTGTGTGAGTGTCTGAAGGCCAACGCCTTGATTAGCATCCTGTTTTTGTTGAAACTCCACCAGTCTATCCTTGAATCCAGAGTGTGTTCTGTAATTGTACAGTCGAGCACCGGGGAGAAAATCCAGAAATGGGTCACAGAGCTAGAGGAGCACAGTGAGACGGAGACAGAGATGATTATGGCACCAGTGGTTTTAGGTTTCCTCTTCACAGCTGAACAGCCAAGTTGTTGACTAAAGGAGAGACAACAAGCTGTTCCACAGGGTGTGCAGCAGTTCCTTTGGGATTCTCAGGGATGAAAAACCATTCATTGTCATGGCTGTGACTGAGGAGCGAAACTTTTAATTGCATTGTTTTTCATTAGCTACAAAGTGATATTGAAATGAAACAAATCTAATCTGTAAGCGCTGCAACACTCGGTGGCAAATGGAGCATTTGGTGATGACAAAGTTGCTCATTTAATATATTATGCTGATACATTGTCATATTGAGCAGCAAAAGAGTGAAAATGTGTCACAGCTTATGTTCAAACATTAACCAAAACTGTGAATCAGGAGTAGCATCTATTGAAGATTTTTATCAGTATTTTCTGACTAATAATTTTCAGATTCACATTTGCTGCAAGGCATTGTAACTAGAACTACTTTTTTTATTTTACAAGATATTGCATCAAAAGTCAGACAGGAGGTTGTCTACCCGGTGCAATGCAGCTATTTTATCATTGAAAATGCAGTTTTTCCCTTCACAGGCAGCACAGAAGAGCTCTTTTTTTATTATCAGTGGTACAACAGAGGTCAGTGCTTCGTGAATGTAAAGGCAATTATGCTGTTCAGCATTTTAACAAGACTACAGTGAGGCGGTCAGCTCCATGAGGCTGTGCTTCTGCTTTGAACTAAATGGTTTTATAGGCACTCCAACATTCTTAAACTGACTGTGTTAGCATGTACGTTTAAAGCAGGTGCACTACTCACATGTTCCCCATCTTAAATTTGCATTTTGACATGCTGACACGACTAACCCCTGCAATCTACAGCTAAAATTATAACCAAATGGCCAATAGGTTATGCTGTGATGAGCAGACAAAACAAGGTTGTTTTCAGAAATGCCAAGACCTTGGTGACAAGAGGAGACTTACAGATCACAGTTTATCTACAAAAAGGCACAAAAATGAGACACAAAAGCCAGAAACAAAACAACAAAAAATGAGACAAACGACTCAACACAAAACAAAAAAGAGACAAAAAATTTGATTAAAAAGTTGCAAAGTGACAAATAAAATGGACAAAGAATTACACAAATGACGAACAAGACAAAAATGACAAAAGCGAGAAACAAAACGACGAATAAAGCAAAATGCAAAATGACAAAAATAAGACAAAAAACACAAGAAAGACAAAAAGGAAATACAAAACGGCAGAAGCGAGAAACAAAACCACAAAAACGTGAGATGAACGACAAAAGTCAGACAAAAAAAGACAAAAAACAACAACAAATAGACAAAGTATTACAAAAATGACCCAAAAATGAAAAAATAACAATGAGCAACATAGTTTTTTACTTTATCATCAACAACTTGTCATGGTCTAGAACTTATTTTAAATTTATAGTTTTACCATTTGCAATTAATGTCTTCTCTGTAATTTTTTCACTTTACAAAGTCGTCCCGCGGGCTGGAATGGACCCTCTGGTGGGCCAGTTTCGGACCGCGGGCCGCATGTTTGACACCCATTACTTCGTCCCCAGCATTCTTTAGTAGTCCTCTGTAATATTTGACGTACCGTTGATGTAGTCTGGTCTGGTGTGCTTGTTGGAGTTTTTTTGTGTTCTAGTATTTACGGAAATGTACAATAGACAGGAGTAACAGGATGAAGGAGGAAAATAGCTGTCTATTAAAATACCTGTTTTAGTGCAGTTTCGTATGAAAGGGTGCAACTTAGAATCAGCCGACCCATAAATCCAGATAATAGCAATTATTGAAGATGCTGGTGATGGAGCCCAACACCTCCTGAATGTAAAGCATTCCACGTTAATATGCCTTTTTACTGTTCCATTTCAACTTCTTTTGTCCACATACAGAGGAATGTGTTGCTTTTCTTTCCCACATGTTGATTTTTCTCACTTTTCAGGGAGTAGATCAAGAGAAATATCAATTCCCTTCCTAGTAATTCTCGCGGTTAAATCATTCCAAGAAGTAAGAGTTAGGAGGCCATTTCCAAACAAATGCATCGTGGCTCTTCAATGAAAGCTAATAAATGTACATGTTCCTGATATTTTAAATAGTAATTATTTAAAGAGATCACACTGTCTGGCGTAGCTGAAGGTACAGAGCAGATAATAGAATGAATGAACTGAATGTACCACAAATTCTGCCTGCCAAAAGACCTTCCTGCCAGCTTCAGCAGTTTAATACTTTCCTCCCTCCAGACTAGAGAAATATGAACTCTTCTCCAGCTCTCCAAGTCCCTCCATCTGCTGCTGCTGCTGTTGCACGTTCATTACAAAGGGAGCGTGCACGTGCGTGTTCAATCTGTTGCACACAGACCAGCGAAATCAACAGTTTCCGTTCAAGCTTTAACATTTGGTGCTATTTTCTAAACATGCACCGCAATGCAGCTTTTTCTGCGAGCCTTGATTCGATCGAGACGGAATCATGAGTTCTAAAAAAAAAAGTAGCAGCCGTTTTGGGAGTTTGTTGTTTTTTGCAAAGTCATCGTCAACACTGGAGGACACCTACTGTGACAGACAGACAGTGATAAATTACTACCGTCAGACTGTCTCCTGTGGACATCTGGCCTGCTGTCACCTGAGCTGCATATTCCTCTCTTATTTTGAAACTCTTTTAATCCAAATAATATGACAACACAGAGGGCAAACTGGAAGACAATTTGGTCTCCTTCGCTTTTATTATGAAGTTGATCCTCCAAATTGTAATAGCAGCAGTTTAGTTTTCTCATTATTGGGTAAAATGTGGTGTTTTTTTTAACTATATCCTGCAACCCTTAAATAAACTTTATGAAATAGTACGGCTTGTCTATCCCATAGCAACAATCCTCATAATTACATCCAGAACTCCATTTTCACAGGAATAACATCATATTTGCTTGTACTATTACGTATTACAGTGTTGTTTTCTGCTGAGATGGAGATGCTGGGGAATGAACCCAAGTACCTCATACGCTCTAAGAAACGGCCTCCAAAATGTGAATGCCTTCACATATCTTGGTTCTGTCATGACCTCTAACCTCTGCCTAGATAGAGAACTCTCAGCAAGACTGGGCAGAACTGCGAGTATGTTAGAAACTCAAGTGAGTCTATGAAGCATGTGTCATGAGTGTACTGATGTACGGATCTGCAACATGGACCACATACCGACGTCAAGAAGACCGACTGAATGCCTTTCACACAAGGAATCTGAGAGCTATCCTTAGTGTGACATGGAAAGACAAAATGACAAATGAGACTTTATTTGATATCACCAATTCCCATCCCTTGTCATCACAACTGAAATTCAACCGTCTGCAGTGGTCTGGGCACATACAGAGAATGTAGACAGATTGTTCACAGTGTTCGGAAAGAGGGTGCGAGGCCCGTTGGCAGACCTTGTCTCAGGTACAGGGATGCTCTGAAGAGGGACCTTAACCCTCCTGTTGTCTTCATTTATGGCCACCAAAAAATATTGTTTCCTTGTCTGAAAAAAGGTCAAGCTCTGCATTTTCAACATTTCTTTGTTTCCACCAAAAAATGTTCAAAGATTTCCCAAAAATGTTGAAAATGTGGACATCAGAAGTTTCACTGTGAAAATATATATTTTTTCCCACATTTTCAAGCTTTAAACCGGGTCAATTTTGACCTGCAGGACGACTCGAGGGTTAAAGACTTCAACATGGACATCCTCCTGCACTGACCGAGCAGTTTGGCGCTCCAAACTACACAAGAGAGTCAAAAATGGCAAAGAGACGGTGGAGACGACTGTCTGCCACCGTCTATAAAACCTAGCTGATCTTCTTCCGCATAGTCGGCAACGACTGAAGCTGGCCTGAACTGAACACCCAACAGAGGGGTAGATGGTTATTTTTTTAAACAAAAACTAACAATACTTAGAATACCAAGAATATAGAGCTGGGCAGCAAGCCAAATTCTTCACATACTCAGTCAGACATGATTGATCCTTGTTTATTTTTATTCAGCAAATGCTCAGCAGGGCTCTGCGCTAGTGAATATGACTAAAAGATACACTTGAGACAGTAGAGCACGATAGTATTGATTTTGCTGTGAAAAGAACCAACAAAAAAAGAACTATTGGATGTTACTCGGAGTTCAGATAAATGATTTTCTAATTACAGCTCAGTGCAACTAATTAAGAAATATCTACTCTGAAGATGGATTTTGTATCTTAAAAGAAAAAGACTTGTTTAAAAGAAGTGTTTGTAGTTGATTGTAAATCAATTTTTATGGATCTGGCAGAAAAGCTTCTGTTTTGGAAGAGCAGCAAACAGGTGAGAAAAGTAGATGGAGAAGACACTGAATGAGCCACATAGTAGCAATGAAAACAAGCAGATTGTTCTGTTGTTTATAGCAAAAGACTGTCACAGTGGATTTACAGTGCAAAAGACTAAATTGCCTTTTACTGTAACTACAAAGGGAGGAGAGCTGAAATGATGTCTTAACTGATAAATGTACAAATGATGTTCGGAGTGTTTCATTTTAGATTTACGTGCTGATATACTATCTGTAAAAACACTGAAATCCTTATCTGTTTGGCCGGTGGAGTGGATGTTATCACACTTTCATAAATCTTCATTTCCGCTGTCAGGAGATAACAAATCCATTTGAGATAAGCTCCCATATGAGAAAATAGACTCATCTTTCATTAACCTTTGGGTTTTGTCTTCAATTGTGCGGACAGATTGTGTATAATGTATCTCAGTTTGTTTACAGTGTATACGGAACTTTTTCAGACACTTTAACATTTCCAGAATTGTTTATTTTAAAGGGCTAGGTTGTTGCTCATTGGGTGCTGGGGAGTGTCAGTGCACGGCCATTTTCAGGTCTCTTCTGACACGATCTATTGCAGGGGTGTGCAACTCATTCTAGTTCAGGGGCTACATTCAGCCCAATTTGATCTCAGGTGGGCCAGACTAGTAAAATAACAGTATAATAACCTATAAATAACCACAACTCCACATTTTTACTTTGTTTTAGTACAAAAAAGTACATACAATGTTGACATTCAATGAATTAGCTTTTTACAAAACATTATGAGCAAACTGAAATTTGTTAAGAAAAATAAATTCAATTTAAACAACATTATGCCTCAATTTATCATTTACAAATTACAACCTACAGATCACAATTTATCTACAAAAAGGCACAAAACATTTAGTCACAGGTATCTGGAACTGAACAGTATAGTTTTTTACGGTTATTCGTTGTTATATAAACTGCATCAAACTGTTTTAGAGTTTACAGATTTTTACCATCACGGTTTGACAGTTTTTCACCATAAAATATACAAATTTTTTTTACAGTGTAGTTATCCTTTATGCTTGTATTTCAAAAAAAGCTTATATGCATCATTGCACTTACGCATCGACTTGCATGTGTTTTCTGTGTGCAGATTCAACTGAAAACAATACTTAACCAAACACTCCGAGGGACTATAGCAGTCTGACTTCTTTGTGAAAAGTAGTTTGCTTCCCTTTTCTGATATTCCGCTTTACCGAACTGTAACAGTCTTATACTGGGTCTGTTATGTAATGTAGGTTTGTCGTGAGACGCACAACGAGTTCTTTACAGTATTTCAGAGTCTTTCTTGTGAAGCAGAAAGACACTGTTACTAAAAAGAATGTAGCCTAGCTGGAAACTGCAGATATCTGAGTCTATAAATGGTGTGAATGTGAGCGAATCGCAGCGGGAGTTTGCATATGAATGACTTCACTCAGAAATAGACGTTTTCACTGACATGCTTTTCTTTCAAAAACTCACATCCACACCTCACGAACCATTTGTACTTTACTTCTAGGGCTTTTTTTTCCCGATATGAAGTATCTTCATGTGATAAGGTGGCTACTTGCAGCTTGATGACTTCATGTCTCGTGTTTTTGAAGGCCTGTATTGCAATGTGACTCCGTTCCCCCACAGAAAATGTCACCATTTGGTATTTTATTAATGATGGTGGTAACTGTCGCAGGCAGTGATTCAGAAAAGTGCATTTTCTGCTGGTGTTGGTCTCTTGGACCTCAGTGTCTCTCAGTTAAAATTACATCAACAGATAACTTAGTGGGGAAAGTTTTTTTGCTAACTCTAGCTGGTGAGAGTGTATTGATGTTCTTAAAAAGACTTGCATCTTTTAATGCTGCAACTGAAAGCAACATACAGTACCTACTGGAGCTGCCGCCTGAAAGTCGATGCTTTGAAGTATCGGTAGAAGATTCCTGATTTGTGGTTAATTGATGAGAGAAACCTGAGGTGGAGGGATAGTCTTGTTATCGACCGAGCGTTTGCCTTTCAGGGGTGTGTGTGTTGTGGAAGGTTAGCATAAAAAGAAGTACCATCACCAGCTACAACCAATGAAGTGCATATCAACGGGGCAATTGTGTTACTGGAGTCCGCCATAAAGTGTCCAGAAAAGTTTTAATTTCAGTACAGTGGTCTCTCGCCATATCACGGTTCACTTTTCGCGGTCTCACTGTGTCGCGGATTTTTCGCTATATCTAGGGATTATGCGGTTTATAGGTATTTTTATGTATTTATTATTGTGGCGAGCTGCGTTAAGAAACGACACTGGACAAAGGATGTCTGCCTTTTATGCACTCACAACTGGCAGATGCTTTTATTTTGACACACATAGAAAGTAACGCTATATAAAATGTGGCAGGAAGTCATCAAACACACTTCACACTCACGGTCCTGACAACATAACACTTAACCAAACTAACTAGGCTGGCTGAACCACAAAAACACAATAAAACACAAACACTAATAACACTGTAACACTAATATAAACCACAATAATGAAATTTAAACCCCCATGGTGCATTGCAGCACCACAGTTCAGTCATAGTACCGGCTCTGCGATAGCTACATTATTTCAATTATTTTAGGGGTAAAATAAGCATTTTCTAGCCTAAAAATTTGAAAGCAATATAAAAATGTATTAAAAATAATAATTAAAACATATTAAAAGAATGTTTAATTGAAATAAAATGCGTAGCGTACAGCGCTGGGCTCTGATTGGCTCAGCGACCGTAGCATCAGCCTCCTCCATCTCCCCTGAGTATAACAGCGTTAAGCATCTCACCTTTTCCATTTCACATAGACGTCTGATCGCTGCGCATAGTGTTGCTCTGCGGTGTTGTGTTTTTGTGAAATTTTTGTAAGAAGTTTAATCTACAGAGTGTCCATAAAGTCTCTTTACAATTTTAAGAATTCATTACAAAGGCAGTTGATAAGATATCTCAAGCGGATTTGTTTTATTGTAATCAGTGGTTGTCAAAGTTTTTTCTACATCATTTAATACACCTCTATATGGGCACCATTAGTTGCACGAAGCACATCAAGACGGTACTCAATTTCTTGCCATGTTCGCTGTAGCATAGGCTCATCAATGGTGGCAATGGCATCAAAAATCTTTTGCTTCAAGTCAGTAATGCCCCGTATCTTTGTTCGATATCTTCAACATAACTCCATAGAAAGAAGTCCAAGGGAGTGATATCTCGCTGAGGAATTGGCCCATTTCTTCCAATCCACCAGTCTGAGGAGTAGCCATTTTTTAGGGTTTGATTTAACATTGCCTCTTTCACCAACAGGATACCTGAAACACACAATTTCAGTGTGATTACAAACTTTAATAAACACTGATGACAATAAAACAAATCTGGTTAAGATATCTTATTAACTGCCTTTGTAATGAATTCGTAAAATTGTAAAGAGACTTTATGGAACACCCTGTATTCTAAGCCCTACAATGTCAATCAAACGGTCTGCATCTTCTAAAGCTTCTGGCACCAAACCCAAGTGCCAGAAGGAGAGGCTTACTACCTTAAAATATATATAAATAATAAAATAAATAGAAGGTTGCTACTTCGCGGATTTTCAGCTATCTCAGGGGTTCTGGAACCTAACACCCCCCCCCCCCCCCCCCCCCCCCCCCCCCCCCCCCGATAGACAAGGCACCACTGTAACGACTGTTCAGATGTAGCTCACCATGTTCGCTGCCTTAAAGTCAAAAGAAATAAAGGCCTGGTGGGGATGAATATTGAAATTGTCCTAGTGAATGACCAAACATGATTGGAAAATTCAGATTTGGCATCAACCTCTGATGAATGGCTGCCATCATGCATGCTCAGTCACTGTTCTAGCTCGATTTGTTAACTATTTCTGACACTGGAGATTGAGCGGGGACAGCATACATGTACTCTGCCACTTCATCCCTTTGTGCCATATATCTTCCACATCAGCTTTTATTTCTTTATCCACAACATATTAAAGAGATAATATAATTAGTCAAACATGGAGATGCTGGGATTGATGCCAGGACCTCTTACATGCAAAGCAAGCGCTCTACCACTGAGCTACATCCCCTCATACTGAGCTGTATGGCTCCAACTGACAGAAGCATTTCATGAGCTGTTTTTCAGTTTTCAGTGGACACTCCAACAGCACTTTTGCAGTGAAGTTTTTTCCAGTTTTCCTGCACACTCGTCTGTGTTCACTAGTGGACCTCCAAGTTGGCAGCAGTGAGAGCTAGTGTGCTTTCAGAGAACATGAAGTGTGGAAAAATACTGAACAGTAACAGATAACAGCACTGATAGAAACATTCCACCTTCTCCTCCGATACACATTTTTGAATTGGCTCCCACAGCTGGAACATACCTCACACTGATGTTGCTAGCTACTGTATGTGTTACCTTTAACTGCACTTTTGTATTGTCTGTAGTCACAACTTCCACTTTTATCACCACACTAACTATGTTAACCAGCATCTCGCCTTAAAGAGTATTTGCTCTTAATAGTAGTACTCAACAGTGTATGTATTGGCAAGTTTCCCCACGCACGAAAACCTAGTTCTGTATCTGTTTAGTAAATGTGACTGTGCACTCATTTTTTGTGCATCTGGGTTGACTGTCATTTGTTGTCTTCATATTATTTAAATTGGTATGCAAATGAGTGTGCTTGTGTATTTTGTGAGTCAGAATTTGCAACATAACTTGTAGTATTATGAAAATCCACGTGATGTTCGCTTCTCCAGCCTCCCTGTAATTCCTTTTCAAATGACTGACAAAATCTGCTTCCTTATCATCACATTTTGACAAATACTCATTCGCACTGTTTTTTTCACATCACTCCTCAGCTTTGTCAAGGCATTTATTTCACTTCACCACAAAGTTTGCAAACGTGTCTCAAAGGGACAAAACAGTCATTTCATCCACATATATTTACCCCTAAATCCAGGTTTCCACTGACAGCCTTTATTCTATTGAAACACCAGCCACAGAGTGTTTTTTATAGATTGTGGAGGTTGTGCATTATCCCGTCATTTATCTCTCCTGCATTCATCCACCCATCCGTCTCACATCAATAACCTCCTGTATTGCTTCTCTAGTTCAGCTTGGAGGTGAGCGTTACTTCTTCATACACATAAACACAGCCAGGCTCCTTGGAGAGTTTTCGCTTCCAAGAGGTTCATGAATGCGCTACAATCAGCATGGGACTTTGTTAGACACAGGAATGTTATTGAACCACATTGTCATATGCTGTAGTGTATCTTTAATACAAACTCTTATTATTCTCAGCCAGCAAATGCTAAACATGTGTGAAGTTACAGTTAAAGTTGGAGATGCTGGGGATTGAACCCAGGACCTCATACATGCGAAGCACGCGCTCTACCACTGAGCTACATCCCCTGTAGGTGTTCAGATGTTATAGCTCTAAATTGTCTGAAATATATGTTCTTTTACACTTAACATCTCTTCACAGGTCTCAACATGCCCTGGTTTCCAAAAATTGCACATTACATGTCAGCTTGAAACCATGAAAATGTCAGATTAATGAATAAATGTTCGGTATGTGGCTGTACACATGCTCAGCTTTGTTTCTAATTTACTTTTGAAAACAGTTTTGAAAAGCTACATTCGACCCAAACTCACATTTTTTAAAAGTGTAGTGTAGTCATAATGTCAGCATACATCAGGCGTTCTCGAAGTTTTTCAACTCTCTGACTCCTTTGATGGGAGAATTTTATCAAAGGACCCCTTCTTACTGTCAGAACAAGCACATGATGACTATAAAAACATTTACAGACCCACTTTTGAGTATTTTCACTGCACAGTTGTATCTGTTCCTCCTTGCAATGACAAATACAACTAGAGAGATATTTCTAATTGCTTGGATTTGTAGATGACAGTCAAATTCTAATGTAATTTTCGACATGAAAACACACTGTAACAGAAAAAGCACTGTTTACTTATCCGTGCCCACACAGACGGACTCTCCTCAGTAAATCCAGCAAATGTTATCACTTCACAACTCTGTTTAACCAGACCCACTCTCTGTCATCTAGCATTAGCATTAGCATTAGCTACTGTAGAGCAGTAATTCATTCAGAATATGATTCTCTTGTCTGTTCACTGATGCTGTTTACTGTCTGGAACAACACAGATAACAGTCACATTTGTTTATCAAACATTCAGAGGATGATTTAAATGGAATGCTGTCATTGATCTTGGAACATTCATGCTGATAGCAACATGAAAGATATTTGTCTAAAAATATTGTGAACATTACACCCACATCCCCTGTGTTACCTTTTTATAAATGTTGGAGAACCTACATGTTTGTCTTTGTCTCAGGTGGTGTGTTGCCGTTTCATGTCGAATTCTCAGTGTAATTTGTAGATGACTTTCAGTAATGCCAGATAACATTGAGAGACTGATAACATTAGCAAATATTAGGTGTTTGTTATTAATGTTTGTACAAGTCAAGCAGCTAAATCTGCCGCTATTTACTCATTAGATATTCATCAGCTTGGAAATTATTAAAGGGTTCTTAATCATGATTAAAATGTTCTTAAATATATAACATAATTGAAGTCCATGATTCAAATTATTGTTTTAATTCTAACAAACTTACCAGAATAGCCCCAATTATTACATTTTTACAAGATCACACAAGTGGGAATTGTTTCACTTCAAAGACGGAAATCTGCTGTGCACATTTGCTTAATGAACAAAAATTCAAACTCACACATATTTTTCGTCGTCTGCACTCTACGTCTTGAGATGCACCGATTAAAAAGATTTAATTAAAGTATTACATGGCTGGAGGTTGTTTCACCTTGACAATTTGCCACAGAATTATCAGGCATTTTACACTGACGGTGTGGGAGTGTGACTGATCAGGAAGAAAATAATAAACTTGTGTTACAGGTGTTTAAAATGACTTTAATTCCATCATTAACGGTGCAACATTCACAACCACTGAATAGATATCAAGCATCTTAGGCACGTCTCCCACTCCTCCCACCTGCCTTCACTTTCATTTAGAACCAGAAAGGTTATGTACCCAAGATCCAAGCAAAAATATTCCAGACACAACCATTAGCCCACGCTAGCATTGTAAAAATACTTACACTGTAAGACCCACTGTCTGTTTCCAAAGGAGCTGGCTTGTATGTGGAAATAGAAAGAAAAAGAATGGAGCAATTCGACACAAGTGAAGAAGCAAAGCAGCAGAAATGACTCTCACATTGAAGTGAAATTAAATGAAAGCACATAAATTAGGTCAACATACATTTACTTACATATAGCAGGGGTGTCAAAGTCATTTTAGTTTGACATTCAGCCCAGTTTGACACCCCTGCATATAACATCAAAAACTCCAAAAGGAGGGACTCACATACACTTCATTTCATCCAGCACATAGTTGTCTGCTGGTATATTCCTGCTAAGTTTTAGTGTGACATGCCATGTATTCATATTTTGTACATGCGTGTTAAATTCCCGCACAGTCATTCGACATTTCAATTCATAAAACTAACATTTCAGGTAAAAAATAGTCCATTTGTGTGCTGTTTTTACCTAAGTCCTCGGAGCTAAACGTAGAAGCCGTGTAAAAGCAGACTCATAGCCTGAACAAACAGCTCTTTCAAACTGACACCCCATCAGCGATTCTGGGATTCGTCTCTCAATAGAAAGGGATTATAGCCCATTATATCTCCCTTAATCCTCTCTTTCCTTTCCATCGCTCACTCTCTTCCTTTTCTTCTGTTTCTCAGTCTTTTCAAGCCGCGGCGCTCGCTCAGTGTTCTGCCCTCCAGATTTTTGTTTTCTTTCGCTGTCTGTCTGTCCAGTTTGTGGAAGCGATAAGTAGCTTTTACAAGGGGACAGATGACAGTTGTTGTGGTAAAGACTGAAAGAACACAGAATACTGTGTGTAGTTCAGCGCGAGTGTGGCGTCGCAGTTTTTTGCAAGTTGCGCTCTTGCCATTTTATTTTTATGTTGGGTTGTGAATCATTGTGTACACTTGTGCTCTTGAATGTTTCCTCAGTGCCAGAGGAGCACAAATGTGTCTTTAAGTGAGTGACTCATGACTATATGACTACACATGTAGAAATATATATGTGTGTGTGTGTGTGTGTGTGTGTGTGTGGTCCTTCTAAACGGAATTTTCCCTTCTAATTTTCACTTTTCTTTTAATCATATCACGCTTCACAGGATCTGCCTCGCTCCATCAAAGCGTAACAGAAAGATGACAGGACTTTCTCCCGTTTCCTTCTCTTGTCTTTCCAGCTACCTAATTACTTTCTCCTCCTCCGCCGCCTCCTTTTTCCTTTTTCTCTGTCGTATATCTCTTTTTAGGAGGAGAAAGGAAAAACGAGTCTGTCTCTCCTCCCTCGTACTTTATAGACTTTCTGTGAAGTATCTCATTTCCTTTTTCCTTTCATCTTCCTCTCGCTTTATCTCTCTTGTCTTACCATAGATTTATGATGTATTAACCTAGATTAATTGTATTCCTCTGCCTTAACCGGCTGTGATTTTCAAAAAGTACGTTTGATTAGATGAAAACTAGAGTTCATGTAGCTAGATAAAGGCAGGCTGAAAGGTTTTTTTTTTTTTAAATCAGTTTGCCATTAATAATCTTATATGATTCAGTAAACACAACTAAGTAACATCTGAACGGGAGCTTGTTCTCTGACTGTACATTCTACATCAGGTCACAACTAAACACATGTTGCCAAGACTGTGGGTGTCCTGTATTGTGTAATCATATTAACTGTTACACTGCCTGGAGTATGTACTGTACGTCTTTTTATCTTAGCGACTGCCACCTTGAATAAGCAATGCTCTTTTTTGTTTAGAAGTGTTTTCTTTCTCCTTATTTGCCTCCCTCGGAACACTTAAGCCATTTCCACACCCCACACAGTTGCACTTGGATCAGCACACACAGCCCACAAATCCACTTTGAGCCGCAACAACGACTGTGAAAATTTTGGTCCCTCAGAGGAGGATTATAATCCACTGGCCCACAGCCAAGAATTATAAAAGCGTAAGCCAAGTTTTCATCCCGGGGGGGCCTCGCAATGAGTTACATTTCTTGTATTACATTACAATAATAATGTGAAACTTCATCGATCCCCGGAGGCAACTGCTCTTCTCAGTCGGCCTCCTCTCCACGAGGAGTTAAGACTAACAGAGCAGAAGCCCTTGAGTTTTTCTAACAATGCCTTGGCAGACTGAATGCTTGGAAATGCTGTTGTATTAAGTGTGGTCGTCTGGGCAGCGGGTGATAACATCCCTCCATCATGAGCCTATCCCAGGGAGCTATGAGTGGACCTGTCACAGCAATCATCTGAGCTGACTGTGCTCATTCTGCATAATTCTCACAATCATTTCCATACATCTGTATAAAAGCAGCTGCATAAAACTGACAGAAATGTCATGTTTCAATCCCTACTTCCTTGTTTGCACCACCTTCTTCTGCAAGGGTTGAATGGGACAAACTGTTCTGTTCATCTCAAGACAATTAACATGTACACTGTAAAAAATGTTTAACCGTGATTTTACAGTAGCAGAACGCTACTGTAAAATCACGGTTAAACTTTTTTACATTTATGGTAAAAAAATGCATTGATATTGTTGATTTTAGGGTTAAAAAACGTGCTTCATTCCATATTTTAGTGGAAAAATAACAGTTTTAACCTTTAAAAATGTTGTTAAAATTGTTGTTATGACTTCAAATTGTGGTCATGCACATCTTCTTGACTTGACTTAGAAATGCACAAACCTTAGCCATCTAAGGCCCCACAGTTCACACAGGACGTCAGGACAAAAACCAAACCATGAAGTCCAAGGAACTCTCTGTATACCTCCATGATTAAACTGTGGTGAGATATAGATCAAAATCATTTCTAAAGCTTTGAGTGTTCCCATTAGCACAATGGCTTTAATAATGGTGAGTTGGCCATTCAGAAAAACTGAGGAACCATCAAGTAGCTTTAGTCAGGAAGTTGAACACAGATCCAGTGTTCACTAAGCTTCAGAATTCCTCTACAGTGATGGAAAAACCTGTTACGAGACCATCATCAATATAGCAGCTATCTGCAGCCACTCTGACTATAAGACTTATGACAGCCTGCTTACAGTTTGCCAAACAACTTTTAAAGAACTCTGAGACAGCGTTTATTTTGGCACCTGATATTACTTTACTGCTAGTTTAACTGTTCTGATGGAAATATGTATCAGTTTAATCAAATTTTAGTCCTTTAGGTTTGATTGCTGAGGGTTTGCCAGGGAAGTGCAGATGAAAATCAGTTTCTAGGCTAACTCTGGAGCAGTGGATCAAATGATAACATGTCAGTTTAATATTGTACATGGTCTCTAAACGTCAAATAAGATCCATTTAAAGAGAAGAAAATAAGACTCCAAGCTTTAACTGCAGCCAAAAGGACTTCTCTCTGAGGGGTCTGAGTACTTCTGTAAATGAGAGCTTTCATTTTCTGATTTTTAACTAACTTTTACTTTGATATTAGTGGGTTATTGAGTGCAGACTGATGGACAAAAAATGTGTATTTTATCAATTTAAATAGAAGTCTACTGTCAAGTTGTCAAGCTGCTCTTTACAAGGTGAAGTGCTTTCATTCTGCGTTTAAAGTTCCCTTTCTAATGTGCTTTCTGTGTAAATGACAACGGCCAAAATCTGCAGTCCTTCTACTGTATGCAAATGTATTCCAAAGTTGAAATGTCGTAGCTACAAGCTTATCACTTTGTGGCTGTTCTGATTCCAAATATGGCTTCCACTGACTGGTGTAGATGTGAGTTTTTATTTTGGTATTGTTCTTAAAGAAAATATTAGAAGTTTTACTGATATATATGTAATCACTTCAGATATTTTAGGATTTTTTTGGAAGATTTTTACTATTTTTTTTGAAAATATTTACAAGAATTTTTGTGCCAAATTTGGGGGATTTTTTTTAAATAACACTTTTAAGGGAAACTTGTAAGGAATTATTGGAATTTTCTTCCTGAAGGTTTTGCAAATTGTCAGAAATTTGGGGAATTTTTTTGCAGAATTTTTGGATTTTTTTCAGACAAGGAAACAATATTTTTTGGTGCCTGTAAATGAGGACAACAGGAGGGTTTTAATGTGATGTGATTTATTTGTTGCACTGATACCATCCTGCTGCATCTTGTCTGGATTTGATTCATTTCTGTGTTGAAAGTTCTTGAAAATGGAAAAATGAATGGTATTTCTGAAATGTTCAGTGCATGAACCTTGTGCGGCTAACTTCGGTGTGAACTTTAACTCCTGTGGGATGTTAATAAACACCATTCCTACATTTTTCTGTAATTGGTTCTGTGTAGAAACAACTTTCCGCCAGACTTTTCCTTCTCAGCTACATTACAGCTGCACACCTGCAGTCATTCAACTCGGGGTTGTTTTCTGCCCCTTTTTCTCTCCGTCTCTCTCATCCAGTCGACTTTCCATCACAGTCAGCTAGTTTGCTTTAGTATGCGGTGGCTGAAAGGTGCTCAGAAGGAAACCCCACCCAGACCTCGTAATATATACACACACAATAACTGCAGCTACTTCCAAACACACACTTAGATCATTCTGGCTTAAAATGAATGTGAGGACAGACAGACAAGTTGGGGTTTTTTTTGCCATTGTTTGAATTATTTGTTGAGTGAAAATCTGAATGCACATTTTTCATTCTGCCACACTCGGTACCAAGGTCAGGCTGTTCACACCTCTGCATTAGCCGAGCAGCAGGCGGTCGTAGAGGCTGGCATCACTATTCACACCAGGATATGGACCCTATTAATCCCACACTGAGACTGGCTGGTGGCACACATTAAAACACACAGTTTTCTTCACCTAACCCTTCCCAACACCTGTTTGTTTGTGAGTCTAAATCCATATAAATGTCTCCTCATCCTTGTTTATCAAAAGCGATAACAGTCTCAAATCTACAGCGCTGCCAGACAGATATGATATAAACACGAAGGGTGTAGTGTCAGACGTGTTCCCCGCAGTTAGAGTTTGCAGATTTTGGCAGCCAAAAAAATCACTTTTAGTTACCTCTCTTTGGCTCTGGCTCTCTTATTACTGTGCACGAAACAATACATGGTTGACGGAGGGAATGCCAAGAGAGTAAGCAGAGATAGGAGTAAAACTAAGAATGATTCACAGCTATTAAACACCCAGAGAGTGCTGTTACACCCTCTCCTCTCCGCTCTCTGCCTGCCTACCTCCGTCTGCCTCCGTCAATTATATCCCAGCACCGCCTTCAGCACCAGCAGGGTTGGAAAAGTGCATTACTATATTAGAAAGCCAGAAGTATTGTGAGAGTACCGCGGTGGAAAATTGAAGGCAAAGTCAAGACTTTTTTTTTTTTAACATCCACCGTGCTGAGGTGCTCCAGGGTTTGCAGAATGAAGAACTTCCCTATATATGTGATTTAATACATGTAAACACTCAACCACAGACAACCCGCTAGGACTGTCTTATCTCCACAACACAGTAATTAAGCTTTCTAATTTATGTTTTACTTGCCTCCGGTTAGTCTTCACGAGCACCAACATTAGCCCAAACTTGTGAATAGTATCATAAAAGCATCAGTTAATCTCCCACACTGTGTCTGCCTTACAGGTATCACTTTGTACATTTTTTTTTATATCACTTCTGTAATGACACGCTCCTTCTTCTTGCTCCCATTTCTCACAGACTTACTTTCTATACCACCTATTTTAGCTCATTTCTCCTCTTTGGCATTCACTCCAACCACCTGTTGGTAAGAGGACAAAATTGCTGCTCCTTCTGCTCTTTCTCTTTTAGTGTCTCACTTTTTTCTGAGCATAGACGTTAGATTTTTATCTCGCTCATTTCGGCTTTCAGGCCACTTCCTGCCTCTTCCCTTCTCTTATGAGAGGTTTGTTATTTGCTATCACCTCTGCAATCTCTCATCTGCTCTCATCTCTTCTCTGCTCCCTCTATTACACCCATCATCCTCCCTCCCTGTCTTATTCCATATATATTGTCCTTTTTAGTTCAAGGATTGAAGTGTGTGGGAGTTGCAGTGGGAGCGATTTTGTTTATTTCCTGCAACATTTTAGAGCTATGATTGTTTTATTCAAAACAGTTGTGATTAGCTGTTGGCAGAGTTTGCTCCTAAAAACAGCGTACTTCCGAGGAAATCAGGTGGCTGCTATTTTTCATCATCTTTTCTGCTTCCCTTCTCTGCAACCCTTTCCTCTCTTATGTGCCTCCATGAATCTGCAGAGCACTTCTTACGCTCTGTCCTCTTGTCTTTTTCAAGTGCTTCAAAGAAGTCATCCTCTCCGGGTCTCTCTGTCCTCCTCTTCCATCTAAAAATCGTCTGTTTTCACATTCTGCTTGAAACCAGGCAGTTGATCTTTTGCCATTGCTTTGCTTCTTTCCATCTGTTTGCCATGCTCACCGTAGCATAACTGCTTTGAAAAGCGAGACCAAAGTTAGAGTTTTCTAAATGAATAATACAGCATTTCCTATTCTCAGGGGTATTTAACTTGTTTGATAATCAAATGGTGCCCAATAGGGTTTTTTTGTTTATTTGTATCGCTCCCAGATTTG
Source organism: Amphiprion ocellaris (assembly GCF_022539595.1). Taxonomy (NCBI): domain Eukaryota; kingdom Metazoa; phylum Chordata; class Actinopteri; family Pomacentridae; genus Amphiprion; species Amphiprion ocellaris. The sequence goes on from NC_072788.1 coordinate 7,145,091, forward strand.
TTAAACTCAAATCTCTTATCAAGCCTTGTCGCTTTTCTTGTAATATTTTTCTACAAATGATGAAACGGCGCAAACTATATGGCCACAAAGTCACAAAATGACCATTGGATTTTCTGCTTTAAATGACCAGGAACATTGTAAGTAAATTTTAGCAGCTACCTTTATTTTTTGGATGCCGGTTTCTCCTGCAGCATTTTTACTCACTGTTGGCTCATTTTCACTACAATATAAACTCCTGCGCCTCTATGGAAACAACACAACTATGACTAGAAGTAGAGAGAACTCAAAAATGTCATTTGTGGATTGTAGCACAGTTATATTGCCATAAATAACAAAAAATCGGGAAAAGAAAGACTTTAATTTCTTTGATTATTTACATTACCAAACAAAAACTGGTGCCCACAGGTGTTGCCAATACTGGAAAACAATGCTGACTATACATACTATATATGCTGACATTTTTAATTGTCTTCAATGCTAGTCTCCTGTCTGTTCTGTGCAAACACAGCCTGCAGTTCAACCCAGTTCAGTCGAAAAGTCCCTGAATTTTTGTTGGTTTGTTGATTGCACAAATGGCTTCTCATTTAGTCTGAGGAGCTCAGAAAGTTTTGTCTTTTGCTGAATTTGATTGGTGTAAATTGGTTATTTTCAGCAATTTCTTAAACAAGACATGTAGAGTATACTATATTTTTGAGCTTATATTTAGTAATTATTCCTGACGGAACCAGATCTGTTGTGTAGTACTAGAGGTTGATATCCCTTCTTGCATACATGAGACACCTAAGACTCTGTGGGATGGTCAAGTGAGTGAGAGCATCCTCTGGGTTATCAAGTGGGCGCCCTCCTTCATCAGTGTTTCGCTGATAGGCCCACAACACCTCCAGAGGGTTCAGCAGTGAATCCCAGTGTCCCAGGTTCATCCCCTAGATGCCGTCTACTCACTTGAAGGCTCAGGTGGAGTCCTTGCTCTTCTTCCACACCCACTGACTTCCCTTTTCAGCGGCTCTGGAGAGGTCCTTGATCTCCTGCCAGTGGGCCTTCCCGCGTACTCTCATCTCCCAGAGAGGCCTGGATGTAGAGGTGGCCACAAAATTAAATTAATCCAACAGCTGTAAAGAAATTAGTTCAAAGAGCCCAGCACTGGTAGATGCAGTACTCATGTTCAGTAGCTGCAGCTTACCTTGACTGCTCAGACCTTCACCTTCCAGCCTCGCTGTTTTGCATCGGCAGCAGGCTCCATATAGCTCAGCTTCTTGCGCTCATAGTCCTGCTCTACTGAGCTCTCCCAGGGCACTGTGAACTCGATGATGTGGATGTGCCTAAGCGAGGCTGACCATAGCACCAGGTCTGGTCGCAGGTTGGTGGATGCGATCTCAAGGTTTCGGTCCAGGTCCACCAGCATCCTCCAATCGCAAGCTCCTCTCAACTGCCCAGGATCTGGTCTTGAGGTGGCGAGACAGGTTTAATCCTCACCCTCTGGGTCAAATTTTGTCTCTTGCCATCGGGTCGACATGGGTGGAAGGACGTTAACACTCATCCAGCACTAGCGCCAGACACTTTAGCACCTGGTTGTGCCGCCAGGTGTAACCGCCTTGAGTGAGGCAGGTCTTGAAGCCCACTAAAATGTGTTTGAGTGTAGCTGGAGTCAAACCAAACACCATTCATAATTATTGCAAGGACTGTTGAAAAGTCCAGCTCCTCTACAGTTCCTGGCCTTATTAAATGATGTATTTTAGACAATTTTTAATAAGTGACTGCGAATCCCCTGTGTGGATTCAGAAAGTTAATGTTAATTCCTCACCAGCTGTTCTGAAACTTTTGTCTGTTAGCTCATGTCTTCTCTACAAGCTGCTGAATCCATACTGCCAAACATTGTTGGTGAAAAGATGCATCACTGGGTAAGATCACTCTACCACAGGTGAGTTTTTTATGTAGTTTATCAGAGTGCTGACTGTTTTCGTGATCAGCTGACAGCGGCTCACAAAATGCATAAGATTCTCACAGTCAAACCTTTTATGCTTAAACCTTGAACACTAACCACTCCAAATGTGTGTGAATTCATTAATTCTGCTGCTGTATGTTAGCCCATTCTGAGTCATTGCTTGAAAACACAAAGCCTCCAAATGTACACCACGATTAATTATTTTAAGATAACAATACCACAGCAACTATACTTTCGTACTTTGTAATAATGGTTGATTCTTACTTTTGCTGGTTCATATTTGTTGAATCACTATGTGCTGCACAAGGAACCCAATGAACCAATTATTAGTAGCAGGTAGCTTATTGACATAACTGTTCATTAATTTATCAGCTAGCAGGTAAAAATTGTAGTTTTTCTGGCTTCCCACCCAACACTGATTTAGAAATCGCAATGGTATCTTTGGAGATGTGGTTATGAATTTATTTATGCTTGAATGATAAAAGCTAAACAAAAAGAGATTTGATTTGGGATTTGTTGAGGGTGTCGAAGGAAACAAACCTCATCTCTCCTGACCAGAGGGATTAGTGGAGGCCAATATGACATTTTCAGAGGACAAACTGAAATCTAGAAAAGAAAAAAACATAGTTTGTGTTGAAACGTTTTTCATGTTACACCTCCTTGCACAATAAAAACACCAGAATGCCGAAACGTACCTAATGAGCCATCAAATCTGAATCATCCCATTATTCAACCTTCTCTGAATAATATCTTGTCCTCGCTCTCCCCCTTTTTCTCTCCTTTTGTACTTCCTCCTCTAAGATGACATCCAGATAACAGGCCAGTTCTTTCCCTTCGTCCTCTTGTCCTTTTCAAGTGTCAGTCTGTTTTAATTGTCCCTACCACCCTATGAGGCTTTTACAGAAGCGGCTGGAAGGCAATTAGGTCACACAGCCGCTGGTTTGTCGAGGACTCGTGTTTCCAACCAGATGATCAATGTTCTATTTGTCATGGTCTCAAGCTACATCAATGAGCTATTCATCATTATGTTGGCACAGACGCTGACACACGAGGACATACAAGTGTGCTGTCAGTGTCACTCTGTAAATGAAATGTGGATGTCAGAGGGGGGAATTCCACAGACAGACATTCATCAACGCTTCCTTCATGTTTATGTACACTTTGTGAAGTTTGTGTCATTTGACTGATTGCAGCATTGCTTCATCTGCAGAGAAATTTGACATGTGGGTGCAATGCATGAGTGTGTTTGTTACAAAAGTGGAATTATCTGTTGAATATCTAATGATGCTTTCATTACATTATTATTATATTACCGGTTTAGCTGAACTGAAATCAGCAGTTTGGAACCCAGAAACAGAACATGAAGCTCAGTTTAGGAGGAGATGGATGACATTTAGGGTGACAGTGATGGATGGGCTAGCTTAGAGAGGTGAAGCAGGTGATGGTGAATGCTGGCAGAGAGTGAGCTGGTGATGCTGAGCTGGTAGGCAGGCTGACGAGGGAGATCACAGTTCGTCAGCAGGCAGATACAATTGAAACTGACACAGTAATTAGTCCGTCAACGAGCACACACAGGTTGCTGAATACTCTGGATGAAAACACCAGGGTAGCTATACGACTGGGGTTGATTAAGTGATGATAAGCAGCAGGCAGCGACACACCCACGACACACACAAGCACAAAGACACACAGTAGACAAAGGAGAAAGAGACAAACAGAAATGCACAACAGAAAACACAGGAGTTGTGGCATAAGCCTATTTTTTCGAGCAAAAGAAACTTTGGCATGAAACACTAGTTAGCTTTCCTCATTTAAATCCATGGGGCCTTCAGAAGTCCTTGTGGCTACAGGTGACATCAGGAGTCGTATTTCCTAATAAAGATTATCGTTTCTTTTCTTCACTCCTGGATCAGTTTTGGTGTTTTTACCAACAGCTTGAGGCTAATCAGCATGAGGCAGAGCAGGGCTGTCAAACTCATCTTAGTTCAGGGGCCACATACATCCCAATCTGATCTCCAGTGGGCCCGAACCAGTAAAATCATAACATAATAACCAATAAATAACCACAACTCCAAATTTTTCCTTTGTTTTAGTGCAAAAAGTACAATCAGAAAATATTCACATTTAATTAATTATCTTTTTACAAAACATCGTGAACAAACTGAAATTTGTTAAGAAAAATAAATTCAATTTCAACAACATTGTGCCTCAGTTTATCATTTACATATTACAACTTACAGATCACAGTTTATCTACAAAAAGGCACAAAACATTTAGTCATAGATATCTGGAACTGAATGATAAAGTATTTTAGAAAAAAAGCAAGACAAAATATTCCACAAATGAGACACAAAACGACAAAACAAAATGACAAAAAAATGAGACAAACGACACAAAACAAAACAAAAGTGACAAATAATATGAACAAACAACACAAATGAGACAAAGAATTACACAAATGACACAAATGAGACAAAAATGACAAAAGCGAGAAACAAAACAACGAATACAGCAAAGCGAAAAATGACAAAAATAAGACAAAAAACACAAAGTAAACACAAAGGAAGCACAAAACGATGAAAGCGTGAGACAAATGACAAAAGTCAGGCAAAAAAGGACAAAAAAACAGCCAAAAAAAGACAAAATATTCCAAAAAGGAGACAAAAAAATGAACAATGAGCAATCTAGTATTTTATTTTATGATCAAAACAACCTGTCATGGTCTAGAACTTATTTTAAATTGATAGTTTTACAGCTTGCAGTTCATGTCTTCTCTGTAATTTTTACACTTTACAAAGTCGTCCCGTGGGCCGGATTGGACCCTCTGGAGGGCCGGTTTTGGCCCGCGGGCCTCATGTTTGGCACCCCTGAAGTAAAGGAACCAATAAAACCTAAAGAAAGCAGATCAAACCAGGTAACAGTCAAAGAGTTCAGTAAGAAAAGTCTCCAGAGCTCCATCAGTACCGGAGACATCGTTGGTTCTCGGTAATGTTGGTTTACCTTTGGACTCGGAGTCTTTTAAAGCGTCCAACAGTCAGCAGAAATTTGAAACTTCAAAATCTTCGTCTCGTTAGTCGCCACATTCAGTTTGTTAACCAGCGTCGGGTTAGAAGACTGAACGATGCGTTTTAAGGCCAGCTTACCTTTGGGTTGGGATGATATAATGAAGCAAAAAGCTTAAAACTACCCAAAAAGTACTAGAAAAGTAACTAGTTTGATTTGTAGCTGACTCCCGGGGCCTCTACAATGAAGCAAGCTCAACATATCCAGAATATCTTTTCATTTTCTGGCTTCACTAAACCGAACAACTGGCTAAGCAGTCACATGGAACTGAGTACCAACTCAATTAGTCATCCTTGTGTTTCTTAACCTTGCTATGAGGGCATTTACAAAAAAAGGGGGTAATGGACAGACATGTTTCTCACAAAAAACTATAACCCATACAAGAAATTTAAAAAAGCCAAAGCAGCCAAAACCACAAAGGAAAGCTGCCAAAAAAAGACTGTGTGAATGTGTAAGTTAATAGGCTTATTAATATCACTGCCCCCTAATTAAAGCAGAAGTAGATGTGACTATAATTGCTTTTGTAATTAAATTAACGTGTTGCAGATGTATTCTCATGGTGCGTAAGTCAGTTTTAGTCTTTTTCTTTCAGCTGCAGCCCTGGCAGTGTTACATGGTCTTCAGAGCAAAGTACATAACAAATGCAGAACCACAATTCAAACTTTAAGTAGGCTTTCTGCAAATCTTATAAATTCAACAAATACAGGGCTTTGGTGTTCTAATCAGTCTCTGTCTTAGGATTATATCACTATACAAAGGCGTACAGAACAATGAAATGACTTTGAAATGGCTCGTAGTCCGCAGGAAAAGAAGAAGACTGGAGTTCTCTGATGATCTGTAGCTATCATATATATAATTGTAGGTGTGCAGCATAAGTTACAGCTGCATGCAAAATTATTCTGTGGCTTTGATAGGTTGGTTTTAGCATACTGGAGACGATTTTTCTTTCAAAGATTCCCACCATCACAGGTGGTCCGTTATCTGTATCTGGAGGAGCTGATCCATATCCAAACGAAGAACTGAACACGGTTGTAGAGGAGAGCTCAGCTTCCTCTTCTAGTAGAGCATTAGTGTCATTAATTTTCCCACACAGGCTAATGTTACACTAGTCGATAGTCATGAGGATGATGTGCTCTTCCTAATGCAAGGGAAGCATCACTGGGCGTGGGCCAGAGAGAGTGGAAGCTGAGAAGAAGAAGAGCTGGAAGGGGGAACGTCACTTAGAGAAAGAAAGGATTGCAGTTCTCTCCCCATTTACAAAGCAAAAATATGCGCCCTTCAGGTTATGGACAGGAACCAACATTCACTGATGTCTTTGGGGTTTTAGGAGCTGTAGGTGTCCAGAGTCACTTATTCAGATTTCTCCTTGTAGGGCTGTCGCTTCTTCTAAACATCAAACTTGAACGTGAAGTATTTTCTTTTTTCCCCCGCAAGTTGTGAAAAAAGTGAAACGTGACAGCGCTGCGCCCTCGGCAGAGCTGTGAAAAATAACCCGAGCTTCTCTGAGAACGCTCGTCAGTCGCTCAGTTAGCAAAAAATGGACTCCAGGGAAATTACAGCAAAACCAAAGTCATTACATTTTCATCTGATCAAACCATGTTTTAAGATTTTTTTGGGGGGAGGGGGGGCGTGCGGGAATTGCAGATTTGTTCGCACTTTTCATATTATATTCCAACGAGCAACAGTGATGGAGATTTTGTAGCATGACAGCAAACTGCACATTTTCTTAGATGAGCATTAGCATCACTCAACATCTGGAATCACATATGAGTCATCTGGATGGGATGAGGTCTCCGATAATTGGACAGGTGGAGACGGAGGGATGTAAAAGCAAGCAGGCAGAGCATTACCGGCCGTCCTGTACAGCGAGTGTTTATAGGGAGGTGATGAATCAGCAGCAGACACATCAGCTAATGGGGATCTAAACAAACAAACAAACAAACAGGAACTCTTGCAGTTCAAACTCACTTAGCCGTTGCAGAGACGAGGCTAAAAGGCAGCTGGGTGGTCTCCTAGTTAATAAGATAGTGAGTCAGTGGGTGTAGATTCCCCACAACAGCTAAACCCACTATGGCGTTGCCTAATGCTCTTTATTTGGAGCAGTTTGAGGGAACAGTTGCCTGTTTATACAGCAGACACAAAGCAGAATTAACATTTATTCATAGCTTTAATATAATATTTACTGACCTTGTTGGTCTTAACCAGCTCTAAAGGATAAGATCTGACTCTTCAGTAGCTAAATGCTTCACCAGTTTGTGCTTAACTCTGTCTGTGTGTCATTTAGTGCAGGGATTGTTTTGAATATATAATTGCGGGACTTTTTGTATCATAGTTGACATTTTTGCTATTTTCAGGCCTAAAATCAACATGGCCGCCTATAACCAAACACCACATGGCATTTTTAGAGAAAGATTCTTCTAAATATTATATACATAATTGAGTAAAATTTAAATTAAAAGTTATTTATAAAGATATTGTAGTAAACCTGTTGACACGTGATAAATCCACACTTGACTCACACACTACTTTATATTAAATAACTCAGAAAGCCTTGGAGTCTTTCCAGTCTTTTCTTCGGGAGGAAATGACATCATGTGGAGCAGGTCATGTGATCTGGAATTAACTCACTTAGTTGATTTCTCAGACACAGGTACAATTTGTTATTTTACATATAAAATTTGATATCTTGCCACGAAAGAATTATCTGTCATGATTGTCTCAACTTAATAAAAAGAACACAATCAAAACTATTATTGAATAAACTTATTTTATTATTGTTTAGCTAATTAGAAGGTGGTTTGTTATTAAATTTGGACGGTTATTTAGTTGACATTTTAGTAATATCCAGTCATTTTTTATTAATAAGTGATTGTTTCCTGTGTAAATAATTGTGGAATTTGTAAAGACATGATCATAATGAACATAAAAAACATGAGTTTTCATTTTTGAGACAGATCCCATGGACTTCAAAAGTCCCTCAATTATATATTGACCTTTTTACTCAAAGTAGATGCTGTCTGCTGCTCCTGCTGAAAACGGGGCTAGCAACAGCAGACAGAATAACCAAAATAATGAGCTTAAAATGCTAAAATGCAAAAGCTGTGGAGACATTGTGCGAATTTCACATCACACAATGTCATTTCGTCTTTTGTTCATATAGAATATTTATTAGGTTTAAAGCTGCAGTAGGTAGAAGCCTAGAGAAGGTCAAAAAAATTTCAATAATACATATTTACATCCCTCTTGTAGCTGTTCTGTACTGAACAAACAATCTTTTCTCGAGTCAAACTCCTCCTCCTAACTCATTGCACCATAACGTCCTAATATTAACAAAAACAACTTGTGAATGGCTAATACATCACATGGAGTCTGAAAATGGAGCCAAAGGATGGTAAAGAAGCCAAGTTTCCTCTCAGATCGCTTGAAATATAAAAATGCTACAAGTTTATCCTGCAGTATTTGCCCAGTTATGCCACAAAATACTGCCTACTCTAGCTTTAAGCGCCACAATTCAAAAACATGTCATACTTGTTTAGTTTTGAGGTCTTCAGTGCCTTCATGAGTAATATTTATTGCAGTATAAATACAACATGAAAACTGACATGAAAATTGAGTCATGTCCAAAAATCTGAAAAGATGTACAATGTAAATTTTCCTCTGAAAAATAAAATACACTCAACCGAGCCTGTGAAAAATGGATTTATTCTGGCTTCAATTCTTCTCGTCACTTTTTAAAAATGTATTGCAATAACTGTACACACACTCAGTTTTTGGATGTTTTTTACATATGTTTGTAAAAATTTGGTGTGTGCAGCATTTTCAGTATTTTTGGTGTGTTTGCACAGTATAATTCTAGTTTGGCACTTAGCATCAGAGGGGAGAAATCATAATTCCATTTAGTGATGGCATGTCTTCTGTGACTTCAAAAAGGGCTTTAGACCAGACACAAACACACACTTAATGAGATTCGACCGTCTGACACCCTGCGAGCTTCCCTCAGCACGCCTGTCACGGTTTATCTCCTCAGGTGTACGCAGACATCGAGGACACGCTAATGAGATGCAGGAGAACAATTAGACTTGTAGATCGCCGGGATGGGTCACATAATTTAATAGTTTCATAATCTCTCATACCAACGGAGCAGACGGAAAGGAAACAGAGGCGGCATGGAGAGATGGTGTCGGGAGGGGCGGATGATAACGCATAATTGATCTTTTGATCTGGCGTACCTGCGGTAAACACATATTTAATGAACTCTGCCATGATTGAGAAGAGGAGGCATCTGTGGGAGGATTCAGCAGTGCATTCCTCATGAACACAGATCGGCCTGCCGGAGAGAAACCAACAGGATCATTACTTGAGCTCACGTTGAACGTACACGTCGGGGTTAACTGCTTTCACCTGCTCTCTTCAGTGTGTGATAGATTCCTCTAGAAACACACACAAGCAGGAGCGTCTCAAATTATTTGTGCTGCTAGGAGAAGCAGCACCTCTCATTTTCTCTCTATCTCCCTCTTCCACACGAATATAAACACAGACGCACTCTGAGGTCTCATTACAGGCGTTCCTGACAGTGTGGTCCGTCCATCCATCTCCTCTCTATCTCATCTTATCTCCCACTCTCCCCTGTCCTTCCTCCTGGTCTTGCTCTTTGTGTAATTTATACTTTCTTCCCCTTCGTTCTTTCCTCTAGACGCCAACTTCCATAATTCTTCCTCTCTTCTCTCCCTCTTTCTTACTCTCTCTCCTCCTCTCACTGTTCCCCAGACAGACATTATCGGAGGGAATGGCGATCGATTTCCTTCTTTCCTCCATCTCTCTCAATCTTTCGAGGATTTTTCTCTTATCTCTCTATTTCCATCAAGGCATGAACACATCCTTTCTTTCTCTCTTATTCGTCTCCAGCTTTCCCTTTCCCATCTCTGTCTTTTTCCAATTATTTTTGACTGAATGTGAATTGAGCTGGGATAGGCTCCAGCCCCCCCCCGCAACCCTAGTGAGAATTAAGCGGTGTATAGATAATGGATGGATGGATGGATGGATGGATGGATGAATGTGAATTGATCCCAGCTATTTCCTTCCATTCCTGCTGCTTTGTTCCCCTCCCTGCTGTTATTTTCCTCAGTTACGGAGCTGTGCTGATATACAGTTGGATGCACGTCTCGTTATGCCGCTGATCCCAAGCATCATTTCCGAAAGTTCTTTAATCCGAATTAAAAGCAAGAGCAACGTGTCAGAACTAAAGGCGAAGCATCTTGACTTTGCTTTTTTTGACACATAAAGGAGCAAAAGTGTCATTAGTACATGCTTTGTTAGCCTCCAAATCCTCCCTCTTTCCCTCTCAGCCTTCATCCTCCTCGCCTTCACCCTGCAAGGATCACATCAGAAATGTCCATCAGCAAAAAAAAAAAAAAAAAAAAAAAAGAAAAGTGCCAAACATAATTCTCTTCCCGCAGACGAAGTACTTATTTCTAGATGAAGCACTTTTGCAAACTTTGGCCCAGAACCAAAAATAGCTTCCGTACCGTAGCTGCCCCTGACAGATGAAAGAAGCAGTGACGCATTTTAGACTAGGAGTTTAAAGTTTCTCATTTTCTCCCTGAAGTTTCAGGCAGGGAGTTTTTTTTTAAACTACTTTATCAACTTTCCATCCATCTTCTGCTCTAACTTACCCTCCCTTCTGTCCACCTCTCCTCCATCTGCACCCTGACAGCTCTTCCTGGTCCTCTGTTCTCCCTTTAGTCCCATTAGTTATCTCCTGATGGCTCATTAACTATTAAACAGCTGGAAGAGGGGAAAGAGAGAAGGGGGACATTTTATAAGGTTTGTGTCTAGTCTGCAATAATGGACATTGGAGGATGGGAACAGAAAGGGAAGATGAGGGTGGGGCAGGTCCACAGGGTCTCTCTCCCTGCTCTGCAATGATAAGTGGAAATCAGCGACCACAGAGGGGAGACCAGTGCAAGTTTCTTTTACCCTTTGGGATGAGGAGCAGGCTCAGAAAGTGAGAAGAGCGACATAGATTTGCATAAAATCAGCAAAGTAGCTGGAAAAGCAACAGATTTCAGACAGGCTGCTGTTGCTTTGCATCTTATGTCTTCTCTACCAACAGGAGGGTGACATCCAATAGGAATCCTGTTGCTTCTTTCCTTGAGATCAGTGCCAGGCCCTCTTATCCAGGCCAGCTTAAGCAGGATTTCAAATTATCCAGAGACACTGAAGGTCTCAGATGACAAGTTCAGAAGTCAGTTAGGCTGTATGCATGTTGGTTTTATAAGATATTGCTGCCATCTAGTGTTGGGAAATAAAAGTTGATTTTCTGTCGCAATTTTCTTGGGAAGTTGGTAAGCAAAAAATCTGTCATGTGAAAATGTCTAAATAATTGTAAAATGAAATATGAGTGCTGATTTGTCTACAAATGTCAAAGTAATACAACATTTTTGCCACAAGTGTACAGTATGTTGTTAAACTTTTACATGACATTCGCCTTTAATCCAGGGGTGTCTAAATCATTTTAGTTCAGGGGCCACATTCAGCCCAATTTGATCTCCAGTGGGCCGGACCAGTAAAATCAGAGCATAATAACCTATAAATAATGACAACTGCAAATTTTTCCCTTGTTTTAGTGCAAAGAAGTACATCTGAAAATGTTCGCATTTAAGGAATTATCTTTTTACAAAACGTCATGAACAACCTGAAAACAAAATAGAGACAAAAAATTTGACAAAAAGGATACAAAGCGACCAAACAACACAAAAACAAGACACAGAACGACAAAAACAACATACAAAACAACGAATAAAGCAAAACAAAAAATCACAAAAGTAAGACAAAAAAACAAAGGCAAGACAAAAAGGAAACACAAAATGACCAAAACAAGAAGCAAAATGACAAAAACATGAGACAAATGACAAAAATCAGACAAAAAAACAACAAAAACAGCACAGAGTATTACAAAAATGAGATACAAAGTGACAAAAACAAGACACAAAAGAGCAAAAGCGAGAAACAAAATGACAAAAAGTGAGACAAGCGACATGAAACAAAACAGAGACAAAAAATTAGACAAAAAAGCTGCAAGCGACAAAAAAATTAGACAAACAACAAAAACGAGGCAAAAAGTAACAAAGGCGAGAAAACGACAAAAACATCAGACAAATGACAAAGTCTGACAAAAAAACCAACACAAAACAGTAACTGACAAAAGAACAGTGAGCAATCTAGTATTTTACTTTATGATGAAAACAACTTGTCATGGTCTAGAACTTATTTTAAATTTATAGTTTTACAAATTTACATTTTGCAGTTCATGTCTTCTCTGTAATTTTTACACTTTACAAAGTCGTGCCGTGGGCCGGATCGGACCCTCTGGAGGACCGGTTTTGGCCCGCGGGCCTCATGTTTGACACCCCTGCTTTAATCTAAGCACTGCTGCCGCTGTCTGTCCGTCTGCAGACTCTCTGATGTTGGGCACTGAGGTCGACCTGCAGCAGGTGGAGAACAGCGTGGTCGCCGTGGAGATGGTGTTAAAGGCGTGGCTTCAAGAGCGGGGAGGAGACAGGGAGCACCTGCACCTCCTGCTGCCAAGTCCGCTGGATGATCTTATTCCAGGTTAGAAGCTACACTAAAGCCAGAGGTCACTTTACCGTTAATGTTCATTCACACATACCCACCAGAATGCCAGAGTGAGCCAACATATGCTTGCAATATTTGTCTTTCACGTGAGATTAGACAATACACCGAGTGATGTGTAATGCATAATAATACAATAACACTAAATATAAACTGATAGCTGCTCATCAAAGTGTCCAAATAACTAACAGCCCAGTTTTTTTCTGAAGCTCAAGACTCAACAAAATATTTAATTGCAGTCCCCTTGTCCTAAAGGTCAAAAATGACCCACCTCCACTGAGCCTCTAAAATAAAGCAATTCAACAATTTAACCCAAAATCTATTTTACTCGAAGAAACAACCTGTGATGCATCACACACTTTGTGAATATCTGGATTTTCCCTCTTCAGAGGGCAGAAAGACTGTATTGAATCAGTGGACACCACTTGTTTTTAATACGTTACACACATTATAACTGTTTTCTTTAGAAAAATAGTGGTGTATTATCACTGTAATTGTTGCTAAAGGTTCTGCATAGGTGTAAGAGCAAGAGATAGTACTTGTATATCCTAAGAAAGTACAAGAAATGTGCAGAAAGTAGTTTTCAGCAAATTTTTTTTGAAGGGAAGTATACTATATGTACAACAAAAACTCAGCTACAAAATACTAATTTTCTCACATCTTTTGAATCCTTGCTCCCACCCACAATGAGCATAACTGACGACAATAATAAGAATAAAATAGAATAATAGATGCAATAATAGAGACAATGTTTCACTTTTTTCTGATGTTGGGGTCACTGTAGGAAAAGTCATTGAATGTCAAGTTGAAAAAGTGTAATTTGGGGGGTTTTCTGAGCTGTTAAACGTAGTGGCCGGGTCATTTCTGACCCTCAGACAACACGAGGGTTAACACACATGTACACTATTAGTGATTTGTTGTGTGTTTAAGACATAAAGTAAAGAAGTCTTTAATGTATAATACATGCTTCTCTTACATTATTTGTGCAGTGTGTGTGAAGTGTGACATGCAGGAGCGTCAGATCAGCCCCGCCCTCATCCCTGTGGCCTCCAGCCTGGGAGTGAAGACTGAGAGTGTTCAGGACTTCCTGCCTGCCACCAAGATGTCAGCCAATCAGAGCCCACCGCCACAGAGACTGAAAGCAATCAAGTAAGAGTTAGGCAACAAAAAAAAACGCTGTTTGTATGTGTTTAACCCTCCTGTTGTCTTCATTTACTGGCACCAAAATTCCAGTAATTCCTTAAAAGCTTCCCTTATAAGTTTTATTTTAAAATATCCCCCAAATTAGGCAAGAAAATTTTTGTAATATTATAAATATTTTGAAAAAAACAGTAAAAATCTTGAAAAAAAAAATCCTAACAATATCATAAGTGATTGCATATATATCAGTAAAACTTCTAATATTTTCTTAAGAACATTGACAAAAAATCCAGTGAAATTCGCTGGATTTTGGTTGATTTTTTTGTGAATGTTCTTAATGTTTCCACCAAAAAATTCCCAAAAATGTTGAAAATGTGGATCATAAGTTTCACTGTGAAAATATATATATTTGTTTAAAACAGGTCAATTTGACCCACAGGACAACACGAGGGTTAAATGTACTGTATTATTTTATTCTTTGATAAATGAGTATTACTTTAATATTCACACATCAGTGGCAGAAGCAGTGGACAAAATCGCAACATGATTGTCTTCTTTCTTATTTTTGTCTGTCTCATCCATTCTTCTTCTTTTTTAGATAGTCAGAAAAAAGGGAGATTAGAATATGTATCACACAGTATCCAGTAAATCCCTGCCTGTCTATGAATGGCTTCTTTCTGCTAGCTCAGTAGTGGAATATTTCTTACATGAAACTCTTCCATCACATCAGTGTGTGCTTTGTTCTGCCAGAGTCATCTGCTGTGATGCTGGAAATCTCTCAAAACAAGTACGGTTGAGCAGAAATAAAAGCCCCACTGCAGAATTTTCCTTGTTTGTGAGGATGTTTTTAGCCTCGTCCAGTAGAAACTACAGAGAAGTAAACAAGTGTGGTGTGAAAGGGAAGGCCAGGATGAGCTAACAGCAGCAGACACTTCAAAGAATAAGAGAAAGTGTTTGTTTGAAGGTTTGATTAATACATCACAACGCATCCCACTGGAAACAAAGAAAGAGCAGATGGATGCTCTGATTAACAGCAGAAATGCTGATTCATTTCACACACTTCTAGGTCAGATAGTCTGTATGCACATTCATCTGGATCTCACACAGTTGATGTCCTATATTGTATTTTTTACAAGACAAGCAGAAGAGAAAACTCAACTATAAAGTCATTTTTTTATACTACAATAGAGTGATAAAAAGCATTTAAAGATATCTTGAGGTTGTGCTCATTTTGAGTCACACAGAGATTGTAAATGTATGAACTTTAAAGACCCCTTCTGCCTTTTTATTGATTGATTTTTTTGCCTTGTTTACATGTCCATATGATATTTTTTTAATATGCTAGAAGGCAAATCATGAGTTAAATATGCAACCAACGCCACTGCTGAGCATTTTCACCTTGAAACTGCAGTGTACTAAAGACAGTTTGGAAGTTCTATTCATTGCTGCATATCATTGCAGGAATATATGCATACCATCTAAAATTCATAGCAGTGCACTGGATATTTTCTCATTTTGAAAAATTGGTAGTAATTTGTTATATCATGGGTCAATATATAATTGAGGGACTTTTGAATTTCATGGGATGTATCGTGCATAAATTTTTATTTAAAGTGAAAAAAGTAATGTTTTTTTATGTTCATTATGATCATGTCTTTACAAATTCCATAATTATTTATTATAGAAACAATCACTTATTAATAAAAATTGACAGGATATCACTAAAATATCAACTAAGTAACCGGCCTGGTTATAGGCAGCCATGTTGATTTTAGGCCTGAAAACAGCAAAAATGTCAACTATGATACCTGTCAACTATGGTATATATTGACCCTCATATTGATAAAGTAAGTGGCTATAAATCAAGCATGTAGTCTATTATTATTATAACCTTAGAAGTGGCCATTTCCAAAGGCTTGTACAGTTCACTTCAGCTTTTCAGAATATATTCATGTAAACACGTATTTTACTGTTCTAAAGTGATGCAGTTTCTTTGTGAAGTCAAACAAAGCTGCTTGATTGTTCACAGTTACGAATTTAACAGTCACATTTTACTCCTTTAATAATGTCTGAATGTTCTCCTGTGTTTTTTTATTATATGTGGGTGCATGTTCATGTGTCTTTGCTACCTCTGATACCGTTTTGAATACATGTCCACCTATTTGTGTACCACTGGCTAATCATTAGCAGACAACTCACACAAGCTGATGTCATTCCACCCAAAATACACACATATAAGAGCAACATGTGTACAAACGAGGGCTGTATGCATTGTTAGTACACACACTTTTTCCACTGATAGAAAGCAGATATTCATGTATAACCTGGGTGACCTGATTTGCATCAGTTTTGCATTTTCTGGAGCAGCAGTGGGAAGTGATGTGTGAGTGTTTTGCATACCAGTAAGTCTTAAAGTTATTGTGCTCTGTGCGTGTGCTTTGCATACTTATGACTCATGATTTACAGCAGAGACGTTTCAGCGGAGCTCCAGAACGCTCGCACTGTTAACTAATTCACCTTGGCAGGGATGATGTCATTGTCTGTCTCTCTGCTCATGACCTCATGCCTTTGCAAACTGATGTTATTCTGATGAGTTAAGATATAAAGGACAGATGACTTTCTTCTTACACCGTGGAAAGACTTGTCCTTCAATTTTGATCTGCAAACTCGGGTTGTGTGTGTGTTTGTGTCGCAGGGTTCTGCGTGCAGATGGAGTGTGTGAGAGTGTGTTATACGGCCTCCCGCTGGTGATACGCCCCACCACCTGCTGGCAGCTGGACTGGGATGAAATGGAGACCAACCACGGCTTGTTTCACGCTCTCTGCCACACACTCAGGGTGTGTAAATACCAGCATTTTTACTGCTGTTTCATCCTGTGACAGATGCATTTACAACTGAGATACAGCAACAGCAGAATCTAGATAGATAGGTAGATAGATACACTTTATTAATCCCGAGGGAAATTCAAGGATGTTATTAGGCGCCTTTCATAATGACAGATGAATATTTTTCCCGTTCTACTGATCTACACATGGGTGACAAATTGAAGGAAAGTGTCTTAAGCCTCCTGTTGTCCTCATTTACGGGCACCAAAAAATATTGTTTCCTTGTCTGAAAAAAATCCAAAAATTCAGCAAAAAAATTCCACAAATTTGCAAAACCTTCAGGAAGAAAATTCCAATAATTCCTTAAAAGTTTCCCTTAAAAGTTTTATTTAAAAAAAAAAAAAAAATCCCCCAAATTTGACAAGAAAATCCTTGTAAATATTTTCAAAAAATTATTAAAAATCTTCCAAAAAATCCTAAAAATATCTGAAGTGATTACATATATATCAGTAAAACTTCTAATATTCTCTTAAGAACATTCGCAAAAAAAAAAACCAAAATCCAGCGAAATTCACTGGATTTTGGTTGATTTTTTTTGTGAATGTTCTTAAGAAACATTTTTAACATTTCTTTTTTTCCACTAAAAAATGTTCAAAGATTTCCCAAAAATGTTGAAAATGTGGACATCAGAAGTTTCACTGTGAAATTATAATTTTTTTTTTTCCCACATTTTCAAACTTTAAAACAGGTAAATTTTGACCCACAGGACGACAGGAGGGTTAATAGTTGCCCCTCTGATTGGCTTCCTGTGACATTCTCAGCATCCCTCTGACTTTCCTTGATGTTAGAGTTGTTTTTCCTTCTTACAGAGTCGTGACTTGTTCCTGCTGCTGCAGGTGGAGTCTCCTCAGAAGTCTACAGCTGGAGGCTCAGGTCCGTGTGTGTGTGTGTGTGTGTGTGTGTGTGTGTCTGTGTGTCTGTGTGTGTGTGTGTGTGTGTGTGTGTGTGTGTGTGTGTGTGCGCATCACATTTGCAGCATATTTTGACTTTAGTAAACAGACAAGACTTTTACAGTAGAATAACATCCAGCTGTGGTGGAACTCAGTACTACTTCTGAGGACCACTGCCATCAAACAGATGATTTAACTTATAAACTGTGACTTTGTGTGACAGCTCACGATCCTGTCCTTCATCTCAATAAGCTTGATATTAGTTTAGATTTAGGTGCCCTTCTCTTTGAATCCTGCTCCACCGTCCAGTCCTGTGCATATGGAAAATATTGCACCTGCATCCTGCCTGTCTCAGTTGTCTTACTTGGTGTATGTTAAGAAAACACTGAGGAACATTAGCTTAAAGTGCCATATGACTGAAAGACCAAATGGCATCTTTTTTTACAGTCAGTCAATCAGTCCCTGTGTGTGCATTCATAAACCCCGTGTATGTGTGTCTGCATTTGTGTCCAACACAGGTGTGTATCCTCACTATGTCCTCCAGCCGTCGCCATCTCTCTCCCTCCTCCTGAGGCCCGTTGTGTCCAGAGAGTTGTTGCTGCCCGTCTCACTGCCCGTCTCAGCTCAGGACCCTCCACCTAACGCCATGCAGACTGTACAGGTTGGACGGACATTTGTTCTTTCTGATCAAATCACAGAAGCAGCCAGAGGTATCTAGAACTCAAAAGCAGAAACAGAGACACTGCCAGTGGATAGCAGGAAGTGATTATTGGGTAGATTCTAGCAGTATGTTTTGCATCCAGGCCATTTCATAGGCAGTTGGAACCACAGAAACTACAGAAAGAAGATCAAGATGAATTTTAGCACTAATTTAACCAATATAAAACTGTTAAAATTGCAAATTAAAATGCAAGCACATGACTACAGATGTATATGAGGGATGTAAAATGATACATTTTACTTTAATCAAATCAGTATGTATTGTTGTTTTTTAAAATTATTGTATGTATGTACACACTGTATGGCATGACCATAAGGGGCATAAACAGAACTTATTTTAGTCCATAAAACACATTTTTTTGTAGTGAAATTGCACATTTTTAGTGAAGTTGAGCTTGTCAATAGACATTAAAGTATATTTTAACTACATTTTTGAAAGAAATATCTGTGACTGTCATGAAGAGATGCTTGTGTGTACCGTATACTTCTTATAGGACATCGTCATGATTCAATTTCTGCATAAAACTCACTGTCGCTTACTCTAACTCTTTAAGTATTCTGCCATTCTCACACAGATGTGTAACATTCAGTCTTTGCTGGTTTTCCTGACAGCTGTGTGTTTTCTGTCTCCGTCAGCGTTGTCTCTCTCAGCTGGATGAGGAGTTTGTGTTAAACCCTCTATCGCTGAACAGTAACCTCTACCAGCTCTTGAGGAACGCAGGCCTGCTCTCCCAGCCAAGATACCCATACAGGTCAGAGGAGGTTCAGTCTGCAATCTTTAATGTGATGAATGTGGAGGTCAGTAATGTCAGAAAAGGTGTTGACAAATAGAAATAACAGAGGAAATGTGGAACACAATATATCTCCACAAACTTCTGCTGGAAAAACATTACTCGCTATTTCATTTTCACAACCCCTAAACAAAACCTAGACAAATGAGGACCACACTGCCATGCTGGAGGTGGACCACACCCATATATTCTGGTCTTGTCCCCTTATCAGATTTGTATATATATTTACCCCCATTTATCCCTATTTCTTAAATATTACGTCATTGCTGCACTGCCTGCTCTACGTGCCTTTTTAATTGCCCCCTGGGGACAAATGAAGTTTTCTGAATCTGAATCTGAATTATCAGGCTGTTTTGGGAGGAAGTGTCCGAAACAAGCTGTAAAGCACTTGGCTCTGAGGTTAATATGTCCTGTCCTTTCCCACACTATACCTCAGACTTCCCCCAGGGGATCTAAACAAGAATGACGCATATTTACTGAAGATCTTTATGGCAGTCAGCAAGAAAGCTATCTCAAGATGCTGGCTACAAGAACACGGCCCGTCTGTGGATACCTTTATAAATATTGTGAATCAGTTAGATCATATGGAGCAGATCACTGATAATCTGAGGCTACAAAAGGACGTAGAATTAGAATGGCTTTATTGTCATCATACATGGCACGACGAAAATAGGGGGAATATAAGGGGAATATAGGGGAAAGGTATTGGGAAAAATGGACCGTTTTCTTAGCCCAGTAACTTCAAAAATGCTGTCTGCTTTAACCCACCTAAACAAGTGTATATAGAGACACATCTATAGTGTGTGAGTGCATATGGGTAGACAGATGAGGATGAGGGTGTGTATTTATTTTATTTTGTAAGTTGTGACTCCCTGACCTTGTTGTTTGTGTTAGATAGACAGACAGACAGACACTTTATTAATCCCGAGGGAAATTCAAGTGTTCAGCATGCTACATACAGCAACATAAAATAACAAAAAGGCAGGTTAATAATATTAACATTAAAGGTTAGTGTATACAATATAATATATACAATCATGCTGTACAATAATATATTATAAAAAAACGCTTCTAATTTTAGAATCTATGGAATACTAAAAGTAATTAAAAAATTCAATATACAGTATTTACACATTTCAAGGCACGGTGATTTAAAGTGACTTTTTATGTACATTTAGCCATGTGTGTAGTAAAAATAAGAAAAGTAAAGGTATTATCAGACAAAATGACCAGACTGTAGGTGAATGAGTGTGATGATAACAACACAAAGGTGTAAATGATAATGAAACAACCTCCGTTCACAATATTAATGGCGGTCAGTGTTATAGATTTTAGTGATAAAGATGTTTTTAAATATAATTTCTATGCTGCTGCTTGTGATTCCAGGCTCCAGCAAGCAGCTGCCCAGCCTCAAACAGTAGAGGGCCCTAAAAGCTCGGCCAGCAGACAGCCTCGACGGGTAAACGCTGCAGCTTTATGGCAGTTTCTGCTGCTCAAATAAACTACAACATGAGTGAAGTTGATGACATTCATGCATCAGAAAGTAGGACTTCCTGATAAGCACATTGAGGCTGTGTGCACAGAGTCATTGCTCAGTGCAACTTCCTCCTCACGTTTCACTTCCTTTTCTACTCACTAGATGGCAGCACTCACTGCATACAGACAGTTCAGGGTTTAAATACTCAGGCATGAGCAGGCCCTGGATAAAGTGTGTTCAGTTTATCAGATTAACCCTCGTGTCGTCCTGCGGGTCAAAATTGACCCGTTTTAAAGTTTGAAAATGTGGGGAAGAAAATAGATTTTCACAGTGAAACTTCTAATGTCCACATTTTCAACATATTTGGGAACTGTTTGAACATTTTTTGGTGGAAAACAGAAATGTTAAAAATGTTTCTTAAGAACATTCACAAAAAAATCAACCAAAATCCAGCGAATTTCGCTGGATTTTGGTTGATTTTTATGTGAATGTTCTTAAAGAAAATAGAAGTTTTACTGACATATATGGAATCACTTTAGATATTTTTAGGATTTTTTTTGGAAGATTTTTACTCATTTTTTGAAAATATTTACAAGAATTTTCTTGCCAAATTTGGGGGAGTTTAAAAAAAAAAAAAAAAAAAGAATAAAACTTTTAATGGAAACTTTTAAGGAATTATCTAAATTTTCTTCCTGAAGGTTTTGCAAATTTTCAGAAATTTGGGGACCTTTTCCTCTGATTTTTTTGATTTTTTTTCAGACAAGGAAACAATATTTTTTTGGTGCCCATAAATGAGGACAACAGGAGGGCTAAAGGATGTAAAGAGGTAGATCAGGTTCGTGCAACTAAACGTGACATTAAAATATTTTTAGTGTTTGGATGCAAACAGTAGTTTGTCATGAGCGGAACTGAAACTAATCAGATGTAATTACTGTCTCTGGAGCTAGTTTAAGTAATCATTGTATACACAGCAGTATTTTACTGTGTGTTTCATTGAAGTGGAATTAGTTTTTATTCCTTAATGTTCAGTTTGGAAGATAAGCCCAGTGAAGCTCCCACCAAAAGATTACAAGATATATCTGACTTTGAAGTAATTTTTTTTTGTAAAATATTGGATAATTTGAATAGTTTATGAAATAAAACTGTCTAGTTTCTAGGTGTCTGAAACATGACAATAAAGAAGCTTGCTTGAAAGGTTAGGAGCCAGTGGTTTATACTGTGTTTTACAATCTTATCGTGGTTATATTGCAAATGTTAATCTGAAAGGTGACAAATGACAAATGTAGCCAAGTAAAAAGTGCAATATTTATGTATAAAATCTAGCTAAATGCAGCTATTGCATAAGTAAATAATGCATTTAGTTACACTTCACCATTGAGTATAACACTAGAATGATCAGAGGTACGTATGAAGATCCATTTGAGTCAAAAGATGAGTGAAAACTTGGTTTCATGTGGACCCAAAAATAAAGCTGCTAATGGAGATTGTTTTATCTCACTGACTCATATGATAACTCTGTTTTTAAGCTGAAACAGATAATGTTGTGAGTCGTTCTTTTGTTCTGTTTTAGTGTTTTCACTGTGACTCATGCACGCTTATTAAATTTTCTGTTACTTGACCGTGTTTCTAGAGATAATACGGCTGATTTTAAACAGTTTTATGCCACAGAAGACACTCCTTAAAGGTGTAGAGAAATTATTTGTGACATGATACAATACTTAAATCCTGTATATATGAAAATTGTGTCTTTCCAGGTGACAAATGAAGTAGAAATTAGTCAGATAATATTTAATGTATTGACAACTATGCAGGCAAACATCCAGACATACCTTTGTACTTTTAGCATAGCTCGTAAAATACTAAAATTCATAATCGCTTACTTAGAAAAAGTCACTTTTTACTGATTTTACAGAGCAAACTTTACATTTCGTACTTCCATGTTATTGCAAACTCAAAGGAGTAACCCCCACGGATACTTTTGGACAATTTTCTTTTGGTCAAACATGGGACAGTGCAACATGAGTGTGTGTACATGCAGACTTTTATTGCTCTTTCTATTTATTACTATTCTGTTCTAACATGGTCTATTGTGACGCCGGAGTGTACAGCTGTTGGCGGAGTGACTCATGAATCGTGATAACGCTGCTAACATGCAAATAGTTCACTTCAGCAGCCAGACACAGAGAAAATGTCCATTCACTCTGTTGTGTTCTGTTCCCTGGCATGTTCTCTTTTCATTCACTGCAGTAGAACTTCATCTTACAGTCTTCACATGATGTTCCTTCTCTCCTTCTTTTAGATCTAATGCCTTCAAAAACTCATACTTTTGCTAAAGTTTGTCATTTAAATTCCATTTTAAGTAGCATTGAATGAGTTTCTTAAGAACATTCACAAAAAAATCAACCAAAATCCAGCGAAATTCGCTGGATTTTGGTTGATTTTTATGTGAATGTTCTTAAAGAAAATATTAGAAGTTTTACTGATATATATGGAATCACTTCAGATATGTTTTAGGATTTTTTGGAAGATTTTTACCCATTTTTTGAAAATATTTACAAGAATTTTCTTGCCAAATTTGGGGAATTTTTTAAAAAATAAAACTTTTAAGGGGAACTTTTAAGGAACCATTGGAGTTTTCTTTCTGAAGGTTTTGCAAATTTTCAGAAATTTGGGGAATTTTTTTGCAGATTTTTTGGATTTTTTTCAGTCAAGGAAACAATATTTTTTGGTGCCCTTAAATGAGGACAACAGGAGGGTTAAATGTGTGTTTTGTCTCCATTCAGCCTCAAAACCAGGGTCGCCAACTGGGAACAAGCAGCAAGATGAGAGCCACTGTGGCTCCACTGCCCTCCTCCTCCTCCTCCTCCGCCTCCTCTTCCTCCTCTCTGGGACCTCCTCCTGCGAACGTCATCCGTCCAGCACTGAGCTTCCTCAGCAGCAGCCGTCGGGCTCCAGCTCCTGCTAGACACGAGGATGACAGTGATGATGAAAACTAGAGGATAATACAATAATTACACTTCAGGAGGAGGGTGAGTGGAGGAAAATACAGTGACAGAGAGAGTCCATAACTCACACACCTTTTAAAATCCTGACCTTCCACTTCAAAGGGGTTTCCAGTGATTAATGGTAAAGCTTAGTCAGCACACGAGCTCAAACGTACGCACACATTTGACTAATTGCTCTCCATTGTAAAGCTTGTGAGCAATCATACAGCTCATAAAGCCTTTAACAACTCATATAGAGGGGGAAAATATACACTAATTTGCACGTAAATATACACAACAGACATTTGTTGTACACTCTGAGTGGTTCTTTTCACACTTCCACTCATCTCTTTCATTATTAGCTGGATGTGAATTTACTGCTCGTGTGTGAGAAAGGAAGGTTTCTGCCATTTTGGATTGCTGAGACAGCAAAAACTTCAAAACCGCACACTATAAACCATGAAAACCAGGAGAAGAGATGAAAAGAAGGGAAGCAGTGGGACAATGAAGGCCTCAGACAGTCAAAAATGCAAGGAAGAAAGTAATAAGAAAAAGAACAAAGGGTGGGTGGTGTGGGAGATCAGAGGGAAACTTTCAGCTGATGGATGTATAAAAAGCCCTGTTTGCATGTGACACCACACACTAACACACACAGGGTAGAAACCTCAAGTCAGAAAGAAAGCAGCTACAAAACTACAATTCAGGCACAATGAATTAGACTTAGTGTATAGGACAAACACACACATAGGCGCATTCCTGTCTTGGTTTTGCCCCTAAGCCCTGGTTGGAACACAGCTTCACTGTTTTAATGAGGCGGAGACAGTGAGGCCTCTCTGCTCTCCTTCACCCCCACGGCCAGCTCTCTTTCTGGGGGTTGAAAGGCAGCACGAGTGGGGCGGTGGATGGAAGAAGAACAGAGAAAACTGATAAAAATCTCCAGCGTGTTTTTTTAAATAGCGAATGTGACAACCTTGCAGTGAGGAAAAATTTCCCTTGTGTTTTGAGTTGGCAGAATGTCACCGCCGCTCGATTTCTGCACATTTACACGCAGTCAGACAATGACTCATATTCATACGTAGATATTGGTCAGCTACGTACAGTGTGCTCATCGTCACTACTATTAATTTATTCCTCACACACACATACGCTCATACATCAGCTTAATGAGGCTCCCGCCATTCCACCCCCTTGCTGAACCTTATAACATTAGGGACTACCCGGTGGCAAACGGCTTGTGATGTCACAGGACTTCCGCATTCACAAATTACAACCACAACGATGCTTTTGTCTCTGGGGAGAATTCACCCAGACCTCCCTGCTGACATTTTACCCACTTCTCTGTCCTTTCCATCCTCTTCTCTCTCTCTCTCTGTACTTTCTATTTAATTCTCATGAGTGTGTGAATTTCAATAATTTGTTCAGATACAACAGCAGCAGCCTCTCTGTCCCCAAAAAGGTCAAAGAAGTCCAGCCCAAAGTTCCTCACTTTGACCTGAACGCTATCAGACACGCTGCTCGTTAAATGTCACAACTGCTAGAGATTGATGGGATGTGACCGGCGGTTGACAAAAGTGTGATTGTTTGTGTTTGAAAATTCACTCAGAATTGAATTTCAACTCAATCAGGATTTTTTTTTTTTCTTTCAGGTTTCGACAAGTTTTGGAGCCAAAGCGGCCGTTCTTTCTCAAGAAAGTTCTTTGTTCATTGTTGTTCTTTATCATTTCAGAATATTGTATATGTTCTATATGTTTATTGATTGATTAATTTTTCCCTCAGATTAGTATTTTTTAAGACTGTTTACTGTTTTGTGAGTTAATAAATAAAAATAACATCTGGTGGGAGGATTTTCATGGTAACATTTCTGTTCA
Source organism: Amphiprion ocellaris (assembly GCF_022539595.1). NCBI lineage: Eukaryota > Metazoa > Chordata > Actinopteri > Pomacentridae > Amphiprion > Amphiprion ocellaris. The sequence goes on from NC_072788.1 coordinate 7,170,483, forward strand.
ATAAGGCAGCAGTAGCAGAAATGAGGGCACCTAACCACGTTTAACATTTCACCACCCACTGGTTTGCCTACACAATGCTAGCATTAGGCCACAGTTTCACACCCTCATAGTACTATGAAAAGGTACATGTAATATATTTAATCATGTAATTAGATTTAACGCCCAGTACAATCCGGTACATCCATGTATGTTGTAAAAACATGGTGGACTTTTTGAAAACTTTATCTCCAGAAACAATCGAGCGCAGGAAACGAAATGAAAGTACATATTCAACTTTTAACCCCTCGACCTTTTAGTGAGAAGATTAATTAACCGCCTTTTAACCACAGGTTACCACTGATCACGTACTCATCCACCTGTGTAACACTCACACTATACAGTACACACAGCAGCTATAGAAAGAAATTCAGTGTCAAAGAAACGTAACATATTTAACAGTAGATTTAAGTAGACTCTCTGATGATGGATAGATTTACTGCCAATAATAAGAAGAAGAAGAAGAAAAGATAAAGAGTAAACAGTTCAGTCCTGCATTGACAAACATGCAGTATGTGAGACTTTGCAAAGAGACAAAAAATGAGACAAAAGACCCAAAACAAAACAAAAAAAGAGACAAAAAATTAGACAAAAAAAGTTACAGTGGGACAAAAAAATGGACAAATGACAAAAATGAAACAAAAAATGACAAAAACGAGAAAACAATAAAAAATAGACAAAGAACACAAGCAAGACAAAAAAAACACAAGACGACACAAATGATGCGCAATACAATGAATAAATAAAAAAAAGGAAACAAAATGACAAAAACATGAGACAAATGACAAAAGTCAGACAAAAAACAGCAAAAACAAGACAAAATACTACAAAAATGAGACACAAAGCAACAAAAGAACAATGAGCAATCTTGGATTTTACTTTGTGATCAAAACAGCTTTTCATGAGCTAGAAATTATTTCAAATTTAAAGTTTTGTAAATTTACAATTTGCAGTTAATGGTCTTCTCTGGAATTTTTAAACTTTACAAAGTCATCCTGTGGGCCAGATTGGACCCTCTGGAGGGCCGGTTTTGGCCCACAGGCCACATGTTTGACATCCCTGCTCTACATTAAATGACACCAAGACTGCACCCACTGAAAAATTTAGCAAGTAGGGATGTTCTGGTCAGGTTTCTTCTTTGCTACCGATTCCATCAAAGGAGGCAGCACTTCTGTGTCGGCAAGCAGATGGCCAAATTAATAAACAAATTAATAATTGAAGACTTTCTGTTCAAATTTTTCAAGGGTGTAATTATTTTTAAACTTAGTTTTATAGAGGCGAACCTGGTTCCAATTATTTTCAAACCAAAAAAACTATCCTATAAAGTGAAGCCATGAGTCATAATATCGGGAGAAATTTCCGTCACCAGGAACTGAATTTGAATCATTTTGAAAACAGAATCTGAATCTTAAGAACTGAATTTGTACTTTTTTTTTTTTACTGAGGATCAAATACAGTGTCGATGTCAAAATATTACATTCAGTTTCAACTTTATTGGAATACAGCTTCAGTTTCAAATTCAAATGACATGATTTAAATTCTAATTTTATTGCAGTTGTTCGAGCTGATGAGTACAAATCATTCAAATTCCATTTCAGTCAAGTTAGGGATGTTTTATATAAAAATAAACCATAAAGATGAGGCATTTGTGAGGCAGATCCCTGCTGACTGTAGACAGTGATCAGTCAGTCGCTGCTGTGCAGGAGAGAGTTTGTTTCCTACTTTTGAAGTTTTGATTCACAGTTTCCTGAGGTGGAGAAGTGGCCTTTCACTGCACAGTTTTGTCTCATTTTGCAGACCTGTCTCTGTGTCTAAGTCAACATGAACCGGATTGTAATGCTTCCACTTTGACGGGCTTGTTTAATTCTTTATTTTCTTGTGCTTTTCTTACGATCTATTCAGATGCATTGCTTCCATTCCATCTATAAAAAGATTTTGCGACTGTCTAAAAGTGTAAAAACATTTTTTACTGCCTCATCTATATCTGAGTCAGGGTAATATTAGTGCTGGGACTTCCTGCTTTATTCTCAATGTTCCATTTCCTTTTTTGCTGCAATCTGCATAACCGAAAAAAAAGAAAAAACATTTGCGACTATATGTCTGTCTCACAGACTGTACATTGTCTCTTTCCTGTAATTGTCCTCTCTAGACACACGACTCTAATACTATACAAACAGCAGAACAGAGCAGGAATAAACACGAGATTCACAGCTGAGATACAGCCAGACAATAATCGTCTTTCTTACCAGCAGCAGCTCTTAGTGAGAACTGAAAGGGGAAGTGTATCTTTGTGACAAGGAAGTGAGGAGGTGAAGTTAGAAGGTTGCAGGACCCAAACTATAATCCTGTGAGAGAAATCTGAAAGGTCTCTCCTCCTACATGTGTCTGAAAAATTAGATTTGCTAGTTTGCATGTCTCCAAGACAAGTATAACTCTGGAAACCAATCGTTGTCGCTAGAAATGAAGCACTAAAATGAAATTGTCTGACTGAAATTGTGCATTAGTTCGATCTTTGACGACCTTCTTGTCATTCAGCTGGTTCACAAAGTCACTGAAACATCGCTTCATCTTTCTACACACAATCGTGCCGTTTTATTTTCAACACAGCGTGAACTAGAACATGACATTTCCTTTAGGTAGCGCAGAAAGCCAAAATAGAGTGAATGAAACTTTCTTTCAGACAGACATGACTGAATGAGTTACCCACGCAGAGCTAAAAATAAAAGCTGGTGGTCTGCAGAGGCAAACATGAGAGGAAACCGGACAGTTTCAGATGCGTCTGAAGGCAGAACGCATAAATCTATGTCAGATATGGACCCGCAATCTTGCAACAGAATGAGGAAACGCAGCGTTGTTATATTAAGAAGTGCAGCTGGCAGGTTTGGAAGGGAACAACGTCACGTCTGACACTAAATATGATGCGTTCAGATGTTGGCTTTTAAAAACTACTTTCCTTGACGATAGAAAACAGTACTTTAATGGGGAAAATTCCTCCATTAACTGACTTGTATATTTATGTATAGTTGCACTATCATTTGCTGTTGTAACACTGCAAATATCCCCATTGCAAGATTAACGGTCCGTGTACGGATCTGGTTATTGGATTTTCCGTTATGAAACTGGTATTGAAAAACAAAAAACTAGTGGTTATTTGATTTTCGTTTTAAAATACAAAAATTAAAATTGAAATACAAAGCGTTTTTCCTTTTCATGATCAAAAGGGGATATACGATTTTATTTTTTTTTTTAAATGCTTTGATTTTCGTTTTATATTTAGGATAGCTAGAAAGTAAAATCAGTAAAGCCGCGATTCCACAAGCACCTACTCGGCGCGGTGCGGCTCGGCTCGTCTTTGCGAGCGTTTCCATATGGATTAGTGTATGGTATCAGGCACGATTTTCCGTACCTTCTCGGCTGAGGTTCCCAGCGAGATGAAGTGAGCCGAGATGTGACGTCTACATAGTGCAGGCCGCTGATTGGACAGGAGCGCAGGCCAATGATTGGACAGGGAGTGACGACACACGAGAGCGACTGCAGCACGAAAACAAAACCGGCATTTAAAAAAAACTAAACAGCAACGGTGCGCATTGCTCTTCACAGACCTCTCTGTCTTCATAATTTTAATATCACAGCCAGACCTGTACCGTGGGTGAATGAAGAGGTCGAGACTTTTCTGTCTTTGGTGGTGGACCAAAGAATACAGAGAGAGCTGGACATTGAAAGTTTATCAGGAGGTCTCTGAGCGGATGGCCGCCCACATAGACAGTAGACTGTATATAAAGAGGACAGAAGCAGTGTAGGGAGAAGCTGAAAAGCTCAAAAATGACTATTGGTCCACCAAGGACCACAACGGCCGGCGTGGGTCAACCAGGAGGTGTTGGAAGAGGTTTAATGGAAGCTATTTACTGGCACCGCACCAGCCAGCAACAGGAGGGAGACTCAGCTGCTGCATGTTGGAGACGTTCGAGGACGGTGAGTGTTTTGTGACTTCAAGAAACTTATACATCATTCATCCCATTGGTGGCAAGCTTCTTTTAAGCAAACAAGTATATTTAGAAAGTAACGTTGTTGTCTCCTGTAGCAGACAATAAGCTAGCTAGTTAGCCATCAACGCTAGTCAGTTAGCCATCGGCGCTAGCCAGTTAGCCATCAGCGCTAGTTAGTTAGCCATCAGCGCTAACTCCGTGCTCCGCTTGTATTTCGTGCTGCTGTTTCTAACATTTAGCTCTCAGAAGCTAATACATCAGTCTGCATGACAAACTAAGCTAGTGGTCTTAAAGGTTTATTTTTTTTCACAAGTTACAATGTCGTATTTTTCGTGTACTTAGGGTGAATGTTTATTTCTGTTCAAGAATCCCTTTCGACGTGCGAAGCCTCCTCCACCTCCGTCATGGAGCCCCCAGCTCCCCTGCCTCCTCTCCAGCACCAGCTTCAGCACCAGTACCAGCTTCAGCACCAGTACCAGCTCGGACACCGACCCTGTCAACATCAACCTCCAGCACGTCACAGCAACGTCTTATCACTGGTAAGACACGGTAACCAGAGACCATGGTTGATTTTCGCATTATTATTATATTATTATTATTGCAGGTGTAAATGCCTGCAAGCATGATCAGAACAACGAGACCAAGAATTCAGGCAGGTGTAAATGCAAACTGTGCAGCTGCCAGCTCAGGAACGCCTGATGAAAGCTACATGTAGCTACAGTGACACATAAACAACACATGCAGCTGCATTTTTTTCCATTGACTTAACAAGCAAGTAACTCTAATTAATTTACTTTCTCGTGAAATGTAGTATTGCAACCATTCTTCTTATAGTCACCAGGTAACTGTGAAACTGAATGAAAATATACATAGAAATAAGAAAACACAGCTGTTCTTAGCAACTCCAAAATGTGCACAGGATGAAATGAAGTTCACACCACATTGTTTTTAGTTGTGGTGGAGGAGGTACTGTTTGTGCTTTTGTTAAAGCGAAGAGTGCCAGAAGTTTATTAAAGTATCAAAGACATGATCATGATTGAAAATCAATGGACAGGTGGCTAAACACATCACATCATAGCTGTGGAGTCCTTCAAGCTCCTGGGGACTACAATCTCTCAGGACCTGCCAGTGAGAGACAAACATCCCCTCCATCCTGAAAAAGGCTCAGCAGAGGATGTATTTCCTACAACAGCTGAGGAGACATGGCCTGCTGCAGGAGCTGTTGATCCAGTTCTACACTGCAGTCATCCGATCTGTCCTGTGCACCTCTGGATCAGCCACACAGCAGGACAGAAACAGACTACAGCCTATAGTATGGACTGCAGAAAACATCATCAGAGACCCCACTCACCCTGGACATAAACTGTTCTCCCCCCTCCCCTCTGGCAGGCACTACAGATCCCTGTACACAAAAAACTCCAGACACAAAAACAGTTTCTTCCCCACTGCCATCACTGTAATAAACAGCTGAGCCATTCCTACACACCTGTACAATAGTCACTATTCCAATGGACATGTACAGCATTTTTTTTTCACCATGAACAGCATTCTCTGCTACTGTGTTTATAGCAATTATCGTTTTGCTGTGTTTATTCCAGTCTAGCTGTAAATTTCTGTATATATTGTTTTATTTAATTTTGCTACTATTTCTTTTTCCTCCCTGTTCCTCTTTCTAGTTTATTTTTTTATTATTCTCTTCCATATTCCTAGTGTGACACCAACAGCCGAAACCAAATTCCTTGTATGTTGTGTAGTTACTTGGCCATTAGAGCTGATTCTGATCACTTTTCTGTCTTTGGTCTAGGCAAGAGGAAAAAGTGCAACAGAAAATTGGACCTTCCAAGCGTACTTGTGGAGATGCAGGCTGAGGAGGAGTGGAGTCATGCCCAGCATGATGAGAACATCTGGTTGCTCCTCAGTGAGGCAAGAGAGAATGAAGCGGCCTTGCAGCGGGAGGAGATGGTCCAGAATGCTGCCTTCAACCAGTCATTCCTGGGTGTACTGGGGCAGCTGGGTAGGTAGTGCTGGGTGTGCTGGGGCAGCTGGTGCAGGCAGTGGGCAGCCAGAGTCCACCTCCCAGAGACTTGAAATTTAGTTGTATATAGTTTTACTTTTAGCCCTCCACTGTAGGAGAGGCCCACCACAGTTTGTACTTTGCACATTGTAAATAGTTTTGATTTTGCTGCTGACTAATAAACTATTTTGTGACTTATGTGATTGCATCATAACTTCTCATTTTGTCTGTTAAGACACTGGTAGGAAAAGAGTCAACAGTCTGAACCAAATAATTCTGTATTCCCTAATAATGCATTTATGTTTAATGGGATTTGACATGTTTTAACACAAACTCCTTTATGGTTCATAATTCCGTTGACTGAATTAGACCAAAGCAATACTGATTTATCAAACTGGAATATTCTTAAAACAGCTATTTTAATGTTTTGGTGTTTAATTTGTCACGTAATCTTGCTAACCTTCACAAATAAAACAATAGCGTAGACACATCTACAAAAGTTTATTGTCAGAATTGCATTAAAGAAAACAATAGCGGTCCGGGGACAGAAAAACAGAAGTATAACAAGAAGAACAACTTTTAACTTTTGCATGACACGTAGTGCATCAGTGCATCCTGTACATCTCTGTCCTCCTCCTCTACACCTTGTGCCACTGCAGGCTCATGTGCTGCTGCTTCAGGTAAATCCCATGAAGTCTCATCAGAGAGCATCTGAAACACATACACAGCATACATATTTTAATACCTAATAGCGATAAACTGCAGCCATTACAGGGTCGTTCACAGGACTGATACACGATAGCTAGAGAACTAGCATTAGCTTACCCTCATATCATAGTTCATATCCTCTTGTTTTCAGCTTGATGCTGCTGCATCGCCTCCCAAACTCTCCTGTGTGTCTCCTGAGTGTTTCGACTCGCCGTTCTCAGCTTTCTCCGATTCTTCTTTTACTGTGAATCTGACAGAAAGCCACAGACTGAGCAGCAGGTGTACCATCGCCTCCGTTATGTTGCGTTTGTGTCGCACACAAATGACGTTAAGGGACGTTCGGCTCGCCGTGCTATGACGACTCCACCCACGACGAGGCGAAATGGAAAAACAACTAAACCGAGACGAGCCGAGTCAAATACAATAGTGGTGAGCTGTACCGCGCCGAGTAGATGCTTGTGGAATCGCGGCTTTAGAGACAAAAACGAAAAAAGGTTCGTTTTTTCATTTTCTGAGACCGGAAGTGGTCATCAGCAAGTGTGGAGCCAAACAGAGTACGGTGCATAGACTGTATATAAATTTTTTTCGTTAGCTTTCATGGTCAAAATGAGAGATCAGGTGGCTGATCTTAAAATAAATCAATATTGATTTTTTTTTATAGAGCATTAAAGTTTTGCAAAGCCAGGGGGCGGGACTACTTGATTGACAGTCCGGTATGGAATGATTGACAGGTCCTATGGAGGAGGCAGCAGAGACTCTGTTCTCCTCGTTTGGATTAATTCTGATATAATAACTGTTGGTTTATTTATCGGTGAAGCAGCAGAACATTTTCCACAGACAGTTTTCCTGCCCGTTGGCTTGTTTTAACCAGTTTTCTACCTTCAGCTGATTCTACCAGCAAACACTGAAAGGACTCTGATAGTTCGGTAAGTAAATGTTTATTTTCATATCGGTGCCGCTTTTAATGCACTTTATATGCAGCTTTAGTGTCAGGTGTAATGTGTGCCATGCACTCCAGATGTTGGTGGAGTTTGTTTCAGTGTGTGTTGACCAGAGAAGAAAGTTAGCATAGTAAATATTAGCTTTAATGTTAGCGATGCTAACCGAGCTAGCTGCTCAGTCGTAGCCTGATTAAAGCTAACGTAGCATCAAGCTAATGTGTTGAGTTTCATGTAAACAGCTGAAGTGTGTTGTGTTACTGTAATGTGGTTCATCAAGTTCATAAAACTGTGGCTGGTTGACATTAATGTAACGTTCAGGAAACTTAAATGTGATTAAAACAGTAACGTTAATGTTGTAGTTGTCAGTAATCAGCTTCAATTTGACACTAAAACAGACTCTGATAGTTTTAAATGACATCAATTTCATTAATTTGTTGAAAATTGTCTCATTTGTTGTGATGTTGCTGCTGATTCATTAAAAGCAGATTATCCATGTTGAAGATACGTTTAGTTCTAGTATCAGAAGTACACGAAGGAAAATGGAAGTTTAGTTCTGCTACATCAAAGATTTCAGGATTAAAATAACTAAATGAGTCTTTATGCCTCAAACTTTATTTTTACAATAAAGAAATAATGAAATAATCACAGATAATAAAAATATAAATAGCAGAGAAAACCTCAGAGAATAATTTCCTGAAAAGTCTGTGAAGGAAAAGCAGCTTTTTATCCTGAAAGATCAGAATCAGCTCCAACATCTGCATCTGACAGCATCAAGTCAACCAGAAAGAAAAGAAAAAAGAAAATGACTTCTTTCTGATTACATCTGTTCTGCTGCTCACAGTCTGCTGCTGCTCACATTGTTCACATTTATAGTCCACTTTTAAAAGTTCAGCAGACAGGTGCTCTGCTTTGGAGTGTGACGATGTCGTCGGTGATGTGGAGAGTGAAGTTTCCGTTTCACCCACAGCGTGCTTTAGGGCAGCCGGGTCGGACTTGATGTTTGAAATACTGACTGACAGCTCAGATTTAACTGTCTGTAGTTCCGTTTTGATGGATGTTAAATTTTCACTCAAAGCCGCCAGGAGCTGGGTCTTTAAAATAATCACCGTCTCGTTACAGAGTGAAAGTAGCAGTTCCTCCTTAAGGTCAGAGATTGCAGCATCTGAGGGCCTCTTTAATAGAAGACGTAGTTGATGAAGGCGTTCTGGAGCAGGACCAGAAAGACCACGACCAAGCAGCCTTGAGATCTTAGACAGCGTCTCCCTCAGGTGGGTGTCAATGGTATTCACGGTCAAGTCTGTGGTAATCCCGTCAAAAAACAAAACAGAAAAAAATCTAGATTATAAATCAACATGTAACCAAAGCACTCTGTGTATAATGCCATAGTATAGGATATAGTTCAGAAAATGTCAGAGTATAGTATGCTTTACTCAAGAATAACATAGTATGGCCTGTAGTTCATAGTACAGCATGTTGGCAAGAAAAAAAAAACAAAACATAGATTATTATGTGGTTCAAAAAGCATAAAATGATAGGATGTTGCCTAAAATTGTCATGTATGATATGTGGTTCAAAAAATGTCATAGTGCAGTATATTGTCAAAATAGTATGTTTTTCAAGAAAACATCAGAGTATATGTCTTCTAAAAAATGCCATAGAATAATATTTCATTGCACAAGTAAAAGTATAGTAATTTTTAAAACTGTTCAAATTCTTATAATATGTTGCAAAAAAACAAAAAAATACTAAAACAAAAAAAATGTCATAGTAATATGTCAATTTAAAAAGCCTATAGTATGGAGTGTCACCCAACAAACGTCATAGTATAGCATGTCGATAAAAAAAATCATAGTATAGCATGTTGCTCTAAAAACATCATAGTATAGCATGTTGCTCTAAAAACGTCATAGTATAGCATGTCGTCCAAAAAACATCATGGTATAGCATGTCGCTCTAAAAACATTATTGGTCCAAAAAAACGTTGTTTTGAACCCGGCTGTCTGAAGTAGGTGAGGAGCAACAACACCAAAACAGTCCAAACGCTGGTTTCCAGAGGGTTAGACGAGTATTGATTTGAAAGAGTAAGTTTACAACAACACAACATGTGAGGGGGTTAAAAACAAATGGGTGTTAGTAAAATAAAAATAAATAAACAGAACTAAAAGTGAACTTCATGTTGACATTGATGGGCATTCCAACCAGGAACAAAGTAAAAGATAATCAATACAAAAAAAAACTCTTCCTGTTCACCTCTTAAAACCCAAAAACACACCGCAGTATCACCCTAAACTAAAGCTACCAATGGATTCCCTGTTTTCCTTTCTGAACAATTCAAAGGTCCCTCTCTATCTCCCCACACATCCACCAACCACTGGAACACATCTCCAAAGTTCTGCTGGACCAGCTCAGCTTCCCCTCAGAAGAAGTGCCACCACCTGCCAGATGAAGGAGCCTTTTGAGAGGCAGCTGGCATCGTGATTGGACTGTACTTTGGTCTGTTCCAATCCAGCTTCAGCTCCAGAGACGGCAGGCGGGACGAGTCAACGGAGGCCGGGTGGACGAAGGCATGCAGCTGAGTACAATCCAGAAAACAACAGAGGAGGAGTGCAGTGGTCCAGAACAAACAGATTAGCATCGTATGCCTCTTAGAAAACATCATAGTATAGCCTTTGGTATGAAAAAACGCCATCATATACATCGTATATTGTACAAATAACAAGTGAAAGCAAAGAGACGTACATTGTAGAATTGTAGTAATTGTGGGCTGACTGATTTACTGATTATCAGTATTTTATTTTTTACTGATTTACGGTAATAAATACATTTAAAAATGGCACTACTTTGGCTCTGAACCTTTATCTACCTGTGGTCGCTCTGTCTTCTGGAGTGATTTGATTGGTTATACGTCACGAATAAAACTCCTTTAACTTAACATCTGTAAACAAAACAAAAACGTATCAACAAAGTTTTCTGTTAGAGTTTGTGTTCTTCTAAGTTTAACTCCAAGATTTTAAATACTTTCATTTACTGCAAACAAATATCTAGTCCGAACGTCTCACTAATAATCATTATCAGCCTTAAAAACCCACAAAACACCCCTCTGTACTCGACCACACTTAGTACAGTCCGGTTCCCCCTTCTATAAATCTGCTTGGAATCTTCCACTTCCTGTTTGTCAAAGTGGCCTTCTACCTGGACAGGATTTGTTGGAGCTCATGCAACAAACATTTTGGGTAACTGCACTTTAATATGGATGGATGACCCTGAATTAGAGTCTGTTTTAATGAGACTGAGTTAAGATGTGTAGCTCTGTCATTAAATAGTAAATTATTTCTCAGAACTCACAGAGAAAAGTCTGAAATGTTTGCTAGGTTAGCGTCTCACATGTTCTTTGGCTCAGCTAAAGCTAACTCTCTCCACCTTCTGGATCTCTTGAGTTGTTTGTTGTTAAATTATCTTGCGAGAGGTGCTGAAGCTCAGAAAGTCTGAGATGTTTGTTCAAAATAAGCTCATTCTCAAGTCTTATCTGAACTGTCCTCTTTTGTTTGAACTTTCCCTAAACTTAGGAGTTAATGAAAGAGCAGCACATCCAGACTCAGTCTCATTTATGTAGAGATTAAACTTCAGTGTCATTCATTGATGTTAAAGTGCAGTTTTTCAAATGTTTGTTGCACATGCTCCCGACCAAACCAGTCCAGGTGGAAGACGATGTGAAGAGAAAGCTCCAGAGGATGAATATAACACATTTACGTTGGAAATAAATGTCCTTTATTTAGTCATTGTCATGCAAAAGTTGGATTTCCCATTAATGATGTTCAAATCTTTGTTGAGTGTTTTGTTGATGTTGGTTTCTAAATGTTTTTTGACACTCGGCCCCAAAGATTAAAACCTTCTACGACTCACAAGCTGCAACAATTCTCACATTATCAACTATCTTTCTGACTAAACTAAGATAAAAAGTGAAAAACTGCCTGATTCCTGCATCATGAATGTAAATCTTTTTGGTTTTTATGACAGTAAACTGAATATATTTGGGTTTGACATTTTATTAAAAAAAAAAAAATAAATGAATTAGTGGAGAAAACGATCAACAGATTAATGGTCAAAGAAAATGTGTTTTCCAACATATATGGCTGAATTACTCCAACATTACAAGATACATACAATTTTAATTCAGTTTTATTTATATAACGCCAAATACAGGTCAAATTCTCTCAAGATGCTTTATTTTGATATTTTTTGTCATATTTAAAATATGACAAAGTAAGACATTTAAACCTCTTGACTAATCCAATTTATTATTTGGCTTTTAAGAGACTAATTGACAATTAAAATAACTTTCTCCACTAAAACTAATAAACATGAGGTCAAATAGAAGGAACAGTTTTAAATACTGCCGTCTCACGACGACAAGAATAAAGTTTGTCAACAAAAACTAAATCTACTGGTGGATTCCATTAAAATCCTAATAAATGATAATAAAGTGTGATACTAAAGGTTTGTGGTGCTAAAAATCTCAAAGTAAAAATACACATCTGGGTGGAGGTTGATAAAAGTTGACCTTCTTTCATTTCTCTGGAGCGACTCCATGGATTTTATGGATGGTGGTTAAAGATCTGCTCTTCTAGTGGTCTTCCTTCTAGTCGCTGTAAAAAGTCAGTCCATCCTGGCCGACTTCAACAGCTCTTCATGACAGCTTGTTCTGCCTCCGACCTCGTGGAAATGCCAGAAACTCGAGAAAACCTGTCGAGACTTGAAGAACTCGTGGAGACTCGAAGAACTCGTCGGGTGGGGGAAGGTGTGGTGGGCGGTGGGGGAAGGTGGGGGAGTAGAGGGGGGAGGCCGCCACCCACCTCCCCGCCTACTCTCCGCCCTGACTCCACCCAGACTCCGCCTTGGCTCCACCCATGTGGTCACTTCAGGAACTACGATGTCAAAGGGACGACGAATTTATTTCTTTATATCTGATCTGTAGCTCAGTGAGTTAAGGATTTGCCTATGGAGCTGCAGGTCGCTGGTTCAAGACCAGACCCTTCTTAAATATTTTGAAAATCCTGACAAAGACAAACAAAGAAAAAGGCCGGTGGTGGGTCTTGAACCTGCGACCCTCCGCTTGGGAGTCTGTCTTCTTATCCCCTGAGCTACTTGCTCAGATACTAATTCTTCTTTTTTTTGCGCATTTATCATCTATTTTTTGTTGTTTTTGACTTTTTTTTTAACTCAAGTCTCGACTCGACCGTTTTTCTCAGGAGGTTGGACTTCAACCTTTGTGCTGGAGGGTGGAACCCTCAGTTCCAAGACTTTCAAAGCCTCCACACCTCCCGAGTCCTCAGGACCTGAGCTTTCACACAGTCTGAGGGCTGAAATTTTCTGAGTCCCACAGTAGTTCTCTGTTAGTTTGAACCTTCAGACAGTCCAAGGACTGATATCTTCTAAGTTCCTGAGTAGTTCCCTGTTAGTTTGAACCTTCAGACAGTCTGAGGACTGAAATTTTTAAAGTTTCTCAGTACTTCTCTGTTAGTTTGAACTTTCTGGTTAACAGAAGCCTTAAAACTTGTGACCATGAGTCTTGATTTCACATTTAGACCATCCATCTGAGTTCTTCTCAGACCTTCACCTGTGGATTTTTTAGAAATCCTCAACAAACTTTGATTCTCTTCACTGAACAGTAAAGTTTGTGGAGATCAGAAGGTAACATTAGTTTGATAAATGCCTTCAACTACTAGTAGACTTTATCTGGAAAGCAGTTTTCTGAAATGAGTTCTTAGTAAATCTGTCCACACTCAAACCAAGAACATAGAAAGAGGAAATGTTTGAAGAAACAACTTGATGTTTTCATTTCAGACTAGAAAATGCTTTAATACCTTTATCCGTTTTTGCTCTTTTTGATCGTTTTATTGTCTCTTCTGTTTAATTTGATCTTCTATAGTTTAACTGGTATCTTTTGAAATGTTTCGTCTTTAATTTGATTCTTCTTAAATGCTTAGTTTTGCTCTTTTCTCACCTTTTATTCTTTTCTAATGTCTGATTTGATGTCCAAATGTTTTGTCTTTTTAATGTTTGTTGTTTTTTCAAATGTTTTATCGGCTTGTTTGAAAAATTTCCTTTCCTTTCCCAATGTTTAATTTTTCGATTAAATCTTTGTTTTTCTTTTTAAATGTTTTATCACCTTTTAATATTTAATTTTTTTAAAGGCTTCATTGTATTTTCTGTTTAATTCCTATTTAAAGTTTTGTCTTTAAGATTTAATTTTCTAATTAAACATTTAATTTTTAATTCAATGTTTTGTCTTTTTAAAGGTTTAATAATCTAATGTTTTGTATTTTTTTAAAAATGTTTAATATTCTTCTTGTTTAATTTTATTTTTTAGATGTTTAATTATCTAAAATATTTCATCTTTAATGTTTCATATTTTTGTTTAAAACCTTTTGTTTGAGTTCATAATTACATGCTTTGTATCTTCTGTTTAATTATTTAATTAAATATTTTGTCTGTTTAATATAATTTAATTGTATTTAATGTTTAATTTTCTTTTTATAAGTCTTGTTGTATTAAATGTTTTTTTCCTTTGATTTAATCGCTTTTTCAAAATGTAGTTTATTTCTTTAATCTTTTTTTCTGTCAAGATTTTAACTTCAACCTTAGAAATGAAATAAACCCTTAAATCACAATGAAAATACTTCTGTAGTCACAATCATGAGTTAGTCAATTATTCAGTTTATCAATTCAACTTTATTTGTTTAGCACCTTTCACACAGATGACAAAACTAAACAAGCAAAGAGAAAAAACTATGCTAAAACTATGATTAAAACTCAAAAACATATTTATTAAAAAAAGATTTAACATGGTAATAAAATATGTTGGGTCCAGGGGATGGAGGGAGTTTATTTAAGTCTTCTTGGGCTCACATGGGAAATCATTTAAAATATAAACTTGATATTCAGTCTAAGGAAACTGCAGAGCGACAGAAGAACCAACAATATCTCCTGTTTTCTCCTTTAATGAGTCGTCTCTTCTTGTGCTTTCAGACCAAAGAACTACAGACTCTTCACAACCTGCTCAATCTCTTGGTACAGGACCTCACCACACGGGTCAAGAAGGTTTCCTTCTCCTCATTTCTACACTGAAGCTCACCTTCTCCTGCTCAAACTGCTGACAAATGTTTCTGCTGCTCTAAAGTCTGGTCTCCAGAACTTCCTAAAAACTCTCAAAGTCTCTTCTGCTGCAGGTTGCTTTGTAGAACTGTTCCAGAAAACCTCACTAAACCACATGGAGGGCCCTCAAGATAGTCATCCAAATGAAACCGTACAAAAACCAAACTAGCACAACCCAAAAGCTAAAGTCTCCTGCAGCCTACCAGAGAACCTCTGAGAACAGAGAATCAGGACAGGAACTCTTACCTTCTGGACAACCAACATTGGTTCATAAACAAGAATACAGAATGTGTCTGACCAAAAACCTCTAAAGACTCACTACAGCCAAGATAAAGACACAACTCAGCTGCACCAAATCCACTAATCACTGCACACATTAGCACCATGTGCTAACTGTGGCTAAAGAACCAAATTTACCAAGACAACTGTCCAGTACAAAGCCCTAAAACACACCAAGAAACACATTAAAGACAATTTTACTGCTGGAAGCTGCAAGCCGACGCCTAAAGAACAAACTAAAGCAATGGAGCCAAACCCGGTTCAGTGGTGAAGAGAAGCAGAGGAAATGTTTGTCTGCAGCCACATAAAGCAGGAAGACACTGAGCTGCTCAGGTGTTCCTGATAACACCAAGCAGCCACCTGGACAGCCAATAGGAACACAGCTTCCTGGAAGTCCAGAGGGCTGGGTTAGTGAAGGAAATTTAGTTTAAAGTTGAAGCATAAAGTTAACAAAGAAAGTTGAAAACCACCTTCCGATACCTGAAATCTCTGAGTTTTCACACAAAGAACACCTGAACATGTCAAACTGGTTCCATAGTAGAACCATCATTGTAAAAACGTCATAGTATGGTGTGTTGCTCAAAAAACATTAGGACCCGGCTGTCTAGGGTCGCCGAGGAGCAACACAAAAACAGGACAAACGCTGGTTTCCAGGGGGTTAGGAGGCTATTTATTTGAAAGAGGAAGTTTACAAAAACACAACATGTGAGCAGAAAAATCACAAACTCTGTCTTTAGTTCAGCTGAAAATATTAGTTTTTGTCTTTTTTATTGACCAAACCTTTCAGGAAGTAGATGAAGAATAATTCAAGTTCTCATGTAGAAGTCCAACTTATTTTGGATCCTTGTGGAGAGTTTAATCTTAGAGTTTGTAAAGCTGTTGAGTTTTTAGAGTCACATGGATTGTTTTGACATTTAATAACCGAGTCCTGAAATAAAATTACAGTTGTGGATTTCTGTCATTTAGTCTGGACTAAACAAATAACAGCAGCATAAATCTCAAACGTCATTATGAGGAGTCTGGATTGAGGTTTCTCACTTGATAATGATCAAAACATGAAATTTAGGTTGATTTAAAGGAATATTTCACCTTAAATCTTTGAATGTTGACCTAAAAGGTTGGTTTCAGGAAGTATTCCACCTACAAGGTCCTCAAACATCAACCTTAAAGAAACATTCCACCAAAAATCCTTGGACATGCACCTAAAATGTTGGTTTAACCGCGGAGTCCATCCAGAATCCTCAAAGAGACTTGAAGGGCTGGTTAAAAGGAATATTCCACCTAAAACCTCAAATATAGACCCGAAAGGGTGGTTTAGAAAAAATCCTTCAATGTAGACCAAAAAAGTTAGTATGGAGGAATATTCCACCTGAAATGTAGACCTGAGAAGTTGGTTCGGAAGAATATACCATCCTAAACATCCTTAAATGTAGACTAAAAGACGGTTTGGAAGAAAATTCCACCTAAAATCCTCCAATGTAGACCTAAAAGGTGAGTTTAATGGTATATTCCACCTAAAATTCACTACTGTAGACCTTGGAGGTTGGTCTGATGGTATATTCCACCCAACATTCTTTAACATAAACTTAAAAAGTTCATTCAAAGGAATATTCCACCTAAAATCTTTCAATGTCGACCAAAAAAATCTTGGTTTAAAGGAGTATTCCACCTTAAATGTCGACCTAAAGGATGGTTTGGAGTAATATTCTACTCTAAAATCTTCCACTGTAGACCTAAAAGGTTGATCTGATGGTATATTCTACCCAACATCCTAGAACATTTACCTAAAAGGATGGTTTAATGGTATATTCCCAGAAGAACCCTTGAACATTGGGCTTAATGGTATATTCCACCCAAAATACCAAGAAGTCAGTGTAAAGGAAATGTAGACCTAAAACGATTGTTTAAAGGAATATTTAAATGATTATTTTCATTATTTAATAATCTGTTATCAGTCAGAACCCTGGCAAACTTATTTTCATCAGTTTTTTTAGTGGAAGTCACAAATAAAGGAGCTCTTGGTTTTTCTCGGCGTTACTGAGGCAAAAGCTGCTGTTTCAACACAGATATGTTCACATGTATCCACAAACCTCTCAGCACTCAAACACCCAGACAGGAGGCCGGCTGGACCGAGGCTTGGCGGCGTCCTCAGACCCACGAGTCGGGGAGTCGCTGAACTTGTTGGTCCGGTTTGAAGGCCTCCGTGTGGTCCAGTAGAAGTCCACATAGTCGGTGTTGGCTTTGAACTGCAGCGACTGGCCTCCATCAGGTGGACCGGCTCGTCCTCGTAGGACTCCTCCTGTAGCCTTGAGGGAACCACAGGAACATTCAGTAGCTGTTAGAGTTCTTCCTGTCAGGCTCGTGGTAGAACGGCTCTGAAGAATCTTGTACTTGTCTTATCTGGAACAATCTAACAGCCTAAACTGTTAACAGCGGTGTACAGAAGCAAACACACAGGCATAGATTAGGACTCAAACTAGATTTATTTTAGAAAACAAATCAGCTTAGAGGCATTTGTTCACACATGTGGCTGAATAGGAGGCCGTCCAATCAGATTCAAGGTCTTCACTCTGTAGGTTGGTTGTTGGGTGAGACTCTTGGACCTCCATCAGCTGACGTGGATATTTGATGGTCTTCCTCTCTAGTGCCAGATGATTCATCCATGAATTCAGCAGCTACAGACTGAAATGAAGCTCATGCTGCCGTTACTGAATTCCTGTTCCAGATCAAATGTTCAGAGCTCACCTTGAATGCAGCCGTCTGCTGTCTGATAGTTTTTCTCATTGTAGTCTTCAATAAAGTCTTTTTCCTCATGTCAGGATGTGGTGAGACTCTTTCTCAGTCACTGCAGACGTCCCTCATTGTGCATCTCCAGAGAAGAAACAGAAAAACTGATCACTGCTTCAGCATCAAACACTCTCCAGCATTGAGAGTGTTTTAGGAATTCATTTATTGTGTTGTGAACTTTGAAGGAGCAGAAACTTTACAACTGCCAAAGATATGAGCTCCAATTCTGGATGTTTTAGGAAATGAAGTTCATCAAATGAACACTTGATTTTTGCTGATAAATCTCATTAAATTACTGAAGAAATCCAACATAAAAACCTGTAAACTCTCAGGCAGCTTTTGTTAAAGTTTGTCTATAATTCTATCATCATGTTCTGGAACCAGGACTCTGCAGAAGTTCCTTCAATCAGATACTTGTGTGTTTCTATTTAAGGCCTCAGGTTTGAACGTACAGCAGAGGATTAGAAAGGAGTGATTTTAATATTTAAATCAGTCCAGTAAATGTTTGGCATGAAAATTATTAAAATTTTGATTTAGATACATTTGTGTCAAATAATATTGTAGAGTCTCACTTAAATATATCCAAATGAGTTCAGTATATTTACATTTTATAGAATATTTGATTTCTTAATCTCAATACTGTAGGGTCTGACCCTAAATATTATAATAATGATGTAAATTTAAATAATAAATAATATTGTAGTGCAGAGTCAAACTTTAATCAGCTGAACTTACAGAATAAAAATCACTGCACAATCAAACTGAACATTCATATTATTGAGGTAAATTTACATAAATCATGATATTCTAGAGTCTTAACTGGAATATTTCTAACATTAATCTTTTTTCTATTGTGCTGATAAACAACAATAACCCGACTTTCAGATAATATTTGTTGACTGTGATTGAGACTAAATTCCTCCACATTCTGGAACTGGACTGAATTTCCCAAAATGGAAACATGGACAGAATTTAACACTCATGTATCCATGGCAACGCTAAAGTTTCTGCTTCTTACCAAAGTTCACAACACAAGTAAAGATTTTAATGTAAAACTTCAGGGATGACTGCTAATCATAAGTATTCTGATCAATACTTCATGATCAATATCAGGACAGATGTTACAACTCCAGCTGTTGCATTAGACTGCAGTTATTCACAGAGAAATTAAAACATCACATTCCTCATAAAAACTAGATGGGACTTTTATTAAATAAAGTGTTGGTGAATAAACAGTGTAAAAAGTGCAAAGCAGCTCCATTAAATCAGGAGATGTGAGACTTCCACAGCATGGATCACCATCTGCTGTGTTGATTCATAGCTGAATGTCAGAATGAACTGAGATAGAAAAGCTGCTTTGAGCTGCAACATTACGGTCTGACAATCCAACACCATCACAGTTTTCATCTGGTTGTTTTGCTCCAACATGCTGTGAAGTTCAGTTTTTACCTGAATCAATACAGAGATTCTATTTTCAACCAAGACTGGAATAAAAATTAGAATGTTATGAGGTTATTAATGCAACTAAATCCTGTCAGATGGAAGGATTTACTTCTAAGTTCTAATTCAAGTTTCAGTTGGAGCACATTGCATTCACTAAGAAAAACAGCGATACCTTCATAGCAACATTTAATAAACCTCAAGCTTCCCTGTTGGCTCATTGGTGGAGTTTGTTACTGAGCATCTGAACCTTAAATCCAGTGAGACGACCATCTTCAGTCGAGGCCAGTCAGAGAACTTCAAGACCTTCCATCAGCTGGACCAGATGTGGCATCATCTCCCTCTGAACATCTGGATGACAGGAGAAAAGACAGAAATCAAACACAGAAATACAATTTATTCACTTTCATCATTTTATAAAAGTAGCATGAACTTTATTAAAACTTGACAATATCAGTAATGAAAGTAAATGTTTTAATCTCGTGTTGAAGCTAAATTTAAAGTCAATTTTAATGACAGTTTATCCTGAGAGGAGTGAGAATGGAGCTTTTCTTTCCTTTTTAGAATATTCCCTCAAAATATTCTGTTTATTATTGGCTTTAGAAGCATTTTTCTTTACTTATTTATTTTTAGATACCTCAGACTGATGCACTTTGCTGGTTTGCAGATAATTTCATGTACAATGACAATAAAGATCTTCTATTATAACATATTTTGCTAAAACAAGAACTGAAACCTTCTCAACCATCTCTCAGTCTGCAATATTCCAACTGCGACCAAGAATTATCTGATGTAGTTATTATTCTAATCTTTACTGAACCAGCCCTGGAATTAATAAAAATCTGTACATGGATATGATTTTCTCTGATGGGACCGCACTCCCCACATCCAGATCTGATTGAGCATCTGTGGGATGGTCCAGGATCAGCCTGGTCTAGGTAGGACCCACCCTGCAACCCACAGGATCCACAGAATCCACAGGACATCCCCAGAGGTTCTGATGAACCACTGGGTCAGAGGAGTTTTAGCAGCATAAAGGGACCAACACAGTATTAGTCAGGTGGTCAGAATGTTATACTGTTATATTGTCATGCTGATTATATGATCAGTAAATGTTACCATCAATTATAACGTCCACATTGATCAAGAAAAAAACAACAACTATCAGTTCATTCAGAAACTGTGGTGTTAAACCTAAAAACACAGACCTCAACAGCAGTTTGTTTCAAAGCAGAACACCAGCTGGTTTTCACTAAAGAAGCTTTCAGAGCAACAATTAAATGACAGTTTTGTTCTCATTAAGTTCAGAGTAAAAGAAAAACTTTTATAAATATTTCATTTGTATAAGTACTTCTATACATATAGATTCCTCTTTTTAAGTTTGATCAAATCACGATAACTCTGTGTCCTGTTGTACAATGTTTTCCCAACAAATGGCATTACCCTCATGAATGGAGCATCAACAAGTGACGTCTACAACACAACAGAAATGTCTGGAAGCCAGTGGCACCACTTTGAGCACCTCTTGTAATTGTAGAGGCCAAAGATAACTTTTATTAATCTCATGATGTCTGAATAAATTTGGTATTGAAATATTTATGCAAGTTTTTCTTTTCCTGATGTGTGTAAACATTATTCTGGCTGACTCTGTATGATGGGTTTCTGACAGGTCACCAGGCAACATCTTTTTATAATAATGACAAACATACCTGCATTCTACAGGAGTGATTTTCCTCATGTGCAGGTAAAGATGTGTGAGGAGCTTAGAGATGACAGGAGCAGGAGTCATCCTCACTAATTCAGCTTCCACCTAGAAACAGAAAGACCACAAACAAACACACTGATATGCTCTCAAACGTTCAACCTCACAGCCTCAAAATATCTGTTTAGGAAGTGTTGTGTTTCTAAATTCTGCAGAACGCATTGACAGACATTCTCTTACAAGGTTGTGTAAAAAGCAGCCTGTCCTCTGAGCTACTGAGAAATTTTCCTGAACAAAGTTTCTATGTGTAAATCGGCTCATCAAAAACTAAAGCCTCAGTCAGAGATAACAGGTATCGCAAATTATAAAGAACTTTCTTTGTTAACTCAGACTTTCTGCTTCAACCTCACATAAAAAGGGGAGTTTAACTCGTCAGGTGACAGAAAATGAAACGGCTTGTGCAGTTCTAGATCCAAAAGTAGGATGTTTCATCTCATGTTTTACTACAAATACATGCGGTAATAAATAAATACAATGGCTGGTTGTTAGTTTATTCACTATTAATGTCATTTTATATACTGGATTGAACTTGAGCAGTGGAAGAGAGAAGGAATTTAATGAAATTATGGAGATTCAGAGAGGTAATGCTGTGCAATGTTAAGGGCGGTTTGATTCAAACCAGCTGAATGTTAAACTTCAGTGCAGCTGAACAGGTTTCAGTGAACCTTAAAGTAAAATAACTTTTTAAAAAGCTAAAATACATAGCAGAGAAATACATGTTGAGAAGGTCATTCTAATAATGAGGACAGCTGCAGCAGCAACTAACAGGTTTTCAGCGGTAAGTTAGCCACCTGTGTTAATTAGCCCGCTAGCTAAATTAGCCCGCTAGCTAACTTAGCCGCTTAGCTAGCTAACGCGTCCGGACCAACTGCTCAAACACGACAAAACACAACTTTTCACAAGTCGCTGACTTAACGTACAACAAAATAACGCTACAGGTAAGAAGTATTTATCTTCTTACCGTGTTTTACTCCAAAAACAAGGTCAACAGCAGCCAGAGATGCTACCAGACGTGCCGACCATAGATATACATAGACTAGATACGCTAGCGCGCTGTCTTCTATATTATCTGTGGTCTGACCAATCGCTGCTCTCTGGCTCCGCCCTCTGAGAATCTTGCTGTCGTTTGGCTCCACACTTACTGATGACCACTTCCGGTCTCAGAAAATGAAAAAAACTGACCTTTTTTCGTTTCTGTCTCTTACTGATTTTATTTTTTTGTTATTCTAAATATAAAATAAAAATCAAAGCATTTTTAAAATTTCGTACATCCCTTGTTGATCAAGAAAAGGAAAAACGCCTTGTATTTCAATTTTAATTTTTGTATTTTAAAACAAGATCAAATAACCACTCCTTTTTTGTTTTTCAATACCGGTTTCAGAATGGAAAATCCAATTACCAAAATATACACGGACCCTGCGGGTCAAATTGACCCATTTTAAAGTTTGAAAATGTGGAAAAAAAACATATTTTCACAGAGAAAATTTCCACATTTTCAACATTTTTGGGAAATCTTTGAACATTTTTTGGTGGAAAAAAATGTTTAAAAAAAAGTTTTTAAAAGAACATTCACAAAAAAAAATCAACCAAAATCCAGCAAAATTCGCTGAAATTCACAAAAATAAAATCTACCAAAATCCAGCGAAATTCACTGGATTTTGGTTGATTTTTTTGTGAATGTTCTTAAAGAAAATATTAGAAATTTTACTGATATATATGTAATCACTTTAGATATTTTTAGTATTTCTTACTCATTTTTTGAAAACATTTCCAAGAATTTTCTTGCCAAATTTGGGGGGATTTTTTTTTTTTTTTTTTAAATAAAACTTTTCAGGGAAACTAAAGGAATTATTGGAATTTTCTTCCTGAAGGTTTTGCAAATTTTCAGAAATTTGGGGAATTTTTTTGCTGAATTTTGAGGTTTTTTTTCAGACAAGGAAACAATATTTTTTGGTGCCTGTAAATGAGGACAACAGGAGGGTTAAGACAGTCCAGTGTGGACAAAAGCACCCGTTCGTGTAAAACCTAGTTTCAGTGCCTCTTGCTGCTGGACCGATTCTGTTCTCTTACCGAAAGTCGAGCTGTAGAGACCTTTACGGGAAGAAGAGAGTCACACGATTTTGAGGATAGGCAGCGAAGGGGACAGGAAGGCTGCGACTGATCCGATAATAGTCGGTGATTGTGTGTGTTTGTGCTGCGTCTGCATGTGGACATGCAGAAATGCAGAGACCTCAAACCTGCAGATAAAACCGTCTGGCCAGAGGGAGACTCATATCGCTGGAAACGGCGCATAAACACGCCCACACACATGCAAGTCGAGTCGTGTCTGTTACAGTAAAGCCAGTGTATCTGTCTGGACTGGACCTTGTGATATCAATCAGCTGCTGTTTCTGTGTCACATTACAGTGGTTCCTACTAACTTGACTTGTCTCATAAAACTGAAAAAACTCACAGAAGTTGATCTGAAACTCTGAAGTGAAGCCTTTGATTGTTTTTTCTGCACGAGGCGACCAAACTTCAGCACATATTCACACAAGAATGCAGACAAGATGGCATGACAGCAATGCATGCATGACACACAGTCCCTCCCCGATATACAACCCGATACATTTTCACACATAGACTTTCCTGTAGCGATCACTCACTCACACACACGCACACACACACACACGCACACAGATATAAACACAGTCGGTTGAGCTCTTCTGCAGATGTGTGAAAGGTCAAAGCAGATGAGGTGAAAAATGTGAAGAAGGAAGGACAAGAGGTGACAGAAAGAACAGAGGAGCTTTTTGTCACACAGGAACAAGAGCTGAAACATTTCTAGTTTTTAAGTGCAATGTTAAATCTTCTCAAATCACATTTAAACTTGTAGCTATTTTTAATATGTAACATTTTTGAAAATAGCTCGCTCACTTTCTTGCTGATGAGGATGTGAAAATCTCCTGTATTTAGCTGTTAAATATGAAGTTAGTTTAGCTTTAGAGTCTTATCTGGTTTTGACCTGTTAAAATAGCAGCCCAGCACATAACACACTAAAGCCATAAGTTGTTATTTTAACACACTAACTATAAGCGTTTAGAACATATTAAGACATAATGTGTCACATAGATTTTTTTAAACAGAACAAAGCTGTTTCCATCCTGTTTAATCCATCATACTAAAATAAGCTCACCAGCTGCTACCTGTAGGTTCACATTTAACAGACAGATGTGAGTTTACGATCACTTTACTTCTTTACTGATGTGCAAGAAAGGGATTATGTGGCTATGCTATGTCTTCCAAAGGTGAAGTCAAAGGATTGTTGATATCTACATGAACTAAATAAATAAGATTTTTTAGAAGTAAAGAACAAAAATGATTACAGAGAGACAAGCCTAATCCAAGTATTTTGGAGGCTACACCGTGGTGAGAAGCCACATAGAAGGGCAAATGAAAGTATGGGATAAGGTCAGGATTTCTGGGGAGGAGGGAAACTGTAGGATTGAGGCTCTGAAAGGAAGATTGTCAGAATTACAGTGAATTGAAAGAATGTGTCCAAGGGGCGGATTAGCTTGAGTAGTGAAATTGAGAACAAAGTGGTTTTGACCACACGGGAAAACGAAAGTGACGAAGAGAATAAAGCAGCAGGAATATCCCATATTCACAGAGAGGAATGGAAACAGAGTATGAGGTAAACAAATCAACCTTATTCAGTTTACACATAATCTTCATTTAGCATATTTAGTGAAGTAGCACAGGCCACATTTATCATCCATGACCTCTGAATGAGCAGAAACAGCATTCAGCAACAGCGAAGTGGAATTGTGGAGGCTACTAGAGCTGCTGCTGACCGTAGACGATGGCGCTCTATCATTCGAACCACACCAGCATTTACTGATGCTACATGACTTTACTGAGAGAGAGACTCCTTTTTACGTCTCAACACTCCCTTTATTTTTTAAAAGAGCTAGTTTACAGAACTTTACATTCTTGATCTTGCATAGCAGATGTGCACCTAGTACAGTTAAAACAACAGGAGTGAAAATAGACAGATATAAAGAAGAAGAAATCAACGGGGAACTGCTCCTCAAGTCACCACATTCAGTATTCTTAATAAGTCTTTTAGATTTATTCTCTCCTAGTATGAGATGAAGAAGGGAGAGAGAAAAAGAAAAGGGGAGATTTAAGTCTGTATGGTTGACAACAAACAGGTTTTCTCCTATTTGATTCTGTTATATCCAAATCTTTCACATAGTTCATGAAGAGTTCCCAAACTTCTTAAAAAAGATTATTTATCCTTCAATATAAGTCATTTTATTTGATGCCTTAGCCAGTTGGTTATAGTTGGTCTTTGAAAAACAAGACTATCAACTTTTTGGCATTTAGAAGACTTAGGTCCGTCAATATTCGTTCATTTTTGTCATAATTATGTTCTTTTGGATACACTGAGGAGAAATAATGAAATTCCTTTTAATCTTCTCACGTGTAACTCTTCAGAGTCTTTCTACACTGCCTAAGCACAGTGAAACAATGGACGTTCCTTTTTATTTTTGTTATGTTGGTTAGATGATGAGCAAAAATGAAGCTAAAAATGCGCTTAGACTCTCTAATTAAACCACGGTTAGCAAAATAATTCCATTGCCTGAGTATCACAGTCAAATATGAGAAAAGAAAATTCCAGTTTGCGTGTATAAAATGCAAAACACCTGGTTAAAGGAGTTGAGATAAAGCAGTCATTGAAACAGGAGCTGGAAATGAGGTCACTGCCATTGACCAGAATTTGTGCAAAGTCCTCTCTAGACACAATTACACGCTGTAAATGAGTAAACAACTTGTTTTGGATATTGCAATGAGGAAGTGTTGACTCATATAAAAGAAAATGTTGACATCATGAAAAGAGTACAGTGTTCTGTTTGCCATGTGTCTGTGCCCTTTCCCCATTTTTCCCCCTCTTCAGTTCACCCAGAGTTTAATGAGAAAGACAGAGCCTTGCTGCTGGTCTTATACTTTCTGTTTTTCTTCCCTCGCTTCGTCTGAGAGAAGGAGAGTTGTTAGGAGAGTTAGGAAATTTACTTTAAAAGTGTAATCCAGTTACTATTCCTGCCCAGAAAGTACTTGAGCAGCAGGTGAGGAAATAAAGACTGAAAAAAGAGAGGGATAAAGAGGGATGAAGGGGATAAAGAGCAGTGGCGGCAGTGAAGGGAACAGTCTGTACCTGTTTGCAAGCCAACCAGACACCGACAGGTTCATCCAGCCAGCATTCATCCTGTCAGCATCTTTTTCATCTCTTTTCTTCTCACTCGTTCGTCATCTTCTGCTCTGGATAAACACCAACGTGTTCCCTTCTCTCTCCTGCATTCTTCAAAATGTCAATTAGCTGTTTTTTCCCTCCGCCTTTCTCCTGTTTCCATGTTGTATTCCAGCCTTCCTCTTACGGTATCTCTCTCAGTTAAAATGCACGGCGTGTCCGACACAAACCAGCCGCCATTAGCGGTCACCAGAGCAACCGAACAACAGAATTAATGCAGAGATGGTGAAAGGAAGGAAGGAAGAAAAGAAAGCAAGAAAGAACATCTTTGTTTCGTTTCTTGCGGCTCAGCTTTAACAGTGTGATTAAGTGGTTGGAAACCGACTGAAACAACAAAAACAGAGCGTGGCAGAGGGAGAGAAGTTTAGGATGAGGTCAGACTGTTTTACTGTCCTGTTTGGTCCAGAACAGAAAAGTCTTTTAAACACGAATAACAGCGTCTGATTGGCTCCTGGCGGGACAAACACACTGACAGGACATGCTAATGCAGCAATTAAGGGAGTTCTCTTGTTTAAAGATCACTTTGGAGAAATATTTAAAGTTTATAGAGGCACTTTTATTATTAGTTATATTTACAGACAGCACAGCTGTTTCTGACACATACATACTGACACATTGCAGGGGATTGATTAGTTTCTTATTTAGTTTTTCTATACATAAAACCATAACAGGATTAAAAAAAAATATTATCTTGTGCAGGAAGTCGGCCACACAGAAACCTATGACCACTTTATGACCCATTTATGACTGTTTCAAAACCAAAACAGGATCTTAAAGTCCCACTTGTCATGCACCATCAGCGCCAACAATGATGATTTTTTTTCTTCAAATGTTGGCTCCTAAGATGCAGCCACGTCTTATATTAGTGTCCTGGGCTGAAAAAGTAAATCTGCTTGTATCAGTAAGATTTAAGGCAAAAAGTCAGTCCAGAAAACACAAACATAAAAGTATCAGCTCCGTTTGGTGAAGCCTCAAAGACACTCCAAACCTGTCGAATAATGACTCCTGGCCGTCACATTGTCTCACATTTCGTAGAAACAGAAAAGCAGCAGTGCAAAAACATGTTTCCCAGTCACTTCATAAGCACAGCAGACTTTGTAGAGCCAAGCCGCTCTCTCAGCTTGTTAAAGTGAAGCCCATAGGCCGAGTCCTTCTGGCAAAGCCATACAGTTTGTGTGTGTTTGTGTGTGTGTGTTCAAGTGGCTGGCTCCGACCACACTGTGGCTTGGTACGCCAATTATGGGTTTGACCATGCAAACACTCTCTCTCTCTTTCTCAAACACACACACACAGGGTGGCCCTACGATAGCTGCGCTCCATGTATCAAAATGCAGCCGTAATGTGGTTTTCTCATAGTTGTGAGCTAATCCACTCCGAATGAATCGACTGTCTCAAATAATTATTCCAGTCCACAGATGGAAGAAATGTGAAATGAGAAATGTGCTTAGTCCTCTCAAAAAACTGGAAGAACACAGGCAGGAAAAAGGTTTGTTTTTCAGCGTCGTAGAAAAAGAACAAAGTCAAATATCTCCCAGATTGTCATAGATGATATCAGGCGATCTCAGTCGTGCCTGGTGGTGCTGGCTGTACCACAGATTAGGAGGAAGAGGCTTCTGTTTTGACACTTTGCTGTACAGCTCCTTCACTTCTCCACCGCCTCCCCAGATGTTGTTGTTGTTATTCACATTACTGCCGGGACCTCCGTGTTTCCCAGGGGGCAGCGGCACCGGCTCCTTCCGAGCGAAAGGGCCCTTCCCCGGCTTGGGAGCGGTGACGGGTTTGGGCCACCGGGGTGCTGGAGGTTGTGGCGTGCCGCGGCTCAGGCCCAGCTGTGGAGGAGAGTGTCTATGGGGCTCCGACAGCTTCCCCTGAGTAAGGGTGCTGTAATTCCCCTCCGGTCCTGATGGAGCCGCCACCTCTTCGTGTCTCCTCTGGCTGTGAGGCTCCACACGGGCCTCATCGTAAATACTCTTCCCTGAGCTTGCAGGCAGGCTGATGCTTCCTTTTGCGCAGCCCTCTGGTTCGTCATATATGTGCTCCAGAGAAGCTGGAAGTGATGAAGCCCCTTCTGCTTGACCTCCTGGGGGTCGCCTGTTACTGTTGACCCCTCTTCCTCCCCCTCTTCCTACCCCCGCAGCTCCGTTCAGATTCAGCGCGCTTGTTTTCTGGTTCAGCTCCAGGCTGATCCGGTCGTACACATGTGAGTACAGGTCAGGTGGCTTCCTGTGGTTGCTCCCTGCGTGGTGGTGATGATCTCCTTGGATACCGCCTCCTGAGGCGTCGTCTCCTACTGGTCGGAGGCGTGGAGTGGGCAGCGGTGGGGAGGTTGGGTTGCCGGTTTGATTCTGACCCTTGATGCTGTCCACTGGGTCAGAATAGAGGCAGTCAGCACTGTGCAGAGGCAGACGGACTGAATCTGCTGGCTCAGAATAAAGACCTGCATGTTCATCAGCTGACGACACACCTTTCCCTGCATGGCCTCTGGGAGGTGGAGGCGTCCCTCCTCCTCCCAAAACTCCCAGCATTGTTGGCAGGTCTGGTAAACTCCTCCCTTTATGTCCTCCTCCACTTCCTTGCCCCCTCACTCCTCCTCCTCCTCCATCTCCTCCCTCTCTCTTCCCGAGCACACCGTCAGCCGAGCCTGGTTTGCTGCCGCCCGAATCTCCGTCAGCCTCCCGACTGCTGCAGCTGCTGCTGTCTCCGCTTCCCGCCGTCATGCCACCAGAGCCAGCGTTGCGTATGTGCTGCAGCGATGTCGGGCAGTCCGGATCAAAGTTCATGGGACAGCTGAGGTGACGCTCCTCTGCCAGAGCCTTCTGCGACTGGATGGCCTGGTCCACCAACATGAAGATCTCGTTGCCTTGCTTGGTCTCGAAGGTGAAGTTTCCAGGGCCTGAGTCGCACCGGCGGCCCGCCTCGAAGGAAAACATCACCTAGAGAAAGAAGGGAAAGAAAAGTTAGGTAAATGTTGGAATGCATTTTATGTTAAAGTACGTGACAACGTAAACATACACAGAGGTGAAGAAGTAACAACATGGGTCTGATGTATGTGAAGCTAAAGAAAGCAGGCTTCATTTTTACACAGAGCTTCATTTTCTACCTTCACTCTTAACACTTACTGGTTTTAGATATATATTTTTCATGATCAAGTATGCAGATGTATGCAGGCACAACAGTCTTGATGCAGGCGTAAATAAGGGTCAGACAAACCAATCAGACACTAAAAAGGTCATCTGAAAGTTTGAGGTGCTAATCTGGAGCTTTCAAAGCATCAAAGCGACACAAAAGCAACCACAGACTAAATCTAAATATACTCTGTGACGTTGATAACCCGACCACATGAACACACGCTGTTGCTATTTGCACTTCTGAGGTCTGCTCAGTTGAAATTCAGCTCAGTGAACTTCCTCTACACGTACTAGTCAGGTGTGTCGGAGATCGACCCGGTTTGTGTTTTTCTGTGCATCAGGCACTCACCCGGTCTCTCCCATATCTCCTCAGCAGCTTGTATGGCCACACCAGAACGTTCCTCTTGGTCTTTGGCTCCTTCAGGATCAAGACGTCATTTTCAGCTTTCAGCCAGTAGTTTCCCGCAAGCCCGCAACGTTCAGATGCTTCAGTACGTTGAATGCTCACCCAGAACTCA
The DNA here is from genome assembly GCF_022539595.1 of Amphiprion ocellaris. Classification (NCBI taxonomy): domain Eukaryota; kingdom Metazoa; phylum Chordata; class Actinopteri; family Pomacentridae; genus Amphiprion; species Amphiprion ocellaris. The sequence goes on from NC_072788.1 coordinate 7,200,527, forward strand.
TTTACTGCAAAGACAAAAGTGTTATTCTTCATAAAACTTGGATTTAATTAGATTATCCTAATTTTTAAACTGTTTACCTGTGACCCTGAAACTACAAGACTAGACTGCTTAGTGTCCTTACCCTCTTCTCTGGAGTAGTAGATGAGATTTTCAGACATCTGCAGGTCCTGTGGTCCTCCATTAGAGTCTGTAGCTCCACTGCTGCTGCTGCCGCTTCCCCCCTGACAGACACACAGACATGGACAGTTAAGCCAGCTGAGAAAGACAGTAAACTAGGATTTGTCATGGTATATTTTGCCCAGATGTTTCTATGCATATTCGGTTGTACTCAGAAGTGTGTAGGAACAAAAGGAGGCAGATGACACCGAAGCGAAAAGTGGGCAAAGAGTGAGAAAAGAGAAAAAGTGGCTGGGTGTGCAACAGAGAACGAAGCGGATGAAGTCTTCCTCCTGGAAACTCCCTCTGGCTTCCTCTCTGCAAATTTGCGTTATGTTCATATTTGTGTATGTGTGTGTGTGTGTCAGTGTGCACAATAGAAGTTGTGGCCTGCACAGACACTCCAGGGGCATGTGGGAACATTTGGAAGACTTACGTATGTACACAAACAAAGATCATGGTTGAACTCAATTTAAAGCAGCAGTTTTTTTGACTTTTTCCACCAAACTAAGGAGATTTTTTTTATTGTGTAAATATTTTTGGTCACAATTATGTTCAGTAGACCAAAGAGCAGAGACAGTGAGCACAAAGAAACATTCTGTAGATCAGAACAAAAGACAAAAACACACACACAGAGGAAGCCTTGAAAACACATCCACCCACGTCTCAGTCACATACTGCAAACTCTATTTCCTAAAGCAAACACAGAAGAAAGCAGAAGAAACAGTGTACCTGAAATGCAATGTCACACATGGTATCCATCCAGTCCTTAGCAGCGTTCTTTTCTGCAGCAAACACGTGCATCTTGTCATTTGTTTCCACGCAAAACGCTGCCATGTTGTCTTTGGGACAGCTTTCCGTCAAAGCCGGCAGGATGGAAATGCATTCCGACAGGCGGATGATCTTCTTGTCCAGCTTCTTGGTTTTCTCATTGGACCCGCTGCCTGAGCCTCCGCCGACCCCGCCTCCTCCACCCGAGGGCGAGTCGAAGAACTCAAGGCGGGCGATGCCGTTTTGGCTGGCAGGATAGAGGACGAACCAGTTCTTCTTCCATTTCTGATGGGGTGAAAAAGAAGGACATGTACGTGGTGGAGCGGTTAGCACCTCACAGCTTAATGGTTAGTTGGTGGTTCTAAATTGGAAGCAGGTGTGAATATGTATGGCTGTATGTCAGAGAAAATGGAAAACATAAAGCTGCACTACCAACTTCTTTAGGCAATGATCTCTATTGCAGTTTTAGCTCATTGTTTTGGTCTTACAACTTTTTATTTCTGATTCTGTCTTGCTGCTAATTCCAGATTTTGCATTGTGATAAAGAGGATCTTTTTAAACTTGAAAATATGTAAGGAAAAAGAGAAAATATACACTGGATTAAATCATGTCAAGAGGACAGAAACATGACTCCAAATGAATAATTACGCTGCTCTTTACCTGCAGAATGAGTAAATAGGTTCATATTCACCATGTCAGCTTTATGAGGTCATAAAACGGTGGCAAAAAGCTATTATTGCTACTTTATTATCAATAATCAACTTGTTTTACACAATACATAATCCACAAATTGGTAAAAATGTACACTGTTTGGTTCTTAAGTTTTTTTTCCCCATTTTTCTTTCTTCTGAACTTTTCCTCTATACCTACTTTCTACTAAGCATTTCTATTATTAACTTTACCACACTCATTTTCTTGTTTCTAGATATTGGTAAACCTGGTAAATCAGTATTTCATGTCAAAAGGTTGAGTTTAAACTAAAACTGAAAGTTGCAGAAGAGGTTGTTGAGGCTAGAATGGTAGGAACAGAAAAATGAGTTATTGGCAAGTAGAAAGTGTCATTCTTCATCTTTTTGCAACACATCTTTCCTGTTAACATCCGTTAAGAGAGGGTACAACCATTTGCATGTGGTTTATTCATACAGCAGTAAGTGAAAAAGCAAAAATACCGAGCAGGCCACAAATGATAAAACACTGATGAGGAGAAAGGAGTCCTCTTGAAGTTTTTTGAAAATCTGCGTCAAAACGTTCTTTTCGGGGTTTTCTTTGACTTTTTCTAGTGACTAAGGCTTAATGTAGGAGGCATGTGGTGATAAATCTAATGCTGTTTGACTCAGATCTGTTGCACACCATTGTTTCCTCTACATTCAGTCAGCATCAGCGGACCACAGCTACAGCATTAGTCATCGCTACTCATAGAGAAAAGAGCCATTTCCTCCCAAAATCAAAGCAGATACTGGGCTAGTTTTTACAATGTGATGAATCCACATTAGATACAATGTATTTTATCAGTATAAAGAAATCAGTAAGTAAATGTGAACGTTACTCCCACAATTAAATGGCTAAAATAGGCTAAACTATGGCCTTGTTCAAAACTAGGTGACAGGTTTATCATTTCTCCCTGAGGGCAGCAGCAAGGAAGCACCAGCTAAAAATGATCTCTTCCTCTACGAGGACAAACAACTTGACACTCAGTCCTGAACAATGAGAAACACAGCAGGTGTTTAGGACTCCAGATGTTCAGTACTAACAGTAGATATGATGACACACTGAATGCATCATTGTATACAGTCACTTCACTAAACTATACTTGATTACGGTAAATTACGTGGCACGATAACTAAAAGCGTATTATACTCTGGAAATCCCTTTCATTCCTTGTAACCTCTGTGTGTTTCCCTACCCCTCATCTCAGTGACATTTCTCCGCAGAATGTGTGTGTTTTCCCCTCCATTTATTCAGCAGGGCGGATGCTGCGTGACGGTCAGGGCTTGTGACAGGAAGGTCAGTGGTTTTAAAATCCTTCAGCCAACAGGAAAAATCCAGCTAACTGCAATAATGAAGGAGAAACACTAACTCTAAAACAGCAGGTCCTCAAATGTTCTCGTATCAATGAGAAGTCATTTTGTATTGGACAGATAATACTTAAGTTAAACTATCATATAGTACATCTGAAAATTAACCAGGCATTTAGCACTTAAAAGACTACAGTCCAATATGTGACAGCTAACATTGTTTACACAAAAACCAGAAACATATCTGGAGACAGTCAATCATTTTTGGACCAGATATTTACAATACGACAACAGGCCTTTATCACATTTTAATTTAATTTAAATTGTTAACAGCACCTACTATGGCTTTAGCGAAAAGGAATTCAGTAATCATCGGTGTAATTACTTGTGTTGTTGCCTTTTTCTGCAGTGACATACCAAACTGGGCCCATGATATTATAGTTAAATCGAATCTAAATCCTCATAAATAGTAAAACATACAAAAATGGAACCTAAAAATGTATGCATTGTAGTACTTATTTGCATATCTGTCAAGATAAACCGGACAACTACTGGATCAGTCAGTGATATATGAAGCAATCTATGCTTACGGGAAAGTAGCAGTTGGCTGTTTTCAACTGCAGGAACTTGCACGGCATTATAGGTCAGTCTGAACCTTGTGCACGTTCTACCTGCAATATCGGCCCCTGTAGAATGTCTTTCAATGCTGATTTCAGGAGAGAAATGTACATATTCTAGGGTAAATACTTCTGAGCAGCCCTATAAAACTGCTATGCGTCTTAGAGAAAAAATGCTGATTATTTAAATGTGGAGATAACAAGCACAGTTTTTCTTTTCCTTTTTTTGTTGCTCTGTCGATGTCCTTGTTCAGTAGCAGTCTTCTCTCTAAAACTCACCATACACCCTCAAATACTAAACTGTGAATTGTTCTCTTTCCTCTGTGTGCAGAAATGGAGTGAGGTTGAGTAACTATAATTTTTATCGTAAACAGAAACAGAAAGACTGAAAGGGCTAATTTTGGTAAACTTTCTTGCCACCTCACACCTGCCCCGAGTTCCTGCAGTGGAAAGTTTTCTAATGACACAACAGAAAAATGCTGTGTTACTACAAATAGAAGTTCTGCATTTAAAAATGTGGCCAGAGTACATACGTATTTGCATAGATTATACTTTAAAGTATCCAAAGTAAAATTAGTATATGCAGAAAAATGGCATAATATACACTGCCAGACTAAAAAAAACAAGTTGCACACTAATATTTTGTTGGACTGCTTTTAGCTTTGAGTACGACACTCATTCACTGTGGCATCGTTTCGATAAGCTTCTGCAATGTCACAGCATTTATTTCCGTCCAGAAATGCATTAATTTTTCACCAACATCTTGTATTGATGATGGGAGAGTCAGACCGCTGTACAAGTCTTCTCCAGAACATCCCCACAGAGTTTCAATGCGACTGAGGTCTGTGGAGGCCAATCCATGTGTGAAAATGATGTCTTATGCTCCCTGAACCACTCATTCACAATGTGAGCCCCATGAATCCTGACATTATCATCTTGGAACATGCTCATGCCATCAGTGAAGAAAAACTCCACTGATGGAAAGACCTGGTCATTCAGTATCTTCAGGTAGTCAGCTGACCTCATTCTTTGGGAACATAATGTTGCTGAACCTGATCAACCCCAGATCATAACTCTAACCCCCACAGGCTGGTAGACACTAGACATGATGAGGGCATCACTTCATCTGCCTCTCTTCTTACCCTGATGCCCCCATCACTCTGGAACAGGGTAAATCTGGACTCATCAGACCACATTTGTTTATCAAAGATGATGCTTCACCACTGTCCTTCCAGGTTTTAATAATGCGTTGGACGGTTCTTAACCTGATTTTAGTAGTTTCAGGAATCTCCTGAGTTGTTTTCTTTGCTTGAGAACTACAAACTTCTACTGACAGAAGTATTATAGAAGTAGAATATGTCATGATAAAATGGAACCACTCAAGTCAAACTGTACTGAAGTAAATGTACTGCGTATATTTACTCTCCACCACAGAGTTTTGGCGCTGGATTAAGTCTAACAACACGTCAGCTCATCACTATCATTCCCAGCATGAAAATGAGAGACACAACTCGGGCTAAAGGTAGAATTATGGTATTTGCATGATGGGCCTGGCAGCCACGGGGTCTATGCATCTACTATCCACAGAGTCTTTGCTTGTCCTCTCTGTGGTTTCCTGTTAGTTTTTCCCTATACGGACAGAGCGCCTAAGGACAGAAGAGGTTATAGATTGTAAAGCCGCTTGGGTTAAATAAGTGATTTGTGATACTGGGCTGTAGAACTGATTGAAATGCCGTAATGACGGAGGTGCATGGCATGCATTAATGGAAGCCAGCTTCATCCCTTTCTGACTCGCACACACTCACAAGGTTTCATAAGTTGTCACATGTGCATGCACTCGCTCCAGCCCTTAAAATTAACTGCCAGAAAGGACAGGAAATGCGTGGGATTGTCATTACCCAGGATTCTCTTTGCTTCCTTCTTCTGCATCCAGGTGTGTCTCAATATGTATATATGTGTGTGTGTGTGTGTGTGTGTGTGTGTGTGTGTGTGTGTGTGTATATATACATCTGTTTGTATTGTTATTATTCCCTGGACACCATGTGTAGCTGTGCACGAGGCTGTAAAAAGCCACGCACGTTAGGTCAACACAAACGTAATTGTCTGGTGTGCATGAACAGGCTGTGAAACTTTAACCCTGTCGCAATATAGACCTCCGTGTGTGTGTGTGTGTGTGTGTGTGTGTGTGTGAAACAGCTGGTCCATATAAGGCAACAGACCGTTATCAGCAAGTATTACACGGAGTGGAAATTATGCAAAAAAGATCATGACAGAGACAAACTTCCTCGCTGATGTCCCGCCTGTTAGTGAGAAGTGGCTCAGCTCGACAAGTGCGTTTGAGTTTCTCCTCATGAATGTCGAGAAAAAAAAAAAACACATCTTTTACCATCAAACTGACCTGAATGTCAGCGGCTGCGTATAAAAATGGACATTATCAAAAAGAGGCAACACTTCCCTTTGCGAAGTCAAATAAAAAGCACAAACAGTGCTTTACATTCACTACTGACACATTCAGTTCTTCCTTTTTAAGCAGTATTTTGCGACCGACTTCTACAGTGTTCCATATTTTGCAGGCTGTAAACAATGTCCCCATTTGTGTCAAATAGTACATTAGTCAGAACAAAGAGCAGATAAAACTAATTTACTGGACTGAGGTAGCTTTTGTTCCCGCCATTCAACACTGAGGGTGACACAGCGGCACTTTTTTGCATATCAAAGCCGATACTAATTCTTCAAGCCTGTACATTCATTTAATCCTCGTGTTGTTCTGTGGGTCAAAATTGACCCGTTTTAAAGTTTGAAAATGTGGGAAAAAAATATATTTTCACAGTGAAACTTCTGATGTCCACATTTTCCACATTTTGGGAAATTCTTTAAACATTTTTGGTGGAAAAAAAAGAAATGTTAAAAATATAAATCAACCAAAAAAAATCAACCAAAAAAAAAAAAAAAAAAATCAACCAAAATTCAGCGAATTTCGCTGGATTTTGGTTGATTTTTTTTCTGAATGTTCTTAAAGAAAATACTAGAGGTTTTACTGATATATATGTAATCACTTCAGATATTTTTAGGATTTTTACTGAAGATTTTTACAAATTTTTTGAAAATATTTACAAGAATTTTCTTGCCAAATTTGGGGGATTTTTTAAAAAAAACAAAACTTTTAAGGGAAACTTTTAAGGAATTATTGAAATTTTCTTCCTGAAGGTTTTGCAAATTTTCAGAAATTTGGAGGATTTTTTGCTGAATTTTTAGATTTTTTTTAGACAAGGAAACAATATTTTTTGGTGCCCATAAATGAAGACAACAGGAGGGTTAAGAATTTACAGCTGGCCGCACTTTGCATTTGCTGTAGTTTTACATGTTTCTGAATAGGATTACATTCATGCACTGGCTCTAAAAATATGTTTTAACTCTGAGTTGAATGTCAAAGCAAAAGCAATTCCAGCAACTGCAACTCCATTTATTAGAATATATTCCCAATATGTTAACAAAAATACTGTGTACCCACACTTCCACTCTGTCACTGTCACAACGCTGCTTAACTAAACCACTGGACCAGGTTCCCACTGCCCACAGGCAGACCTCAGTGATATGCATGGCTGTGTGTGTGTGTGTGTGGTTATCTGTGTGTTGTTGTGAAAAGGCATGAAAGTATGTGCGTATCACAGCGTGTCTGTTCTCGCTAATGTGCGTTAAAGGGAGACAGAAGAGAAACTGAAGTCGTGTGCAAGAGACGAACAGAGAAGTGTTCGAGAGAGAGGAGGCCCGGCGCTGCGACCACAGGTCTGCTGCCCTGACCTCAGGCCTTCTGCTGCATCCACAAAAGAAAACTTTCAAACATATCAGGACTTTTTAGATGGCTATCTGGTCACTATCTGAATCTGAAACCAAAGCTGGAGCAAAGTGAGCTCAAATTTGGATTAATCAACCCTGCAAAAACAAAAACAAAAAAAACCCCTCTTCCAAACAGTCCCCTAAATTGAAGATAAATAATTTTGTGTTAATGCAACATGGCAAGCTCACAACAGAATAATACAGAATGCCAACACAGTATCCCAAAATGGTGCAAAATGGGGGACCTGTAGCTGAAATGGACGGTTGCTTTGATTGCTTAATATTAGAATTTTCATTTAGTCTAAAAATGGGGGAAAAAAGTGAAATAAGTCCTTCATAACTTCAGAGTCCAGACTTATCCAAGCTAATCAAATTGCTTGTTTCATCCAAATAATACTCCAGCATCTCAGGATATCGAGTTTAGAGGACTGAAAAACAGAAAACAGTAGATTCAGTAGCTTTTTGGGTATGTATTTACAATAAAAAGGTCTCAGACAGTTAATAAATTACCCAATTTGTTGCCAACTACTTTCCTGATGATCTAATAATTGGTTGATGATCATTTAGGCTCCACTCTTCTCTAATTGCTGAACTGTCTGAGATCCAAAACACACTGGCAAGTTTGAGAGACTTTCTTAGCAAAATCACACCGTTAATCGGAGCCAGAAAATGCAAAAACAGAAAGAATTGTGATATTTTCAGCTTTTTAAAAGGTGTTTGAACTACTCATTGGAAAAGCAAACCAAATCTCACCTTAAAATTGCAATATTATATCAGAATGACTAAAAAATAAGTAAGTGTACTCCGACCAGATTCTGACACAAAAAACACAAAGCATCTTAACTGAAAAGCCATAACTGAACCAGCTTGAACCAAAAGTCGTATGACAAAAATGTAGGGATTTTTAGGCTGAACTGCAGGTTGTGTACACTCAGAGCAGGTGGGAAACAAGTATGGGAACACATTTAAAATGAAAACTGTTAAATATCTATAGTTTGTAGAGTCACTTTTTTTCCAGGATTAGCATCAATTAAAGAAATTCCATTTTTACTTATATATATATTTTAATGGTTTATCACATTATAACACCATTTTACAGAAGATATTTCTGAGTTCTCTCTCCTTCTAGTCATGGTTGTGCTGTTTCCATAGAGGTACAAGACTTTATATTGCAGTAAAAAATGAGCCCACGGTGAGTAAAAATGTAAAAGTGGTTGGAAAAAGAGCTTATTTGGATAAAGAGTTTCAATCTCTCCTCTTTTTATTACCAAACAAAGTCACAAAGTACATCGTCATCCACGACCAATTCCTCTTTATGGCTGCTTAAACCTGCAGAAAAGGGGTGGTTTTTGCCTTTGAACCAATATTTGTTTCTTTTTTTTCTCAAGACTATGAACCAGGATTTGACAAGAACAGGAAATGATAAGCAGAATGTGAAACAGAGTCAGTAAAATCTAAAAGATATCCACGCCTACTGAAACTCTCAATTGTGGCCCAGAGAAAAGTACCAAAGCTGCCTGCAGTATGATCGAAAAGACTGATTCGTTCATTGTAGAACACCAGAAAATCAGCCCAGTCTCTAAAAACATTGTTCTACTGAGAGCTGCAATGTAAAGTAAACTTGGTTCTTTATTTCTCTAAAATAACCACAGAAATTATACTCACCCAGTACATTCAAGCCAAAGCTAAGGTTTTTTTTTTTTTTTTTAAATTAAATATGGCTAAAATGGTACAGAATACTAGATTTATAATGGATGACTGTTGACGTTGGAGAACAATAACTTTGATTTGATGTACACAACTATCACTGCCCTCATGAACTCTCAACACTTTCTCCTCACCAAAGCACAAAAACACACTCTTCTTCCTGGAAATGCTCCAACTGCAGAGTATTTATAAAGAATTACAAACTTTCCGATGTCAAATTGCTTCTTCATTCTACAAAATTTCACACATTTTGTTTCTAAGAGATATGATGTAGCGTCTCTGAGGAACAAATGGAGAAATGAGAAGATTCCACACACAGATCCATTAATCCGTGAGGTAGACTTCAGATATGAATCACTGTTGTATTAATATGCTGGCCTCAGGGTTTGTAATTCTGCTGAATTCTGACACACCCCGTCTGTTCAAGTGGCAGCTAGTTCCTGGCTGAAGCAGTCTATAGTGCTGATAAGGAAACAGTGCCGTGCCCACCTATGCAGGCTTTACTGGTTGTTGGCCAACAGCTGCCAACATAACCGCTTTTTGTAGCTTCAGGGTGCAGGTGAACTCCAACAAAACACCTTGAATCTGAGTGTGTGGGCATGACTCTCCACTAAACCATGCACATAATCAACTTTTGGCCACAAGCTAAATGACAAATGACAGTACGACAACTTTATAAACTGTAATTACAGCAACAGAAAGTGTAAGAATCATAACTGAGGTTGTAGCTATATATACTATATATGTAAAAGTCTCAGCTGCCTGTCAAAAAGTCCCTGAAGAACCACAATACCGCAAATATTTGTTTTACACGTCAGCATTGTTGAGGTGTGATTCTGATTGGCTGAGGCAGAGGTATAGAGTACGTAAGTCATGCTTTGGATGTTATGAATACCTTTACAATGCAGTACGCTTCAAGTTTCACCGAAACCATGTTCTGGTCCTGTAGGAGTGTCTGAGAAGAAACCAGGGCATTGGGTTCAAAATTGTAGGAATTTTTCAAATGTCAGAGGAGTCAGTGTAGGCACACCCTTCCAGTTTAAAGCTCATGGTTAGTAGTCGGCCTGTGAATGCATTTTTACTATCTGACGATCGGCGCCTGTCTGTCTGTCCGTCTGTTAGCAACATTACTCAAAAACAGACCAACGGATTTGGATGAAATTTTCAGGGAAGGTCATAAATGACACAAGGACCAAGTGATTAGTAGGGCAATTTCTGGGCTCCAGATATTCGGACCCAATTAATGACGAATATCCGAATATTCAGCTTGTCCACATTAGCATGTTAGCATGGATATCTCCGTCTTCGGCACTTTGTCTTATGTTTACGAACACGGGCGAAGTGAAGCGTGACGTCAGAGTTGGTAGATCTGTGTGATACAGCCAAGCAACCGGCCAATGAGAAGCAACGCTGACCCCAGAGGTCACTGCAGTCCACAAAACTGTGATATACCAATGCTTAATGACGGTACAGCAGTTACTCAGTACCGCTGTGTTGTCCTCCGAAAATTCTGATCAATATTCGGATACCACCACAATGACCAACAACAAGTGAACACTATGTCAGCTGCCTGCTGACGATCCTACTACAAATTGACCGTTGCGGACTTACCCGTCAGAAATCAAACAAGGAACAATCGATTAAATTGTGGGGGTGTTTCGGAATCCCATCAATTCTTACTGCCCGCTACATATTTAGATCACGCAATTCGGTATCCGTACACAACGTACAAATGCATAACACACGCCTGTGCTCAGCGCAAGGTCGTTTTGTTTGTGGGTACATCTATATTAAATGGCCACACTCTCTAGTGCCGTGATTTCTGCCACAAATTTCATCCAGCGGAAATGATACAACGACTGAGCAACCTTGGAGGAGTACTGTGCTCTCAGAATTTGACAATCTAACCTAAATATAACAATCAGGTTTATCTAGGGTTGAGCTTGAAATTCTAAATCTGCAACAGAAAGTTTGCACTCATTTGAATTTAAAAGCTATTGTGTAGCAGTGTTTGAGATGAAGGATCCAGTGTTTTTCTGGCTTGACTCACATCAGCGACTTAAAAATCTGGTTATTTTAACCTCTGCTACATTAATTTTAACTAGAGATGTCTTTTATCCAATATGCTGATATTTTCCAACTCATTTTGGGCGATTGCTGGTATATGCAAACATTTTTTCAACTTAATTGCAGAAAACATAAAGTCTCTCCTGTATTAAAGTTAACATAATAACAGTAACATACATTTCATTAAACCGAATGCTTTTCAAATGTACACATTCTTTGGGCAAAATGAGAAACCATATTTATCTTTATGCAACAGTTTTAAAACGTACCTCAATTTTTTGTCCTGTCTATGTTCATTTTGGGCTGATGTTGATTTTACATTTTAAAGTGTTTATATACTGAATATGGGGCTTATATGATCGGAAATCTGCAACATTTTATTGGCGGATGACATTTAATGAGCTTATACAATGACTATTTTAATGCACAAATGTAATTATGGTAATTTATAATACAGGCTATTAATTAATCTTTCAAGATTTGGTGTTTTGGTATCCTACTGGTCTCAGTTCTCTCATTTTGTGCCCAATTCTACAAACTATCACTAAAGAATGGCATAAATACTTAAATACTTGGAGCATTGATGTCATTTTTATGCCCATTTATACTGGTTCATAAACCAATGGTTTACAATAACTGGGGTCAAGCAGCATCTGAGGAACAAACACATTAGGGTAGCTTGTACTCAAAACAGTAGAAAAGCTTAACATATGCACCATAGATAATGTTTGCACGAAATGCAGTGGCAGCTTAACGTCTTACATCCAAACACCGTGCTTTAACAGCCATTACTTCACAAAACAAGAGTCTGAAACAGAAACTTGGGTCGGACATTGCCGCTGTGCTCTTGAGTCACATTTTCCGAGCGTGCACGTGGGAAACCAACCTATCAGTGTGTGACTGTACGTCCACTGACAGCTCGAGCGATTGCATAATTCACCCAGCAAACCTCACACCAGTTTCGAAACTTTCAGATCAGCCAGCATTCAGCTTCCTGTTCTACTCTTTTCAATTTTTGTACATTTTTTTTTCACCTCGTCCAGGACACTTCTGTTCTCTGGTTGCTCTACTCTGCGTAGACAATGAGTTATCTTTGGAAATTTAAAACCGCTCATAAAACGCATTGAAAGTTGCGTGCTGGGTGTATGAATATGTATTGTGAAGTGGAGATTTCAGGGCAGGAAACGGGACCAGAATGTTTTGTTGGTCCATGTCATATGACCAGAGAGAGACACAGAGACAAAGACCCTCATAGAAATCTTAGAGAGTAGCTGAGTTCTTATCCAGTGGTGCTCTGAGACCAGAGGCGAGGCTGCAGCGATGAAACAAACTCACACAGGTACTATCACACTAGTCAAAAGTGACACAATGGTGGCGTAAATACACAGCTGAGATGAAGTGGAAGTTCCTCTGCCATCTTTGCGAGGACAAGATCTGTTTTTCTCCACTTCCCTGCTCTGTTGTTCTGACTTTGCAGCCTTTTATGACGTTAATGGTGGAAAGTCACATCACAGTCGTGTTAAAAATATTGAAAACTGTCACCAGCATTCACACACATGACCGACGACCTCTCCGCTTTCTCTTTCTCTGCCCTAGTTTACTTTAAGAAGTGGCTTTAATCCACTTTGGTTGCACGTTTTCTTACATTCACTGGATGCTTTACAGATGCATTCATGCACAGCAAGTTTACTCCAAACCACCACATCAGAAACAAGGTCAGACCACTGAAGTTAAGTTTCTCTTTGTACAGATGCTTTATCTTGACTGTCCTGTAATTGCACCAGTATGTGCTTTATTTATTGTTAAAATGCTGCTTTCTGGTTCACAAGTGGAGTTAACATCACTAATTAGTGACTTTAATACACTGCTAAGAGTAAATCAGACACTATACTGTCCTTGAATACTGCCATAGGGCTTTTTAGTGCCTTGTTTTTTCACTTAACTGGTTTTATTTGAGTGTTTATGATCACTGGTGCTAGCTACTAGTGTTTCTATAGCATCTGTAGTGTTAATATTGAACATTTTAGCTATTATTGGTGCAATATTATATCCTTAAATGTTAGATTTCTGTCACAGTGACACGCTGGGTCATAATTTTTCTGTTATATTAGTGCAGAAACATTCATTATGGGACCACAGGCTACAATTTCTGAGTCATTTCTGTCAACGCCAACAGTCCCACTAATAAAAAATAAGAGCTTTTTTTCTTTTTTTTCTGGAACTTACCTTCCCAAACTTTTGATGCTGCACATAAAGCTGTCCCTCCTTAACGTGGGTGTCCATGCCCCCCCAACACACACCGAAATCCCTCCAGAAAGATGAAACGAGGTGACTTGAACTTGACACAAGAAAGTCACTTCTTCGGGGGTTTATTTTGTCCGTTATCCCCCCAAACAACAACTACTTCCGTTTTGCCTCAGTTCAGCTCCTCAGCCGGTAAAACGTTTGTCCGTCCGTTAAAAGTGTCATGGTGGGAGTAAAAGACGGTCCAAACGCTGAGAGAAGTGCTCCAGAAGTTAGAGAAGGTCCAAATGTTGTCGGCGGCTCGTCTGTCTGTCGCCTCTCTCTCCTCTTGCGGGGCTGGACCCGACCGGCGGAAAGGTCCGGTTAGCGAATCACACGGCGCTTCCGGCTGACGCTGTCAAAATAAAAGCACGATTAACGGCCAGGTGGCAAAACGCACTTCATCAGTGCTTCGGCTGCACATACATGACTACTGCAGCAGGTAGATAAGGTTTGAAATTGCCCCCAAAAATGTTTAAAATGCGCTGCTTTAAATAGTAATTACTGTTTTAAATGTTATTTTGTTGTGACATATGTTTCATCTCTCACTGAAAAAACCCCAAACTCTGTCACATTCACACCTATGGACAATTTTGAATCACCAATTACCCTCAGCAAGTTTTTGGCCGGAGAAAACCCACGCTGCACAGGGAGAACATGCCAACTCTATGCAAGCTATGACAACCAAGCCACCGTGCAGTTCCCAGAATCTGTCAATATGCAATTATTTTTCATTTTAAGTGTTACTACAGCGTGCAATATGTGTAATACTCTGCTGAATGTTCTTGCTCAAGGTATGTGCAATGCAGGCAAGTTAATCACACTCATGTGAGTTATCCCCTTGAAACAGAACTGGCTTCCAAATAAGCACAGATGTCACAAATCCAGCTCCCATCTGCATACCCACAGCTCAGATTTTAGCTGAGCTCAGAGAAACTTTCCAGCAGAAGAATCTAAAGACAATCGTCTAGTGTTGAACTCTGAGCTTACACCGCACTGCACAGTTAAGAGCAAAAATTCAAGAAAGGTAACGTGCCTAAACATATTGTTGAGTGAAGTGGGACTTTGCTAAGCAATTCCTGGGCCGGGTATCTTTATTGTCTCCCATTTTTCCACTCAGTGTATCATGTATATGTTAGGCCAGCGTCATTCTTTCCACCTCTGCAAATATGCAAAGGTTCACTGTGGATTTATATATCCAGACCCAAACTTGTCTTCATGCAGACAGTCTTATGCTACAAGAAACAATAGTTTAAATGCTCAGCAGTAGTGTGGCTGTACATAATACGTGATAAAGATAGGAGGCCTGATTATTTTGAAGCGATGTGATAAAAGCAAGGTTGTATTTTGAAATGCACACCATGAAACCACAAGATAAAGTGAAACAATCAAGGTTTTATTATAGTTTTTAATTCAAAAGCCCATTTACAAGGCAAGAGGCGTGCTATCATTTCAGTTTACTTTTACCAAGTATACTTGTAATTCATCAAATTACTTCAAAAGCTGGTTCAGGGTTTGTTATACTGCACTCTAATAAAAAGAGGCGAGTCTAAATCATCAGGTAAGTAGATCTCTGCTGAATTCACCAACTTAGTTTAGTCAGTGGTGTCCTAAATCTTCAATCTGAAAGAGGAAACTTGGCGGAAATGTTAACTTTCTGTCAAATTAAAACTGATTATTATAACCAGGAGATGCATCTGCATTATTTAAAACAATTCATAGAGGAACCTCAGGGCAACAGAGTAACATTGGTTCTATGCTTTACAAAGCATTTAAGTGATAATAAATGTATTGTCATAGGCAGCAATGACAAGCTATCAGTGCAATAAAAGTCTTAGTTCTCTGTTATGGTCATTACTCACAATCTGTATGAATATATAGAAGGACAGCGCAGAAGCATTATGTACTGAATAGACCATAAAAAAGCATGTGTAATATTTATGGTGGAGGAGAAGTTAAGATCTGCTCATATGAACTGAGGTCGGTAACACTGAAAAAAGAGGATGTCCAAAAGAAATTGTGAAAACATGATAAAGTCAGCATGAAAATGTTGCAAATGGAACAGGACAAACAGATTGTGTGCTCTTATTTTGAAACATGCACTAATATTCAGAGTTGCAGTGAGTCTGTGGTGCTTCATGCATCTGTTCCTGCAGCATGCTGAGCGCTCAGAGCCGCTCCTCTCCTTCCCTCCTCCCACCTCCTCACTCTTGTGTAACTGTTGGTTTCAGCTCTGACACACACTTTCTAACACAAATATAAACTACAACATAAACTAAAGTGCACACGTGATGAGTGTGTAGTCCGATGAACTGAACATCTGCAGAAAATACTGTTATTCTTAATGCAAAGAAATGTGAGCTCACTATCAGTCCTTAAATGTCCTCTAGCTATACAAATATCGTAGGAATTCGAAGTTAGGCAGCCAACAAATGGCAAGAGAAGCTGGCCCCCAAATTAATGTGTTGCAGATGCCTCCTGCTGGCTCACAGTGTAACTCGGTGTCCCTGTTTTCAGCCCATTACCGAACGGTGCTAAATCTCTGTCAGTATTATTCTTGACATTCAGCATGGATTCTTAAACCATGAGTCAAAACACATAATGGGTTTTAATTGGCCTAAGTTCCTTCCCAAGACCAGAAATTCCTGTTCTTTTTCCTGTCATTCAGTTTTTTGTCACACATTTGATTTTTTTTAGAACTTTATTCCGTTACATAAACCTTATATAACTGTCAGGTCAATGTGACTTTTCACTAATTTTGAATTCCTGTAAGTTATAATGTCATACAAACACACTTTAAGTTCATTTAGACCAGAAATGTACCATCGTCTTCTGCCTTAAAATGTGAGTTACCTGCACTTGGTTGATTATTTAGTTCAAGTTCATCTTATAAGTTGCTAAAACTAGCTGAGTGTAGTTAACTGGACCTGAGAAAACAAGTTGAATTTACTTTTTATTAAGTTGAAGCATAAAATCACAGAAAACTGTTACGGAAAATGTTCCCTTTTATATTTTCTAAGCTTAAAAAGTTCATTTTTTTCAACATGAAGAACTTACGGTCCCACTTTGAAGCCATTTTTGACCAGAGTCAATACAAAGTCAAACTGTGATGCTGCTCAAGTAAGTCAACATTTGCAGGGACCAAAATCACTTCTAATTGTTGTCATTGTTGGAATAGTTTTGATTTTGATGAAAAGAAACAACCACAATGTAACTTAACAAAGACACAGCAGGTTTCCACCATGTCCGTCTCCTTAAACTACAAAAAACAAGTGTCTGAGGAGTTTTAATTCTCTAATAATGGATGCTAGGAAGTGTATGTGCTAATTTTGTTCCTTATAATCTTAATTAATTGAGTTGAATAAACCCTAAGCTGTTCAACTTATAATAACTTGTGTTTTAAAGTTATGTTGTTGTCTAAAATTAAAATAAAATAGGCATTTTAAGTTTAATTAACCCAATATTATGTGTTCAGGACTGCACTTCGAGGACACTTTAAATTGCATTCACATTTACCCAAATGCTACTTTCTATGCAGGATATTAGAGTTTTAAAGGTTTACTCCACCCAAATAGGACTTTCTAACTACCAAGGTAAAGATTTAGTCCACTCAAAATATTCCTATCTGTCTTATAGCTTAAGTTAGTTGCTCTGAGCTGTATATTGAACAAATTTTTAATTAGCATTTAGCATAATTAGCTCATTGTCAAGTGAAATAACAACAGAATAACATGCTATGGCCTTTGGAGTCACAAGAACTAAAACAGACATTTGAAAGGTTGGACAGAAGCAAGACAAGATCTTTCTTTGTGAAGTTCCTAGTAACTTTTCTGTCCAACTGAACTTAATTAATATTCAGTTTTATGCTATAGTTGTCATCCAAGAAATGCAGTCTTGGCTTCAAAAGTTGACCTTCTTCTCCCTTAATGCAGTTGTACAGTTGCAGTCTTGAAAGTGCCGCCTCTTCTGCTTCATGCACATCCATCTTAATTAACTAGAGATTACAGAATCATATACTGGCATTAACTAGAAAACATAAATCCATTTAAATAAATATCTATACCATATCTATTCATATGTTGCATATTTGTATAAAGAAGTTCAAATATGTTAATTTTTGTATCTTATCCTTTTTTTTTCTCATTTATCTCTTTGTGTGACCTAATTCTATTTTTTTTTAATGATTTACAACCTTCCCTGTTATATTGCCCTCAATTTGCCATTAACCGCCGTAGTAAAGCTCAGCTGCCACCTGCTGGTCAGGAACCAGCATTGCAGGTTGGAGCCGCTCAGCTGCCAGTTCTCGCGATACCTGCGCAGTTGACCGGACCAAAACAGGAACTGAGAAATGGCATCAGTGTTCGGCGGAGTAGAGGGGTGAGAATGAGTTAAAATATACTGCAAAACTTTCTGAATTTATGAATTTACATGTATGAATTGTAAGCTTAGGCTTGTGTGTATTTCAGGGTTTTATCTGTGTTTTATTAAGTTGTTATTTCGAAATGCTGAGCTAAACTACTCGCTTATTTGCTGAGTGAGTGAGTGTGTCTCGTGATCACTTCTCGTCCCTCCTGTTTTATAGAAAATTACAGTCAGTTCGAGTCTCTCAGCGTAAAAAAATAAAAAAATAATGTGTAGATGTATTTTTAATATTTGTTTGACTATTTGCACTCCTAGACAAAGTCTGTGTGTACCCTTGCTGCCTCATCTAATTTCTTAATTAGGTGTTGCTGCCTTGTTTGTTATTAATTGGGTGTTTTTGCCTATCTTATGCCTTAATCCAGTGGAGGGACCCACTCCAAAGCAGTGTTGGTGTCAGCAGATGGAAAGATCCTCGCAGAGACAGCTGGACCATCCACCAACCACTGGGTGAGCAGAAGTGTTGAAGGAGACACGTTGGAGACATTTAGTAAAATCAGGAAACGAGGGAAGGTTTTAAATCTTAAACATGCAGCTGATGTTCTTCTAAAGACTTTCTGCTTGTGTTCCAGTTGATTGGGGTGGACAAGTGTATTGAAACCATCAACGACATGGTCCAGAGAGCCAAGACTGAGGCAGGACTGGATCCAAACACACCACTGTGTTCACTGGTCAGTCCAGCTGTGTTTGACATCTGCATGTTTTTATCAGGTTTCAGCTAAATCAACTTTAAACTGTGATTTGTGTGCATGTAGGGCATGTCTCTGAGTGGAGGGGAGCAGAAGGATGCCATCGACAAAATAATCGCTCACATGAAGGAACGGTTCCCCAGCCTCAGCAAGGAGTATCTCATCATCAACGACAGCATCGGAGCCATGGCAACAGCTAGCGATCGTGGTAACCTGTCATTTTCTGTCATGTGTTTGTACTGCACTCAATCCCTAGCACAAAACTTGAAGATGTGTGTGTAATTTAATCCTTAATCTTCAGTTCATTACTATTTTTAACCAATTTAATTAGCTTTAATTTACTATAATTACAGTTAAAAAGGTTGTTTTGCCAACTACTTGTATTCTAGGTGAGTTGACCACACATTTGAAAGCTGCTCATGGTTACAAACACAGCTGACAAAGCGGTTGAGCGTTGATACTTTACCCTCTTAGGTGTGGCTTTTTAAAAGGTATATCACGGTTAGTATATCTTTCCAAACTTTATGGCTTAACGACACCTACGTAGTCTTCTTTGTTATCATGTAGCATCTGTCGGCCCACTTCAGACAGTCTCTGTTTGTTCTCAGGGGGTGTAGTCCTGATATCAGGGACTGGCTCTAACTGCAAGTTAGTCAATCCTGATGGCTCGCACATCGGCTGTGGAGGCTGGGGTCACATGATGGGCGATGAAGGATCAGGTAACCATGGTGATATCATAGCCTGGATATTAAAGATGGACGTAGCAACCGTTAAGTCACCAAATGGTTTGTGAGCTACATTCGAAGCCATGAGTTTGGCATTTGGCCACGGATCTGACTGAAAACTCGATGACACTTCACATGCTGATATGATAGCTGTCAATCATAATATAGCTTCACCCTAAAACACCCACTTTATCGTTTTATTTATTCTAAATGGAACCGTAATTCACAAAAGGAGCATCATTCTGTATTGAAAGAGACATGAAACTAGTGATTAAGACCATGAACGCAGGTTTAAAGTCTTCACTTTTCAGACACAGAAGCTACGTCCATCTTTTATGTACAGTCTATATGTGATAAACAGTATATGAATAATTTATATCTGTATGTTTTAGACCAGAGTGTATAGTTATCTTTCTTCCTCTCAGGATTCTGGATCGCACATTTGGCTGTGAAGACTGTGTTTGATGCCAAAGACAAGCTGGTTGCACCTCCTCATGATGTTACACATGTTAGCCAGGCCATGGAGGAATACTTCCAGGTAAGACTGCAGACTTATACAATGATGGTTGAGTAGTGGGGTTAGTAGTAAATTAAACTTCTGCCATATTGTGAAAAAACTTTCTCAGGTGTCAGATCTCATGGGCATGCTGCCACACCTCTATAGAAACTTCCAGAAGCCCCACTTTGCAGGTTTCTGCAAGAAATTGTCTGAAGGTAGGCAAGAGATCACTGTCCCTCAATGAGAAAAAGTAAAAGGTTAGTGAGACAGGTACATTTATGAAACTATATCTGTCTGTTAAAGGTGCCGAAGCTGGGGATGCTCTCTGTAAATATGTGTTCACTCAGGCTGGGAGAGTCCTGGCGAAACATGTAGAAGCAGTTTTACCTGCAGCACAGGAGGTAACACACTCACAGTCCCATGCTTTCACCCATTTAAAAACTCAATACAAGCACTTCTCTCAAGCTCTTCCTTTGTTTTTTTGTCAGTCTTTATTGAGCGGTGCCCTCGACCTACCTATCCTGTGTGTGGGCTCAGTGTGGAAGAGCTGGGAGCTTCTGAAGCCAGGTCAGTGGCCACGCATCAGGAAACTCTGAACCTCAACTGCCTTTCCCTTGTATTTTAATATCAAAAGACAAAGATAAAGCTTCTGTAAAAGATGTCATCTCAGTTTCTGTGTCTCCCTTTCTCACCCCAGGGTTCACTGAGGTCTTGGATGAAGTGGCATCATCTGACAAGTTCAAGGGCCGTTTCCGTGGCTACAACCTCCTGATTTTGCGGCAGTCTTCAGCCCTCGGAGGTGCCAGTCTTGGGGCTCAGAGTTTCGGTGCCACGGTGACTATGGATTATGCAGCCAATGTTAATGTCTTCTACCAACACACCTTCAGCAGCAGCTAATGAGAAGACAGTGGAGGAGGATGTACTGGCCAGTTTTTAATTATTGGCATATTTGTATCATGATGATTATGACCAAATAACAATTGTGTAAAAATGGGATAGCACATGATTTCACTATCATGTGGTTGAAAATATTCCAGAACTGGTTTTTACAGCTGCACGACAGCTATTGAGACTTCTGTTGATGCATTTTTTTTGCACTTTTTGGAACACTTGTTTACATTTACACAATAAAAGTGCTGTCAACTTTGCAAAAATGTGTGCGGGCTTACAAATAATCTCTGACCCTCAAAAGGTTCCAATCAAGTGGTGATCAAATAACTCACCTGCTGTTATTACACATGTCTAAATTTAGAAATGACTAAATACAAGTGCAGGTTTTTTAAATGCTTCTCACAGATTATTACAGGTATGGTACCATTAGACTAAATATCCACCCATGATAGAGACTTTAAGGAGGTTGCAGTTCTTCAGTGAAAATAACTTTAACAAGAACCGTTACTTCCCAGACGGATCCACAGGTACTGATAATTTTGAGACATAATGTTGTATATTGCAATAAATTCCAATGTATAGTAGTTTGGATTTCATACATGCAGCTGACATCCAAAAGAATAAAGACTCTTATTTGGGGTAATGACAGATGCAAAAGAACAAGCAGAATTATGTATACTGCTCCAGCAAAGAGAACAGATATCAGTTTAAAAATGCATTTATTTAAAAACAGTATGAGAAACAATCCAGTGGCTCTCACAGAGAAAGATGCTGTACAGTCTTGACTCTTCAGCTTGCACTGAGGTTACTCTCACTCTTGGAATAAAAACTACATCAGCCATGATTCCTTCAAAACACCTGAAGGTAAACTTGATTGACCCATTCATTTCTGTTAATTTTATGCATCCGTGAGTTGATTCATGCTACTTTTTGTTTTGCTAATATGTTTAGAAATGATATCTTGAGTTTTACAGAGTTTTAAATTCAATATTCACTCCTTAAGGCTTTGTTTTTGGTATTTGCTAACCTTTATTGTCGGGGCTAGCAGGTTAGCTTCTACATTCTTCACTGTGTTCACCCGCGTTTACTAGCTAGCTGCTAATGCTAATTAGCGTGCCGTTTCAAGCATGTTAGGGTTGTTTTTTGTAGCTTTAATCCGCAACACAGCTACATAATGTCGTTGAAAAAGACACGAAGAGAAGAAAATTGAGTTGAAAGAAGCTAATTTCCTGTTTTTCAAAGTGAAATGCAGCGTCGAGTGAAGAGCTAATATTGGGAGGTCCGCTAAAGCTAGTGACCCAGTGACGGTTGTAACTTTTGACGTGTCGGACATTTTAGCATTTCGCTAACCGTGGTGGAGCTAAATTTACTCGAGTACTGCACTCATATTTGAGGTACTTCTACTGTAGTTGAATATTTAGAGTTAAGAGTACTTTTTATTACACTCATTTCACAGCTGTTGTTCTTAGGATACGTCACTAGTACAGTGCGGCCTACATATAGGACAACAAATAGCGGGCATCTTGTGAAATGTTTTTACTTTAAAATGGGCTTTGCAATTTACTTTTTATTTTTACATTATTAATATTTTCTTTTGAAGACTTTGCTGTAGTAGGGCATTTGACAGTGTGTTAAAAAAAAGGTTTGACCTCTGACTACAGGCAAAACCACGTTTTTGTCGTGCCAGAATTAATTTTGAAATGTGTCTGTTTTGCTTCTATAACTTGTCTGTTATTAGACTAATGGGAAGAAAACATCCACAATACATATTTAGATGTTTTTATATTCCACTCGTTTCTATTTATGTCAAGTTTTCAGTCATAATCTAAATGTTTAAAGCTGCTGTATTCTCAGAATATTTTTTTCTTTACCATCTCCTCCTCAGCTGCATTTACATCCACCAAACTGTCCAGTTATATTCCCAGCTATGTTCTGAAGGCTAAGCAAGAGTTGCCAGGGAGGGTGAGCTCAAAAAGGAGGATAAAGCTCAGCGGCACTGCGTTTGTGATGAAAAGAGTAAGTACGGGCCATTTCTCTAAAGTAGGTGTACACATGTGCACAGTAGAGTTGGAAGGTGTATTAGAGACTCAATCCGTTTTCTTCTGTTGACAGCAAATGTGTTGAAGCAGCAGGAGATAAAAGATGAGCAACATTGGAAGATGGATGTTCTCTACCAGGAGGGTGAGACAGATGCTTTGGTAGAAGGTAGTGAAACCCGTCTAATATTTTTAAAATCCCATTCTATGTATGTGCACGTTTAGGTGAGATTGTGTTGTCATTCCACGATGGTCTGGCCTGCTGTGACGATTTCATTAGGTCTTTCTCCAGAGAAGCCGGACTGCAGCCCCTCCTCAAATGTCCGGTTGCCTCAAGTCCCATTACCACATTATAAATAAATCTTTTGTAATTTTTTAAAGAACCTGTTTTTTGTTTTTTGGGGACTGGGAAAATATTCCACCTTTTTTTCCAACAAACATTATCCTACGCACCTAGACGGGTGCGTAACAGTGTGGTGCTTGTTGTCACAGAGGTTTAAATGTGCATGTGGCACTGGTGGAAGAAGAGCTCTGACTTTTTAGTAAAACTAAACCTACAGCAATATAAAAATACTCTTACAAGTAAACGTTCTGTGCTTAAATAATGTAGATGTATTTGGGGTAACCAAAGCTGAGGTGGTAGAGGAGGTTGTTCATAAATCACAAGGACGTTAGCTCAACCTCAGGCCTCTTTGTGTTCCACTAGCTGTTGTAACTAAATGCAGTCTCACATTCAGCATTTCTTTAATCTGTCTTTCTGAAAAAATGAAGTGTGTTCCTGTGTTCTTAGATAAATGTACGTCAATTTTTTGTAAACAGGGTTAAAATATGATTACCTCATGAGCAGCTCCCATGAAAAGATTCACAATGAAAACACAAAAAACATGCAACCTCTCTTTTGTTCTTTTTTTTCTTTTATCTGCTAAATCATTCAAAAAATATCTCTATTGCTGCATGAAGTCGAGGATTTACAGTCTGAGGTGTTCAGGGAGCTTCTCCTTTGTGCAGGTTTCCTCCTTCTGCCTTTTTTTATGAGGCTCATCCTGTTTCAACTTTTTCTCTGGTGGGAAGTAGCACATTACTGACATAGTCATTTGTCCGTCTTCAGTGTAGTCAGACAGCCTGAACCAGCCTTTCACCTGCTCCTCTGCTGCACTGTAAACTGAGGACACCACTCTGTAGATGGACACGTCGTCCTGCTGCAAACAGAGGATGTCATTCCTCCGGTCTGCTTTCAGAACCGCAATATGGGTTTTGTCTGGGTGGACTGGAGACAGCAGTCTGCCAGCAGCTGGCCTGGAGGGAGTAGTTAAGTGTTACGGAGAAAATTGTGACTCAGTTACATCGCAGAATTATTAACAATGTGCACGATTAAAGTTACTAAGTCACTTAGTATCACATGATAAAAGTTGCACACAAATTTTCTCATGTCATGGTTGAATTAGGTCATTTATCTTTTATGTAAAAGTGAAAAACTGAATGACAATATGTTTTCAGTCTTTCTATATCACTATTTAATAATAGTATATACACTCCCGATCAAAATCTTAAGACCAGTTGAAAAATTGCAAGAAATTGCATTTTGCACTGTTGGATCTTAAGAAGGCTCTAAGTAGAGCTTCAAAATGCAAAAAGAAGAAATGGGAGCGAGAGAAAAAAAATGAGTGAGAAATTTATTGAAAACAACAATTACACTGAAATAGACTTCAAAAAACTAAAAATCCCCTCAAAACAGAAATAAAAGTGTCAAAAAAAGAACTCCGTAATGAGGAGTTCCATTGTTCTTGTGGATCACTTCAAAAATTCATTTAGGCATGCTTGATGCGAGTGTTTCCAGGAGGTTGGTGGGAACGTTACTCCAAGTGGTGGAACTGATGTCCATTTTTGTAGACTTCTCTTGTCATCCATGCCCAAATGTTCTCAGTTGGATTTAGATCAGGGGAAGACGCAGGATGGTCCAAACGAGTGATGTTATTCTCCTGGAAGAAGTCCTTCATCAGGTGGGTGTTGTGAACTGCAGCGTTGCCCTGTTGAAAGACCCAGTCATTACCACACAGACGAGGCCCGCTGCAACATCTCCACATAGCCAGCTGCTGTTTGAAGTCTGTACACAACCTGAAGCTCTGTTGTTCCACTGAAGGAAAAAGCACCCCGGATCATGATGGAGCCACGTAGAAAACATCTCCTGTGGGATCTACTTGTCATGCCAGTAACATTGGAAGCCATCAGGACTGTCAAGGATACATTTTTTGTTGTTGGAGAATAAAACTTTCTTCCACCTTTCAGTCTCCCATGTTCGGTGCTCTCTTGCAAAGTCCAAACTGGCGATGTTGTGGCATTGAAGAAGATGTGGATGTTGAAGATGCTTTTTGTTTTTTAAGGCCTTGCCTCGCAGATGCCGCCAGATGGTTATTGGACTGCAGTCAGCACCAGTAATGGCTTTAATTTGGGTCACAGATCATCCCGTGTCTTGACGGACAGCTCATTGGATCCTCCAGCTCAGCGCTGGTGAAAGTTTTTTGGGTCTACCACTTGACTTTTTTTGCTCTATAACCCTCAGGATCTTTTAAGAAGTTCAAAATGACCGTCTTACTGCGTCCAACATAAGCAGAGGCCTTGCTTATGCAAATCAACAATCCTACCACCTTCAAAGACAAGAAGTTTTTTGCCTTTGCCATCAGGAGTTCATGACAGTGTGAATACCTGACAGGAAATGACATGGAATCCAAATTTTTGCGCAGATTTTGTTTTTTAAAGGCTGTGGACTTAATCTTTTGATCAGCTGACAAAAGCATGTTTGAGTTTAAATGCAGTTTTCAATAAATTACTTGCTTAGATTTTTTTTCTCTTGCTCCCATTTGTTCTTTTTGCATTTTGAAACTCTACTTAGAACCTTCTTAAAATCCAACAGTGCAAAATGCAAATTCTTGCAATTTTTCAACTGGTCTTAACATTTTAATCATGAGTGTAATTATTATATACTAGCGATGTTGCCACCCCACCTAAAGCCTGCAGGGGTCATCATGACCTGTGCTGGTTTTTCCAGCAGAGGACAGTATCTGGCATTCTCCATGTCCTCGTCTTCATAAAAGAAAGGTGACCGAGCCCAGCCATTTGCCTCTGTGACCACAGACAGGTCAGGTTCTCCGGTGAGGCGGTGCAGCAGTGAAGGGACAAACGTTAAAAGGCTCTCCAGGTTTTTGACAGTCAGAATGCGGTTCCTCATGTTGATGATGTGCATCTTCATGTGCCGCCTGCCTGATAACAAAACGAAATTCTTTAGTTGAGACACTTTGTGAAGTGTTTAAAGGCTTCCAGCAAGATTAAACTGATGTAAATATTCAGCTGTCTCGCCTTTAATGGAGAAGAATTTTGTACTAACCCTGGACTTGGTTACTAGTATATGTTGTTATGAAGGATAGATAGTTCTTTAACAATATACAGATGTTACACAGTTTGCCAGTAGTTGCTTGTTGTTGCTCCTGCTTTGATTTCTAAACATCTTTACTTGTTTACTTTGCTCCATTTTTGTGCATAAATGAATGAGTACTTAGTTCATACCTGCAGCAGTCTGCTCTGGTTCCAGTTCAAACTCCACATTTAGGTAATACTTCTCTCTTCTTGGTGTTTCCATTTCTACAGATGTAGGCTAATGTTGGTTTAAACCATCAGCTGGACAATCTGTCTCACCACAACTTGTCATTTAAAAAACAGCGGAATATGAACATGTATATTTCCATGACAACCATCTGCTGGGGGAGATCTGTTGATATGATCAAAGATTCCACAACAGCGACTAATTAAGAGCTTTTGGTGAGATTGTGTTGCCAACTGGTATTTCTAGTCAAGTGTAAAACATGACAACAAGTTACCATGATAGCACCCTTGGGCGGAAGGGTTTATGGCATTTGGTGTAGAAAAATGTCACCAAGCTCGTTTCCATATACTCATAAATCTTGGGGGAATTTGCTTGTGTATTCCAGACCAAGGAAAATTGAGAGTAAGTAGTGACATTCATTGGGCCTCTCATGAAAGACCTTTTAGTTGTGTTGACAGAATCAAATGTGTTATTTGGAATATTATTCATAGAAATGATAAATGAGCAAAATGTTATACTAATTATTGTAGATAACCGTCTGTCAAACTGTTGTAACCCTGAATTAGGTTAAACTAATAACATTCCAATCAGCATCAGCTCGACTTAATCAGATGTTTAATTTGGCCACTTGCATTAAAATAATAACTACATACTTTCTGGATTTCATAACATTGTGTGTGCAGATACTAGTTTTACACAGACCATGTGTGTGTTTAAAATGACAGAGGATGTGGCTGTATCTACGGTCAATTATACCAAAAATACAAACAGCGGGAGAAAAAATGCCAAGACAGAGGTCAGCTGTCTTTAACATCTTTATTCATCTTTTTTCATTATTTTTATTTGTAATGAAATTCACAATCTGTGTCTTCTGAACCTCTCTTTTTTTTTTTTTTTTTTTTAAACGGCTTCTGTCATCTAACTCAAACAAAATCACCAAAAATGATTTCATGTTGTACAATCCACCTGGCGGACATTCCTATTGGCTTCACCAGGGTGCCATTCGACAGCTGTGGTCCAACACTGCGTGAGGAAGTTCCCCTTTAAACTTAAAGACTTTACTGCCTCTGCTGCGCTATTTAAGAACACACCGAAAACCAGGAAAGCAGCAGGAAGGGTGGACAGAAGTGCTAACCCGTCAAGATACTTAGAAATTCCTTGTACAGTGCACAAGTGTCTGGTTAACACCAAGATTAAAATACACACAATATTATTATCACTGCTAATACCACAGATGAACAGTGGCATGAAGACTGATGTTCAGATCACAAGACTTTTCCTCATGACAATACTGCATCTACATTTTTTCAGGCCAACCTGACTGAGATCTAGTTTCCTGAAAAGCTCTTCATGTTTACTTTTTTTAAAAATTGGTTTTCAGTTTAACTGATGTTATTCTCTCACTGCGGAGGGATGCTTTAGGGAAACCCAGACCACAACAAAGACTTGCTGTTTAAAAGTAGAACTTCCTCCAAAAAAAAAAAAAAAAAAAAAGTCAGTCTGCATCTTCAGTTAGGACAATAAGAATAGCAAGGAGGCAATGCCGTCCGCCATACGAACCACACTGTTTTATTCTGACAGGCCATGGCGATACCGTCTCCTCTCCCTACTGCTTCCTACAAACAGGACTGAATGGACACCACAGGCTACTATACCCAGTAGAGACACAAAACGCCTCATCCTCAAAAATGTGAAGGAAAAAAAGAAAAAGAGGAGGAGAGGCTATCTGAGAACCTGATTTGGATGTGGACACTTGATCTGACGCTGAACAAACCAAGCTGTTCCGGCAAAAAGAGGCAGTGGCTGCGTTCCAGACCGAATACTGCCCGCTGTAACAAGGTAGATCTGAACTGAAACAAAAAATTAAGCTGTGAGTGTAAAACATAAGACTTTTTTTTAATATGATTTAAAAAAGCTCTGACCTTTCTTCTACTCATGTTTTTCTTCTTAAACTCAACTCGAGGCATGATCGAAACATTCACCACCTCTGCTCTTGGACAAAAGATAAACACGGACTTCCACATGGTTTGGGAATATAATATTTTGTTTTCCAAGATTCCACTTGTTCATGTCTGTCCTGACCTCCGTTTAACCGATGGTGCAGGGAGGGTGGGGTCTGTACTTGGTTTGGAACGGAGCCACTGCAGATACAAATAACAACCCGCATGTCTAGATGCACAAGAGCTGTGATGTCACAACATCATAGGAGCCAACGTTAACGGGTTCGACTGATGACTTTACAGAGCAGCGGCAGAAACTCATCAAGTTCCCTGAAATGTTAGTCCTTCTAATCTCACTGGTATGGAAACCCTCAACCTGCTGGCAATATTTTGTATCCCAATTGAAATTGAAAAGCGCACAAATGAACGTGAACAAATTCACATTTTAAAAGTTCTTGGATTTAAGTTTTGTCCTGGCATCACTCCTGGGTAGCTGCCTCAGTTCCAATGGAACTTCAATGTGATATGCGTACTCTGTAAATATCAACGGCGTCATCTGAAATGCAATGATGAGCTAGCGCCCGCAGCGGGGCGGTGCTGGTACTACACCCCTCCCCCACCCCTGTTCCCAATGTCCCTCAGTTTACAAGAAACAAACAGGAAATAAAAAGATTAAAGAAAAAGAAAGAAAGAAAGAAAAAGAAATCCCCCCACCCCCCAACTGGGCCTGCCAGCACGCCATTGACTTTAAGTGTGTAGGTGTGTGTGTGCATGCGTGCCTGTGAGAATCAGTGTGTGTGCGGTCGTGGCCGCCAGAGTCTCTGAGATTATGTGAGGACTGGTGTGTGTGTGTGTGCGCATGGAGGCTCCATGGGGGTGAGGGGGACTCCTAGTATTTCTTCCCCGGGACGAACTCCTTCGCTTCGGGATTCAAGATGCTCTTCCTCTGCAGACAGAAATGTAAAAAACAGAAATTAAAAATTGTCCTCTGAACTCAAACTGACTCATTATCAGCTTCTAAATGAGCTTAGAAAAAAATTGTGACATTGGATGTATCTGACTCACCGCCACTTCCTCTAGGTTGCTGTGGTGATCACTGACGGAGAGGCCGTTGAGCTGCTGCTGCAGCTGCCCCACCCCCTGGTTGTTAAGGTCACGTGAAGGGATGAACCAATCCTGGTCCTCCTCCTCCAGCATTTCCTGGAAGCAGCGCTCCAAGAACTCCTGCTCCAACAGCTCCTCCTCCACCTGACAAACAATGACGGAGGAACAAAAGACAAGTAAGACAAAAAAGCAGCAAAAAAAGTGAGACATCAAGGTGAACAGAAATGTCTCCAAGCTGTTCCTGACATGTCTTTCCACTTATATCTACTATTTCTTTATGTAGCCTTAAAATTGTGAGCAAAGTATGTATTGACTGGTAGATGTTGCCACTGAAAGATAAACATGTCAGTGCTTTCTCAGAAGAGAAATCATGAAATGTACAGTTCCTGTGCTGTATATGTTTGATTTGCCAACAGGGAGATTATGTGTTAAGTTGAGCCAAGTTAAACTTTTCTAGACAACTGTTTAAAAAATAGAACAAGTCCCCTCTGGATCAATGTAGCGTTCTTACTGAAATAAACAAGGACATTACGTTCTGATACGGTGCAGATGTCTGAACACAACCAAGTCCAAGTTCTGATGTTGGTTCAGAGCCCGAAAAACCAGAACTTGGACTTCCCCAGCCGAATTTTTCAAGATAATATTGAGTTCAGAGGAAGAAGAATGGGGCCCGAGAGAATGTACACATGAAGTCTCAGATTCTCTGTAAAAAATCAAAAGTTGGCTTTATGTCACACATTCCATACAGCATGCATACATACTTGTCTGTTATACTCTTCCTCATTCTCCATCCACATGTACTCAGCAAACGGGTTGGCGTCGCTGCCCTCTCCTGCGTGCCCATTGGCCACTGGCTCCTTTCCTTCCTTTCCTGGAGCTCCGCCTCCCGGTGTCTTGGCCACCTCGGGACCGCTCATCTCAGCCGGCTCTGCGTGAGAACACAATCACACACGTTTTACTCTTGGTGAAGCCATGACCAAACACCTGAACTTATTGCTCCACTAAAACTGTAGTTAAGTACACTGAAAATACTTTTCACATGAAACGAATCGTAAGAAACTAATATTACACCATGTGTACTTCATTTTCTTCACTTCTTGAAACCAGATAACAACTGGCTCATCTCACATTCATTATCCCGCAGCTGGATCTTATTAGCTATTAAATTATCATTATCTCATTTAAATCAAGGCTTTAACATTTCAGCCTGGGATTGAAGTTGGACAAATTAGCAGCATATCAATTACATTTTACCCACAGCTGGAAAAGTGCTCCCACGGGTAGGAAAGTATAATAAAACCACCAAACAACAATTTTCCATACCTCATGATCTGAATGAGAAATAGAGTGAAAACTAACACCAGCTGGGACACACACAAGTCACAACTGCTCTGTAATACCTAAAAATATTCCCTCTCCAAACACCTAAATTAGTCTGAAGGCTTAATAGAGTTGTTGGCATTTTATGGCTCTAATCAATAGTTTTTCCAGGTTGGTGAATTGCAGTGCTTCAGTAAAAGGCCACAGTGTTTTATAATTAACCACAGAAACACACAGAGACCAAGAGAGACTCCATAAAGACACAGAGAACCATTAACAGGCAAAGAAACACAGCAAGTGGTAAATCAGTTGGTTTATGCTAATAAAAAGAGAAAATAAGCACATTGTTTAACTGGAGCAAAACAACTGAGCCACATAAGATTTAAATCTCATGAATGGCTGTAAAAGAAAAAGAATAGCACAGAACATTCTGAGAAAAAATTGAATTCAGAGGCTGTTTAACTCTCCAAGAAGAGACTTAGTATTTCTATTTCAAGAAAAACAAACATTCAGAGAGACAGAAATACACTAGGCTGCACACCAAAGGTGACTGATGTATGCTGAAGCACGTCTTCACTCCATGGTGACAGGACGTGACTTTAAGTTAACTGCCTGCCTTTCAGCCAGCCGCACTGCTTCTGAACAGCTGTGCCAAAGATGCATCATCAAAGCAGCAACAAATAAAAAGGGAAAGTTCAGACCAAGTTCTCCTTTCTAGGAAATAATCTGTCATCAGACTGGTTCAGTGTGACAATTACAAACCTGCAGCTTAAATGCTGATGTACCTTTTAAATTCAAATTTGCATTTGTGGAGATAGTTAAAAACCATAACAAGACCTTTACAATCTGCAGCACATGACCTTAAGGTATATTATTTTTTAAAATAATTTATAGAGTTACATTTCATTTTACTTCATCCATGTGCAAATAATACAAATGCTGCTGTCATTTGTTAACATGAATGCAGCAACAATAACCCCGTAAACAACGTAGAAGAACTGAAGGAGTTTTAACCCCTCCAGAATCACAACTTGCTTGACCTGCCCTTATAAAACAGGGTTATAATTTTGCATTATCACATTACAACACAGACAATTTGGAAAGAAAAGAACTTTGAAATACATAACGAGGACACCGGACATTCATAAGAGAAAGGACTTTTCACTTGTCACACTAAACGAGGGGAATATAACCGACTTGATTTGATCTGAGGAGAAGCATAAACGTTTGTGTAATTATTTTTCAGCAGTCTGCGGATGGCTGCGCATGATTCAATCACAGCAAACACAGTGAGTCACCATATGTATTGGCGCTGCATGTTGCAATGTAGAGGCTGCAGGCGTTACACACATCTGCCTGACTGCTTTCACATGGCTTTAACGGTCATTAAAAAGAAGGAAAAGGGTTTAATTCATTAAGACACGGTTCATTTTGGATTCACTACACACTCACTACTGGCATTCTTGCTACAGTGGGATTAAACTTGTATTTTTACAGCTTATCTTTATGTACCATTTTGACAGTGCTTGTTATTAAGTGCTATTCTGCACTAAATCTCATCTTTGATCATCAAAGAGCCAGCTTCATCTTTATGCAAGTTACTTTTATCTTGATGTGCTTATTCTCCCACCTTTGTACTCTGCATGTAACATTAGAAGTAAAAGTACCAAGGTCAGAAAAATACAAACATATTACATATCTATATGCTGTCTGTGTTTTCAGACTCTCCAAGTTCAGCAGCTGTAGGCTAGAAAAAATATCAAATCCTCAGCTGACTGAGAAAATCTGTGTGGAGGAAGTGAAAAAAAAAAAACACTCCACCAAGTACTAATCAGGTCCAAATACTTCCTCCTCTGTCCTTCAGTGGGACTGTCCCTGCTTCAACATGACCGCTGTAAATCCACACCTGCCCTGAGATAACTGTGCTGCTATCACTTGGCCTTTCTTTTCTCTGCAGATTATAGCTGTGATGAATCCAAACCAAAAATGAATTCCCATCACAATGCAACATGCCACTGTATCGAATTTTTTTGGTTTCCAGACCTGCAACCTCCCTTTTACCATTTAACATTTGTAACTGAACAACCTACCACAGCAATAGGGTTAGGATACAGCACAACAAACACCTCTGTTACTGTTTATTGAGCTGAATACTCTGCGGTCACAGGTTTTAATTTTGTAAAGTCAACAGGACCACTGCACTTTCTGCAAACCAATTCTGACCAAGCTCAAAGCAACAGCAGCTAATAACACCATTACAATTACAAGATCACAAGTATCCCACAAATAATTCTGAAAAGATAACGATTAGACATGAGCCGTGGCGTATCCTTGCTTCTGCAACACAGACACACTATTACGACTACGATGAGACATGCTCACTATAATGACATAATCCTCAGACTGCCAGCCAGCTACAACAGACTTGTCATGACTCAACTGCGGCCTCACAGTGGGGCGAGAGGGAGGAGGGGGCAAAAAAAATTGAAGTGACGATGTCAATCGAGCAGCGAACACAGCTCCAGGGTCAGCCTGATGCAGACACACATACCGCTGTTGCAATGTTTGACTTTCGAGCGCTAAGTAACATGCCCAAACTCCCCGTAACTTTACCCATATAATGACCTGATTCCAAATTCAGGACATAGTGTTTCTCTGACGCCTGTTCCTGCCGTGTAGGTCTCGGTCAGTGTAACAAAATCAGGCAGACTGCTGCTAACGGTATGCAAAGGCAATACGTGCACACCGTTCTGCAGAGGAGTTCAAATACATGTTTAATCTAAATTAGTAGACTAAGAGGAGGTATGGCCGTTTCTATCTGCTGGCACTGATAAAGAAGTCTACTTATGCAGCGCAGTTATTTACACAAGATGTTAGGCACAAAAACAAGCAGGGCAGGGCAGAATGAAAGGGAAAGAACGATTTGCAAGAGAATACGGCCGACCTCAGGTACCGGCATGTTTGAAGTGTTTGAAGCTTGTGCCAGTGCTACATCTATAAAGTGAACAAAACAAACTTCACATCAATGGCCGAAGCTTACTACTTAGCATACGAGACAGACAAAAGCAAAGCAGACCCCGAAGAAGTTCAGACATCTTAAGATGACAGTCAGAAAAAATCCAATAAAAATGCATCAATTATTTTGTCATCTATTAAGAATACAATATAAACTAATTTCTGGTTCCAGCTTCTAAGAAATAAGGAATTGCTGCTTGTCCCTTACTTTAAATAATTATAAAAGAAATATTTAACACCTAACTGAAAGTAGAATCATTGCTATCATTGAGAAAAATATGTTATCTGCCTTCCAGTTAGATATTTTCTATGTTTCCATAGTGTGGAAATAATCATGTAAATCCCAGCCCTAAAACCCATTTCAAACAGCTGTTAGAGCGACTGAAAACATGCCTCTGCTCAGGCAACACCGAATGGCATAGCAGGTCAACCAGAATAAATATAAAGTGAAGACAGGGAGCACCGTGCCATGATGTACTGCACTTAATATGTTCATGTTGCATAACCATGTGTTGGTCAACACGGAATATTCACTTAGCAAGGCCTAAATTGGTGCATGTTCCATTCATTTGAGCAGAAAGGGAAGTGATCCAATTCAGAAAGGGGTCATCAAGAGGTTAAATGCTATTTTCAGTCGGGCAAGATGAGCAATGTTCAAAGAAAATGACCAATTTCAAGATGTCACAGCTATTATTCTGAATCAAATCACCTTGTGTTGTGTTCTGACAGACTTTAAGCTCCAGTCTAGGTGTGGCAGATGGAAATATTTTTGGTCTGGATGATCTGCATGACTAATGTTCTCACTTTATGCTCTAAATTTACACTAAAAAGCAACTCTACCTATTCCTAAATGTTTGTAATTACAGTCAGTTTTACTTGGCTGGATAAAACACATTTCATCAAAAGATTCTCATTTTCTACACATGCACTTATTGAAGCCTTAATTTGCTGTGTTTAAATATGACCCATCATGTCATGTTTTTATATGGGTCAGAAAAATAACTTGGAAGCCTACTTGTGACAGATACAACAGAAAAACTGCAAATGATTATTGAGGTTGATTTTCCTTAAAGCAAAAATGCAAAGAATTAGCTGGTTCCAGCTTCTCCAGGGTGAAAATTTGACAGTTTTCTTTGATATTTATGATTCTAAATTGAAAAACTGTGTTTTGTACTCGAGTCAGAATATTTAAAGACAACACCTAATTTCTGATGACTTACAGACTAAATTCTAAACTTAAAAGCAACAGTTTATATGAATGATTAATCATTTAGGTAATGGATAATTATTTACTTGTTCCACCATTAGTTGAGGGACATTTTCTAATATTTTCCCATAATTTAGTAACTAACTTAATAATCCTTTGAACAATTTAATAAAATTGGGTTCGTTATGCCTGTGTAAACCCCTGAAATTGGATAACAACAAAAAAGCTTAAGCACTAATACCATCGAAAATTGAACTGTTTGAAAAGGTCAAATTATTAATTCAACTTAATTGTATTATTTACACCACACGTGAAAACATCAAATCAGTCTCCTGTGAAGTCTGTCTGTTGGATTGATCCTGTATTTCTTGGACAAACCAGGATACTTCGTGTTCCTGCAGGTGAAAAATCAAACTTAAATCGGTAACACGGAGATCCGACCTGCAGAACGACAAACACGGAGAGGCGCAAACAGGTTTATGCAAGTGCAGCTTTGTATTTAAAGATAATAAAGTGCTTTAAAGGCGTTGAATAAAGCGCTTCCCAGCGGATTATGTAATGTAACCGTTAGTGTACTGTACGTAACAGGAGGGGTGTCGTCGTGGCTCAGCCTGCTAACGTTGTCAGAGCTAACGGGCTAAACCAGGTGTCAGGCCTACCTGGGAGGTGGGTAAAAGGATTGGACGGTTTTAGCCGAGGTTATGCTAAGTGGCTAGTTTACAATGGCCTCAAACAGGCGAACACACGTAGCTGTCCTGTCAATGAACGGGCCTTAGGTAGAAGCTATCCCAGAAACAACAAAGGCTACGGCGCTGGATGGCAGAAAACTCTTTATTTTAATCCAAGTCGTAAAGCGCGTCAAATGCAAACGATGCACCCAAATACAAACGACACCGAAAGCAATTACAATACGTAAACCCCGCATCGAAGACAAACCTCGCTCTCATTTGAATGTTTGAGGCCAAACAAAGTCCGCTATCAGCTAGCACGCTGCTACAGCATGGCAGCATCCCTGAAGCAGGTCAACAAAACAAGCCTCCGATGCGGGGATTACAGCAGCTCCGCGCACACGACGACCCGCTCACATTTAAGGCTTTTGGAGGGTGAAGTTACCTGGCATTGCGCTCTCGGTGTTTGCCTCAACGTGTAGCGTTGCACAAAGTTACCGCAACTACACTGCGAAGAGTGCGTGCTCGTCGTCTCTCCGGTGGGGATTTGTCAGTGCTGCGATGCAACGTAGCTCAAGTTAGCTAAATCCTGTTAGCCGCCGCGCTAGCGTTAGAGAGCTGAGTCGGTCATGTGGTCTGCTGAGGCGTTCACGTTCCTCCAGCAACGTAGGGATTAGGAAAAAACAGCTTCACATGAGTATATTACCAGCAAACATTAAAAATACAGGGTTTCTGCGGGGCATTAAAAGCATTAATAGTCATTAAGTTGATTTTGCGAAAATTAAGGCCTTAAATGGCATTAAAAGCATTAAATTTGATTCTCAGTGGCATTAAAAATTCTTTCTGCAGTTTTCAAGAATTTTTTTGACAACAATATATAATTATGGACTGCGATTCATCAGATATGTGCATCTGCGTAAACATGCAGAACCATTGCAATAATTGTTCCAGCTGATTGGGAACAATTACCAAAAACTGCATGTTTTTAACCCTCATGTTGTCCTCTGGGTCAATTTGACCCGTTTTAAAATTTGAAAATGAGGAAAAAAATATTTTTTCACAGTGAAACTTCTGATGTCCACATCTTCAATATTTTTGGGAAATTTTTGAACATTTTTTGGTGGAAAAGAAGAAATACTTAAAAAATGTTTCTTAAGAACATTCACAAAAAATCTACCAAATTTTGGTTGATTTTTTGTGAATGTTCTTAAAGAAAATATTAGAAGTTTTACTGATATATATGGAATCACTTTAGATATTTTTAGGATTTCCTTGCCAAATTTGGGGATTTTTTTTTAAACAAAACTTTTAAGGGAAACTTAAGGAATTATTGGAATTTTCCTCCTGAAGGTTTTGCAAATTTTCAGAAAATTGGGGGATTTTTTTGTTGAAGTTTTGAATTTTTTTCAGACAGGGAAACAATATTTTTTAGTGCCCATAAATGAGGACAACATGAGGGTTAAACTATCTCTGTAGCAACTCTCTTGCATCTCTCCTCACTTTTTCTGGGGAAATATCTGCACTCCAACTTAAACATGGACTAAATTAAAAGAAATCAGAATCAGTATGTTGAATTTGACTTGGTGTTGTAGTGCAGTGGAACAATAACATATAGATTAAAAAGTGTTGCCAGACGTGGTTTAAAAAATGTAAGTGCAACAAGATAAATAAGAAGCAGTGACAGAAAAGTAACAGAAGTATTTCCAGTGTGGAGGTTTGTGCAAATTAGACACCTAAAATTTGTCCTATACAAGGTTGCACAGAATGTAACGTAAACAAGAACTTGAAAATGAGGACAATATTATCACTAACTTTAAGTGGAGCCACAATCTTACTGTTCTGTTCTACAAATGTGTGTAGAAAACAACAAATCTGAGTTGTAGTAACAATGAATCAAAGTCGTTAATGTAGCTCGTGTTTTAAAAATAGTGTGATAAGTTTGGTGGTTTCATGCAGTGTATAACAGTGGAATAGTGTCTTGTTTTGAGCACTTTATATATACTGATATTACTTATTGATACAATAATGCTATTCAGTGGATTTGTGCTTCAGCTATAAACCTGCAACAGGTTGTGCATTTTACATGTCCTTTTCCTTTGCTCTGTTCCAAATCAAGTACTTTTTACTTTGAGTCTGTATAAAGTCTTGCGGTCTGTATTGCAAAATAAGTTATCATCTGTCTATTACGTATTAAGTATTAGCACACATCAAGTCTCATTCTGCTGTACTATATGGTGTGGTAGCATGAATTTTATAGTGCAGTCCCACTCTTCCACAATCTTTGTGTTACCACTTTCATAACCCCCTTCACTACAGAAAACCTCAAAGTGGCGACCTACACATGGAAATTTCAAGTTCAGCTGAGGATTGTGTGCAAATGTTCCTCCAAAACAATTCTCCCATCATTGTTATGAGGGAACACTGAATCCACATCCTTCACTTGACTCCACCCAGTATGATTGTGGTTGCTTTATGCCATGTTTCCACTTACCTCTATATTTGAATCAGCTAGAATTAATCACCCATAATCTCACGTGTTTGCAAAACTCCTATATATACATATATATATATATATATATATATATATATATATATATATATATATATATATATATATATATATATATATATATATATATATATATATATATATATAAAAAAACAACTACAACACAACATCTGGTTATAATCCTGCCACAGTAACTCCATTCCACCAATTTCCACCACCCCTCCCTCACCTGCGAAGGTTAATAGTACGTTATTACATGATAAATCATACGACTGAACAATATCCAGCTCTGATGCACTCTGAGCAGAATTACACTGTAAATCATTGACCCTCTTTCTTCAGTTGTCCATTGTGATAAAATGTCAGGCTTTATTTTCTCTTGAGAACAACTGAGAGAATGTGGACAGAGACATATTCTTATATTTAGTCTAGTACTGATAACATGATAAACACCGTTGGCCTTGGTGTGTCACAGTCTGAAGGAGACATGGTTCTATTCTTCTCTGGTTAGAAGTTATTGTACGTTGTTAGCAGCTCTAATTAAGTGATTGACAGCAGTTGACACTTCGGTTGCCGAGCAGCAAACGAAGGCTGATCCTGTCGCTTCTGCCTGTCATGCTAATAACCCCCACACTTATCATCTGCAGTTTCACTTTTAAGAAATCACTGCTGTGAACACATTAAAGGCACAGGGGTGATAAATGTAAATGGAAGTCATGAGTTAATACACCCTTAAGAATGCAACAGGTGAAAGTAACTGCATAGCAAACATGTTAACAGGGTGCAATTTTTTTTTTTCATTTCATTATCAATTTGAATCACTGTTGTGAGTTTATTAAATCTGAAAGAATTGCGGAAAACTCCCGACTTCTCAAACTTCGTGAAGTTAAAAGTTTAAATTGCTCAATTTTCTATGATGAGAGAAAAGCAGCAGATAATCACAACTGACAGCTGGAGCCAATAAACTGATTTGTTGTTTAAATTACAAAAACAAAACATCTATTAGGAGAATTTCTCAGCCAGGGAGTTAGAACACCTTAATGAGCCAGGGGAAAAATTCAAAATAAGAAAGCAAACCAATTCCACAAATCTGCTATAGCAAAACATACCAGATGGCTTTACCTCCTTGCATTAACAGCTTTCTAAATGCAGTAATCTGACAAGCGAATATCAGTTTGCAGTTGTTTGTGACTCTTAAATACCGCTTCTTTTCATTAATCTGTCGGCATCTGAATGTGTCAGTGTCATGTCTAAATGAACAACCTGTCAACTTTAGTGTAAAATTTGCGATGGCTATCCTCCTTGGTCTGACCTAGTAACAACTTCATAGTGCTGTCAACATGGCATAAAGATGAATATTACTGATAACCACGCAGGTTCAGTTAGCAACGTGGTCCCACAGGAACAAAGAGAAACTAGCCCAAGTACTTATTAAACCTAACATTGTAGAATAGTTGTCTCATAGGAAAGTATTTATTAGTATTGATTTCGAGGTATCCACAGTAAGATGAACAGTTTGATATACTTGCAATTAGTTTAGGTTTAACCCTGCAAAACCCAAATACAGAAGAAGAAAAAAAATGTATACATATATACCAGTAAACATTTTTTAAAAAAATAAATTATAAAAAAAAAAAAAAAAAAAAAAAATATATATATATATATATATATATATATATAAAAAAAATTAATAATTTTTGCTATTTTTATATTTTTTTGAAAAAAATATATATAACACTTTTTCAAAATTGATATGTATATATATACACAGATTATACAGATATTTTAAATATTATGTATATATATAATCTGTAAAAACCAAATATAGAAAAAAATCAGCCTATAAACTATACATATATGCAATATTTTTTATAAAATATAATATATAAAAAATACCAAAAATAATATATATGATAGTTTGATATCCTTTATTTATATATATATATATATATATATATATATATATATATATATATATATATATATATATATATATATATATATATATATATATATATATATACAGATTATATAATTTAAAAAAATCAAACTGATGCTGTATTTTTGCAACTGTGCGTCTTACAGGGTTACCTTTTTGCTTAGTAGTAGCTCCCATAGATTGTATATTTATGTTATATAGTCTATGGGAGGTCCTTGAACCTTGACATACTTTGGCAAATATCATGTCTGTGCAGAGAATCTCTCCACCACTGTCTGACTGAAGCCATGACAAACAATCTAGGTTTTTATGACACAATAGCCAGCAATGTTACATATCCCCTGTATGAAAAGGGCCAAACACACAGACGCAGGTTTCTTTTAAACCAAACAAAGGCTGTGAATCGGTATTGTAACACACTGAATAATTGCTTCAAATAACACAATAACGTTGACTTCCAAAAATCGGGGCTCTGATTGGGTACCTGAATGCAGCATTTGAACAAACATGCCTCGAGCTCCACCACTACACTCTCTACTCCCCACAACACGAATGCCTGCGTGGCTTTGGAAATTAAAGAAATTCTGACACTTACTTACAAATAATCCAACAACTTACTCCCAAACTGACCTTTAAACGCGCTAAATAATTCTAATGACGGAAAATATGCTATAAAATACGGTCTGTTGTTCAAATGCGTGCACACAGAATAGATACCAATCTAACATTTAAAGACTGCACGTTTTCAACAACTTGACAGCGCTCCAGTTTTAAAGTTTACCACAATACAACAATTTATATGTAAAGGCAGACCTGTAAGTTAAATCGTAGCACATTTTCATAATTGTCATGGCAGTTTTTCCGTCTTTTCAGACTGACGTTTCAGGACACAATAGTAGGTAGGGTTAGCTAACTGAAATTAATGCAAGTTTAGATCAATAAATACGAAATAAATTGGTTTGCATACGGAAAATAGCACAAGTACACTGCGTTTTTTATGAACACTGCTGATGTTTAGACTTTCTCCTTGCTCTTTCTTTATGTCTGTCTTGCTTTTTCTGTAGCAAACTGCTAGCTTCCCCCTTTACTGCACCAATAACAACAGACTCACCACTCAACTTCAAGTGCAAACAGGGGGAATCCGTAAACCAACTGTCGAAGGGGGAAAACAGCTCCTTTCCGGTCCCGTATGTCAGAAGAAGACCACACAGGAAACAAATTCTTCTATTAATCTCCAACACGCCAAGCGAATAGCTGTCTCCGGGCTCAGTTTGCTCGCGTTATCTGGCTAAAAAAACGGAAAAATCCGCTGTTTTCTTCTGCCTAAACGTTGAGAGAGAAAAACGGTGTCGTGGTCGCGCTTGTCCAGCTGTACACTTCAGTCATTGGTCAAAGTCCACGTCTGTCAGAGGCTCCCGGCAACGCTATTGGTCCAAATGAGCACACACACACACACACACACACACACACACACACACACACACACACACACACACACACACACACACACACACACACACACACACACACACACACACACACACACACACACACACCCCGCCCCGCCTCTCCATTCACGTAAGTAAACAAAATATAACCCATCTTCTCGCTGCCCCGTTTTTTGTTATCAATATAACCAGTTAATATTTGACAGCGGGACTTAATAACTAGGTCTGGCCGTTCCTTACCAGACGAAGCTCTAGTTTTGTGTTTGTAAAAGCTGTTTAGGATGAAAAAGCCGGAGAAAAACAGGAGAGAAAAGTGAACGGTGGCGTGCACATGGTTTTCAGGGGTGAGGAAAGTTGCCAGTTTGAGCCTTCATTACCTTTACATTGTCACATTTTGTCGGGTAGATATTGGTTTAAGTGTTAAAATGAGTTCAGAAGAATGAAATAAATTCAGTTTGAGAGATAAAAAAAAGCACAAACACATTGTTGTAGGCACTCGATCATGAATCAGAGGAAGTTTTCCTGTGAAAAGCTGAAGAATCCATAATGTAGAAAACTCAGGTCAGTGATAATGAACGGCTGATCTGTCAGATTAAGAGGATCTTGGAATTCCTGGTATGTGCTGGAATTCTTAGAATGGAAAATAGCACCACAGGCAATTAGGATAATCACATAAACATGTGACACATATTATTCATGGCATTCAAATTGTGTGACTCACAAAACGGAGTTGCAAATAGAATGGTTAAAAAAATGTCTTTTTTATTGTGCCACTGAGTATTTATATTTCAAAAACACAGAAGTTAGGTTTGTGACTTGATTTTATACTTAATACGTGACAGGCACAAAACGTGCCTAAAGTCAGTTTAAAAGAAAAATTATAACAAACATTT
Organism: Amphiprion ocellaris; assembly: GCF_022539595.1. Taxonomy (NCBI): domain Eukaryota; kingdom Metazoa; phylum Chordata; class Actinopteri; family Pomacentridae; genus Amphiprion; species Amphiprion ocellaris. Next base: position 7,242,880 of record NC_072788.1, read on the forward strand.
TTTTCACAGGAAATTGCCCAAACTGACAACTTAAATTGTGAGATTTCACAGTGTTGCTGTCACATATGTTCTGTCATGTAATCATGTAAACTCAGGTGATTTGCTATCGTCTCTAATGCTGATAATTATTGATGATTTAAAATTAAGACATGCTATCAGTCTTTGTAGTGGCCGATGATAAACAGTTACCATTCTGCAGCAGGATAATGTCACCATTACTAAAAAGAACAAGAAGGAAGAATTGAAAAGGATTTAATCAGCATTCAAAACTGCTAGTTGTTCCCTGAATGTAAGCTTAAAAGCATGTGTCTGTGATATTATAGTTCGTAATCTGCTGTTTTGACTAAACACAGTATGACACCAAAATCAGTTGCGCTATACATTCCTCTGAAACCTTCAACTCTGCCGCCCATCACAAGTGATTGACATTTTTAGAAGCAAGAATAGTTACCTTTGACACAGAGGATGGATGTTTTGGTTGAATTAATGGCACAAAATCCACATCAGAAGCTACAGTAGCTTGTTTTTGTCCTTTTCACAGATACTGACATGATGCTGTTGTATAAGAGTCTGATGTTTTGTCCTGAGACTGGTGCAATGCGAGACTAATTATACTGCAAAGACTGATATTATGTTTAAAAAAAAAAGGAAATTGATTATCAGCATTACCTGTGCACAAAAGATTGCATTCACTACAACAGCACTCAGAGCGTCCATCAGTGTTCTTGCTTTTCAAGGCAGTGTTAAATGTTCCAGAGGAAATGAAGAGCGACTAATTTCTGTGTCATAATTGTGTTCGGTCAAAACAGCAAATTACTAGCTGCGAGTGTTGGTCATTAAAATCCTAATTTCTTGTGCCAGCCTTCCTAAAAACAGAGTAACAACATAATTTATTTATGCAATATTAGCCTGATGCTTTAATTAAACCTTTCTTTTAAACACTGATTGTTTTCTAACATTTTCAAAAGCTGATTTCTCAGTACAGAAGAGAAATCACAATAATTATTTCTGTAGCTGTGATTCACAGATGCACTGGCAGTATAATTGATGGAACAGTGACAGGACAAGCTGTGTGGCAAAAAGGGTTTATGTTTCATCCATTCTGATCATTCAGAGCATCCGCCACATTTGCATCAGAGGCTTTTATAGCCTCAGTGGCTATTTTGTCTATTTTTGGTCAAAGTCAACAACTCAGCTTCACCTGCTTCCCTCATGCAGGTTTGGGGAGCTGAGAATGTTTTTGGCAGCTGCTCTGAATCAGAAACACTGTTTGGCAGAAACAGCAGGGTGACAGTGGCGTGTGTGTGTTTAGAAATGCTGCACCAGGCTTGATGGATCTTTAGGTGAATTGTGCTGTTTGTAACCTATGCTTTAAACCAGGGGTGTCAAACATGCAGCCCGCAGACCAAAACCGGCCCTCCAGAGGGTCCAATCCGGCCCGCTGGATGACTTTGTAAAGTGTAAAAATTACAGAGAAGACATGAACTGCAAATTGTAAATTTGTAAAACTATAAATTTAAAATAATTTCTAGACCGTGACAAGTTGTTTTCATCATAAAGTAAATTAGATTGTTCATTTTTTTTTTTTGTCAATTTTTGTCTCACTTTTTAAAATGTTTTTTGTTGTTTTTTGTCTGACTTGTCATTTGTCTCATGTTTTTGTTGTTTCTTGCCTTTGTTGTTTTTTTGTCTCATTTTTGACATTTTGTGTCTTTTGTCTCGCTTCTGTCGTTTGTCTCACTTTTTTGTTACTTTGTAACTTTTTGTCAAATTTTTTGTCTGTTTTTTTGTGTCGTTTGTCTCATTTTTGTCAATTTGTTTCTCGCTTTTGCTGTTTTGCATCTCGTTTTTGTCAGTTTGTGTCTCATTTTTGTAATATTTTGTCCTTTTTTGTTGTTTTTTGTCTGACTTTTGTCATTTGTCTTGTGTTTTTGTTGTTTTGCTTCTCGTTTGTGTCATTCTGTGTTTCCTTCTTGTCTTGCTTATTTTTTTGTCTTTTGTTATTTTGTGTTTTACTTTATTCGTTGTTTTGTGTGTCGTTTTTGTCGTTTTGTGTCTTGTTTTTGTGTTGTTTGTCCTTTTTTTGGTCGCTTTGTAACTTTTTTGTCTAATTTTTTGTCTCTTTTTTGTTTTCAGGTTGTTCATAATATTTTGTAAAAACATAATTCCTTAAGTGTGAACATTTTCAGAGTGTACTTTTTTGCACTAAAACAAGGGAAAAATTGGAGTTGTTTTTTGACTGAATGTGGCCCCTGAACTAAAATGAGTTTGACACCTCTGCTTTAAACTGTAGTATAGTTTAAGTAAATTAAGAGTAAAGCTCTAGATATTATTTCCTAATCTTGCAGTTTTCCGCTTATACTCAGAAACTACTTTGGGTTTGAAGCATCCTTTCAACATTCCATTGAGTTTTTAGCATTTCAGCACTTTTATTAGGCTGAATAGTGCCTCTTGCCTGTCTGTCTTAATGTAGTAAAACAAACAATACCAGTTTTCCTGCACTTAGCTGTAAGAGGGTGCATTACTCTAAAATCACAGCGGAGGGCGACTGTAGCTTGCAGTGTCCTCGTTGGTCAGTGCCGTGTCCACTGGCCGAAACATTATAAAGCTGTAAATATGGATCTAACTTGAATAAAACAAAAGAAAGACAGATTTCCTTCATCCTCTGTAACCTTTGAAGTGCAGACTATTCAAAGGTTACTGACAAATTAAGTAAAGGTCTAAAGAAATAAATTTTCCATCATTACTTTTACTCGACCACCATATTAATATATATATATATATATATATATATATATATATATATATATATATATATATATATATATATATATATAATGCTTACTTTCTATTAATGCAGGGCAGGTAACTCAGTCATATTCACTTAAAAACTCCACCACTGTTTGGTCTATATATAGTTAACAGTCAGAGGAGCTACACCTCACCATAAATCCTCACTGTAGCAGATTTCCAGCTCGCTGCAACATCGCCGCATTGTCTCAGCTGGATGCAAGATGCATGGATGTGTTGAGAAGGATATGGGGACATTAAATCAGTGCTCAAGAACGCCAGATGTTCTCTGGAGTGTAAGCTTAAACCTATGTGCGTGTGTGTGTGTGTCTGCAGCTGATTTATCCACAGTAATCTGCGATAGCTCTCCTTGGGAAATGCACAATTACCTATAGAAATGGCTTGCTTCCTTGTGATGAGACACACACATGTACACACAGATGTATCCAGGCAGAGGCCAGAACTGGTCAGATATGTTTTGTAAAGTGTAACTGGGATTTCCGCTCAGTTCACATGTGACAACAGCAGTTTTTTGCTAGTATTTGACTGAAAGAAAACTTAAGAGATTTAAAGGATACCTTATTTAAGTCCCACATGTGAACACTGAGCCAGGTATTTATTGCTGTAATCATTCCTCATATTCAAACTGGTCATTTGAAGTTCCTTCCTAATGCTTTTCTATTTGTATAATTTCGTACAATCAGGTGTCTTTTTTCCAATAGGTGTTTTTAGTACAACATTTCCTCTTTGTGTCCTCCTAGACCAGGAGTGTCAAACATGCGGCCCGAGGGCCAAAACCAGCCCTCCAGAGGGTCCAATCCGGCCCACAGGACGACTTTGTAAAGAGTAAAATATACAGAGAAGACATTAACTGCAAATTGTGAATTGGTAAAACTGTAAATTTAAAATCATTCCTAGGCAAGTTGCTTTGATCATTAAAGTAAAATACTAGATTGCTCATTGTTCTTTTGTTGCTTTGTGTCTTTGTTTTTGTAATATTTTGTCTTGTTTTTGTTGTTTATTGTCTTTTTTTGGTCTCATTTGTGTCATTTGTGTAAATTTTTGTTTGTTTTTTTCGCTTTGTAACTTTTTTGTCTGATTTTTTCTCTTTTTTGTTTTGTTTCGTGTTGTTTGTCTCTTTTTTGTCGTTTTCTCGTTTTTTTCATTTTGTGTCTCGTTTTTGTAATATTTTGTCTGCTTTTGGTTTATTGTCTTTATTTGTTGTGTTGATCATAAAGTACAATACTAGATCATTTAGTTCCAGATACCTGTGACTAAATGTTGTGTTCTTTTGTAGACACTCTGTGATCTGTAAGTTGTAATGTGTAAATGATAAACTGAGGCTGAATATTGGTGAAATTGAGCTTATTTTTCTGAAGAAATTTCAGGTTGTTCATAATGTTTTGTAAAAGACACTTCCTTAAATGTGAACATTTTCAGAACGTACTTTTTTGTACTAAGACAAGGGAAACATTTGGAGTTGTTATTCTGCTGTGATTTTACTGGTCTCTTGAGATCAAACTGGGCTGAATGTGGCCCCTGAACTAAAATGAGTTTGACCAAGACAGTGAACTGCAGTAGACAAACGACAACAAAGAATTGCTTTTTCATTCTATTCAGATGAACTTTTTTTTAACCTAGAACAAGGGCTGTGGATTGTGTCCATCACTTTCATTGATAGCAGATGAGGAAGGGATCTTTAAATGACTGGCATGAAGCAGCGGAAACTTCTTCAGTGTCTATATATGTACCAGACTATTGTTTTAAGGATCTACTTGAAAAGCTGCAAATCTATAGGCAGCCCACATCTACATATTTTGTCATGGGACTCTGCGGCACTAAAACTATGCTCACAAACTCTATAACTTACAGTGAAAACGAGGTATTCCCCTTTAACTCCTTTCCCCTTTTTTTCTCTCCTCTGCTTCTACATGACATCCCCCTCCCTCCTCTCTCCTTCCTTCAGTCCCCTCTGCTATAAATTTCAACCTCCATCTTTGCTATTGAATCATAAATCATAAATTCCCTTCCTGTACCTCTCTCTCTCTCTCTCTCTCAATCTCTCTCTCTCTCTCTCTCTCATGCTCGTTTGCCCTCTTTTTTTATTACACAATAGGCCAGACTTTATGTCAGAGGGCAGCCATATTTAATATGTATGTGCGTTTGTATCTTCCACCCCAGGCTTTCCTGTCGCTCTGGGTCCCCACCCCAGTGCTGCACCGGTGAGTTTGCAGACGCACACATCACATTAATATGCACGCACCGAAACATGCAACACACCCTCGCATATGCGTGAACAGGAATTGGCACATTAGCGCAGACACTTGCACCCAAAGGTACCATATTGGCTCTATTTTTTTCTTGCATGAACTCAGTATTCCTGCATGCACAGGTGCTTACAGTCTGAGGTTCTGTTCGCACTCACCACTGAGGTGCTGTTAACACTCAGTCTGCAATAAGCAACAGGCCAACAGTGTGTCCAGCTTTAACAAGGACTTACGAACATGGAAATACACTCCTGCTGCAGATTTGTTCCAGAAACCTTAAAAAAAAACAGCACAGTACATGCCAATATTTCTACTTTGCTCCTCCTCTAATGTTCCTCCTTTGTGTTTTACTCTGTGGACTTCACATGCTCAGACTCTGGGTGCCTTGTATATTTCAAGAGTTGTACATCTGTTGCCATTTTTACATCTAAAATATAAATGCATTGATAGCAGATCTGCATATTTCATGACAACATTGAACCCACTCTCGTGCCATCATTGGACGGCATTTTAGCAATAGCTTTAAAAATGCTTGTAAGCAGATAGTTTTTACTTTTGAGTCGAGACAGTCTGGCTGTTTCCTCCCTACTTTTACTGTTAACCCAAATATCCCAGCTAGCATCTTTGTTAAAAAATGTTCTGAAAAGTTCCACCAGAGTTGTTCCATCTCAAATTGCCAAAGAATTACTGAATCACTCTGACTTTTTTTTATCATAAATTATGGACATTTAAAATAGTATCTGTGAAATTCTAGCTTGATAAATCTAATACTTTCAGTGATTATTTTCCGCTATGTTTGGATGACAATATTTCAGGAATTCATAAAGATAAAAGCATCTTCCAGCACACATTAAGAAAGGAACTGACACCAGCAAGATTGGATTTTTCTGACGGCTTCAGTTTCTTTTCATATTTCAACTAACCCACATTCAGAGAATATTTAATCTACTCACCCATTATTGCAGATCTCGAATTGATGACGGGACGTGAAATAACAGTAAATGTTTCAGGCTTTTACCTTTATTGGTACCTGAGATATTGTCTTTCAAACATAGCTTCATATTTCAGCAAAAAGACAGTTAAAAATGAGTTAACTGTCAATTTTTAAAAAAGTTTTATCTCTAAAAGTGTTTGATATATCAAGCAAAAATGTCACAAAAATGTTTATAAATATTCATACTTTATGCCATAAAATTTTCAGGCAAATCCGGGAGGGTTGAACAGAAATTACTCTAAAAATTTGATAATTTGTATATATCACCCAGTAAAGTCTTCAATGGGAATTGTTTTTCACTAAAATATAATCAGCTTTACTGCCTTTACAAAAATGCTTTCCTAAAATTGTCTTTCCGTGGCTCATTTGCTTCAACAGTGTGGCGTTTGGTGCTATCATGGGAACTAACAGGTTGTCGTTCAGGCTGAGATTGTGGCTATTTAGAGGAACCGAAGGGAAGACAGCGTCTTACAGTTTGTGTGTGTGTGTGTGTGTGTGTGTGTGTGTGTGTGTGTGTGTGTGTGTGTGTGTGTGTGTGTGTGTGTGTGTGTGTGTGTGTGTGTGTGTGCGCATGCCTGTGTGTTGTATGTTATGGGTGTGTTTCCGTTGCTCGAGGACTTCCAGGGTCCCAGAGATAATGTGGAATTCATGAACCGCTCAGGGGTTCCTTCCTGTCACCTGACTGTCCCTTCCTGTTTCCTGCGTCGGACCTCCGAGGAGAAGGGTGAAGCCGAGGGAGGTGATGGAGGTGGTGGGTGCATGTTAGGATGGAGCTGATTGCTAAACACAGCTGTCAGGATAGTGGGCAAAAACATGAAAACATTTGAATCCTAATTAGAAGATTAGCTGAACCAGAGGAACACGAGTGAGGAATCAAATAAAATGGATTGAACAAAGAAATAGTGGCCCATAAATGTGAACGAGACAGATGCAGAAGAACAATAAAAGAGGCAATAACAGAGAAAGAAAGGAGGAGAAGGAGAAAGAAAGAGGTGATGGCAGAATCCATATGGGGCCTCTTGGTTTTTGGGCAGCAAAGGGAGACATGCCAGGTAATGGCTTCCAGACACACACACACACACACACACACACACACACGCACTAATTCGATTTGGAAATCTGACAGCAGACTGAGTGTATATGGATGTGTGTATATACCTGAGGCATTTTCTTTCTCATACTCAAGAGGTCTGACTTCCTTTGCCCATTGGGAGAGGGGCCGGTTAATCTGTGTGTGTGTGTGTGTGTGTGTGTGTCTATGTGTGTGTGCGTGTGTGTGTGTGTGTGTGTGTGTGTGTGTGTGTGTGTGTGTGTGTGTGTGTGTGCGTGTGTGTGTGTTAGCAAGCACTGGGGGTTAATGTATGCTTTCAATCACAGCTCTAGTGGGGAGAAATCAGATCCCTGCAGCGTAGAAGTAGAACTCGAGATCAGCACATGCAGATGGCAGTAGAAAACAAACGTAAGATGAGAAAATCAACACCACATTTATGTCCACTGGGAAGCGGTTAGAGTAGCTTAGCATGACAACTGAAAAGAGGGGAAAACAGAGGGGCGATGACAAAGCATTCTGAGGAGAAAGTTCTGCAAAGTTCTGGGAATGTTTTCAGTGGGAAGCTTTTTTTCATTCCAAGAATTTCTTCTCAAAGATAGGATAACGTTTTCTAAAGACACTCTTCAACCATTATGCCCAAACATTCTTAAAGTGTTTTTTCAATGTCACATTAGGATCATCTTCCTTTTTTTGTCATGCAGCATCGTGGGAATGTTTTATAGAAAAATGTTCTGTAATGAGTTACCTCAACAAGTCTCAGAACATTGCAGTAAATTGTTCTATTTTTGTTACTAATATGACATTACAGGAATGTTTGATAGAAAATCTACTGAAGCTTTGAAAACATTTTGAAATAATTTTTCTAATCTAATCTTCCTTTGTTATTGTATAATATAATCTATGGTCCTGACATTAGCTTCCAAAGACTCTCTGAATATTGTAGTTTATGTCTTTGTTACCTTTTAGCCTCATGGGAACAATTTTTGAAATGATAAATATACTTAACCCTCCTGTTGTCCTCATTTACGGGCACCAAACAATATTGTTTCCTTGTCTGAAAAAAATCCAAAAATTCAGCAAAAAAATTCCCCAAATATCAGAAAATTTGCAAAACCTTCAGGAAGAAAATTCCAATAATTCCTTAAAAGTTCCCCTTAAAAGTTTTATTTTAAAAAAATCCTTGTAAATATTTTCAAAAAATCTTCCAAAAACAATGCTAAAAATAAGTGATTACATATATATCAGTATACCTTCTAATATTTTCTTTAAGAAAATCACAATGTGAATGTTCTTAAGAAACATTTTTAAAATTTCTTTTCTTTCAACAAAAAAATGTTCAAAGATTTCCCAAAAATGTTGAAAATGTGGACATCAGAAGTTTCACTGTGAAAATATATATTTTTTCCACATTTTCAAACTTTAAAACGGGTCAGTTTTGACCCCCAGGACAGCACAGGGTTTAAGACTTTTCAAACATTAGACTAAAATGTTTTATTTAAAACATTATTAGAACTTGTGAGTCATTTTAGTCCAGTTTGTGGAAACGTTCCCTGCTAACTGGGGATTGTTTTACCTTTGTATAAATCGAGGCTAGCTGTTGCACACAGTTTCTAGTCTTAATGCTAAGCTAAGTTAGCCAGCTGCTGGCTGAGTGTTGCAGTTAAAATGTTCACTTTGAACCTTATAGAAATATTATTTGAATTATACATTTCCCTGAAACAGTTTTTGGACATTAGATTGTAACATTTAGTTTAAAGTATTATGATAACTTGTGCTAGCTGGGTTGCTGGCTGTAGCAAGAAAACAGGAAACCTATTTCCCAAAATGTAATCATTTCAGGGAGGTGCTTCTTACTAAATGGACCGATATGAGATCCATTGTCTCATCTAACTGTGTGAATCATATTAAAGACAACAGTTTTTAAGGACGTACACAGAAAAAAATGGCACAGTCGTGTAAAGTTCAACATTTGTTTTAGATTGACCATCTACACCTGGCTGCTTTTTTGTGAACAAGGTTAAAAGGGCAGCGAAAAAATGCAAGCAAAGCAAAGCGATAAAGACGCAGATGGAGGCAAACAAAGAGGAAAGTGAACGTGAGAAAGAAAAGCGAGAGAACAAGATAAAAAGAGGAGCTCAGGATGAGGGATAGCTATATGGATGAGTGGGAGGGAAGTGAGAGAGAAAGATGACTTCACTGGGAGACGCTGATTCTTCCTCCCTCACAAACTCTTCAGTTTCCCAGTCAGGTAAATCCCCCAGCATTCCCCCCCTATGTGCTGTCACAGCCCTCCCACTCCTGCAACTGGTGTGTGTGTAGTGTGTATGTGTGTGTGTCACCACTTTCCTCTGACATTCCTGTGCGGAGCAGAGAGACGGAGCACTCGGCTGCAGAGACACAACTGCAAATCAAATCCAAACTCCCTCAAAAGCCAGGATTTTATTTGTTTTAACGGAGAATTTAATTTTTCTTGCAGCTCCCTTCAACATCCATCGGATTCTCCCGGAGCTCTTTTCTGATTTGGGAATTCCACTCCTGGGAAAAATGCCTGCAAATCAGCTGGGAAGTCTTCCATTTTTCGTAAGGGATTTCTAGAAAAGCATCCTCTCGTGTCCAGCCACAGCTTCCTCCTGTTCCTCTTTTCTCCATCTGCTTCCCTGGAGGCAGATTCCAAGCTTGGCAAATTCCAGAGTTTGGGAATACTTTTGTGCTCGTGCCAGGAGAAGCAAAACAGACGAGGACATAGCGGAGGAAGGAGCACTTGAAGGGGTGAGTTAACTTTAGATGAAACAACTTCTTTTGATGGTAAATTGAATGCTCTTTGCAAAGGAGTGTAATAGCCAAGTTGCATCTTTCTGTATGTTAAAGTGCTGCATAATAATGACTAACAATAATCTGTCTTAAATCTGAGTCAACCATATGTTTGCAGAATTGCTCGAGCTGATAGCGCTCAATTATAATGGTGCATAGAAATGTTGTGTCTCGCAGGAGTTTTAGTTGCTTGTTCTGCTGATTCTTTGCAAGATCTCAGGCAAAAAGAGAGAAGTAAGGAATGGAAAGGAAGCGGGGGTGTAAATCATCCACTGCACATTGAGCTTAAGGAGACGATGGGATGACAGACAAGAAGAAGAAAATGATGGAGATAAATTGTGTGCAGGAGAAGCACACGAGAGATGGTGCAGTTTCATCCTCTCTCTGGTTTAATCATCAAACAGCAAGGACGACTGCTGGACATACACAGGCAAAAGTCTAAATGCACACAGATGTTGCATGCATGTACGCACAGAAACAATGTCAAGCTAACTTATTCCCTCTCTCACAAGAAAGAGGTTCAAACAAACACATCTTTGTTTTATTGCGCTGGACTGTTTGACTTGCTGCTGGCTCAAGATCACTGTCTGATCCCAGTGCTGTAATCAATACTCACACACAGTACACAAAGCAGATGCACAGTCAGGAGGAACACATCAAGCAACACACAAGCAACTACTACAGATCATAATGCACTGCATGTCTTAGAATAATTGCATGATATCTAACAGCAATCACAGAGTTACTGTTCTGTCTCTCACTTGTCCACATTCTCGTGTTTGCTTACACCAGCCAAAATGTCAGCTCATATCATAGTCGTTTATGTATATGGTGTTTGGAAGATGTCCTGATTCCAGAAAGCTTCCCGATGCAACCAGACACTGACCTCTGAGCAGTTATAGTATTTGGGAGTTTGATGTATAAGAGCAAAATGACAGTTGCTGTAAAAGATGGTTAGGGTGTGTTTCCTTGGCTTCCCCTCCCTGGCTGATTAATATCTTTCTCGTGTCCAAAATTACTCCCCATTTTCTGCCTAATGTGCTATATTTACAAGTTTATGTGGCACATAGCGCCTCCCAAAGTATGCACAAAATGAGAGAATGGATTACTCTTTGCCAAAATATATACCACGATGTAATGTTTTGACTAATATATTAATTCTAACTCATAATAGTAGGAAAAGCGAAGGTGTTAGTAATAACAATCACACTCATGATGGCTCCATATTATTCAGGTATAAGCTGTGGCAGCATGCCTGAGTCAGTATGCAAAATACCAGAACGCTGAAGCAGCTAAATGGAATTCAGCCAGCAGTAATTTTAATATTTATACCTCCTCTGACAGGTCATAATGTTGTGTGAAAAAAGCCCTTTTGGAAAATAGCATGATGAAATACGTAACGTGTGCCGACCATAAAACTTTCTTCATTTCATGATTAACGTTTGCAGTAATTTTTAAAGCTCGTCCAGCAGAATGAATTGCTTAAAGCTGCACTAAGTGATATTTTTATGTTAGCTGTGGATCACTTAACCCTCCTGTTGTCCTGCGGGTCAAAATTGACCCGTTTTAAAGTTTGAAAATGTGGAAAAAAGATATTTTCACAGTGAAACTTCTGATGTCCACATTTTCAACATTTTTGGGAAATTGTTGAAAATTTTTTTGGTGGAAAAAAAGAAATGATAAAATGACGAAAATTTGCTGGATTTAGGTAATTTTTATGTGAATGTTCGTAAAGAAAATATTTACAAGAATTTTTTAAAATAAAACTTTTAAGGAATTATTGGAATTTTCTTCCTGAAGGTTTTGCAAATTTTCAGAAATTTGGGGAATTTTTTGCTTAATTTTTGGGTTGTTTTCAGACAAAGAAACTATATTTTTTGGTGTCTGTAAATGAGGACAACAGGAGGGTTAATTGTGTCTGACATTAACCACTCATCATGACTAACACGTAAATAATTACTCACCCTTTTCTATATACAGTTTGCGCATCCTTCTGGTGTTGTTTTGGTTTTATGACTCACAGACCGCTCCAGAGTCCAAATATTTCTCGTAGAAGTTGGTGGAGACCAAAACTGAGATAAAATTAGTTTATAACAACTTTCTCAGTTGGCAAATAAATGCTTACTTTGCATTGAAAATAATAAATAACAAAATTTTTAGTTTTTTGGATCATTTAGACTACCAGGTCTGCATATCTCCTTTAAAGTCAGGTTTTCACAGTTGTTAAACACGCTTAAGTGATCATCATCAAAATCAAGCAGTGTATTAATTATTCTATATGCATTTACGTTTCTCCTTAGACCGTGGCTCCTGTAAAGATGGTTGACGTGATGCAGCCAGATCCCAACAGCCTGCAGTTACCGGGTGAGACAAACACACACACGTATGCAGTCATTTATTTCCTATTGCAACCTGGTCAAAGTGACTCACTTCTCCCTCTTTATCTTTTGGAGTGTGAACACGCTGACCTTTCCGTATCCCCCTCCCACTTGGGAATATTACTCACTTTCAGATTCCACTGACATTCCGGTCATTCCAGTTCATTATAATTATCCGATCTCACATCAAGAGAGCTGCAGGACAAGTGTTTACATCCCAACCCGCTAATCTCCGCTCTGAAAAATTAGGCGATTTCTGCACGTATATTCGTATGTTAGTATCTGCAGCTGATGACAGTCCAATACTGCCTCTTTCCTTGTGATAAGAAAGTTTTCCCATGGCTGCATATCGCTCCAAACAGACCGCTTCTTTTTTGACGATTCTGTTCGTTTTCCGGTGGAGTGTTTTTCCAGTATTAAAACATCATTCAAATGAGATTTTATAAGTTAACCACCACATATTGCATATTGTTTGATTTATCTTTCTTCTCCTTATCACTTCTGTTCCATGAAATTCCAGGTGAAAATTTATCGACCCCGTCTTCGCCCGCCACGGCGAGAAACGACTGCAGCATCACACCCCTCACGCCCTCCCCGTCGCCGGTATTTATGCTCCCACAGCCACTCACCACAGCCACTCCTACACACCCTTTTCCTCTTTCTACTTATTTTTCTTTATATAAAGCCCTTAAACAAGACCTGTAAAGCCACATCCACTTCTAACTGCTATTAGTGGTTTATAATAACAGTCATGCTCACAGCTTAAAGTGAAGAATAAACTCAAAGCGAATACCCAATAAAGGTTACAGTCTGCGGCAGAGAAATGGATGTATGTCGGCAGTAATTCTCACAAGCACTGAAGGAAAAAAAAGAGAAATAGCCTCTGATTTCTAAGCCAATCTGCTAATTCTGTTCTATTCTGTTTCCACTCATGGAAGCCAGTTATTACATAAACGCGAGAGAGGTTGGTTTACATACCACCCATGCTTCGTTTTACAGACAGAAACGATAGCTTATGTTGACTTATTCAGTCTGCAATGTTTGTAGATGGTCGAAAAATTTAAAAGTTTTCTTCCTTTTTATGTCTACAGCCATGTTTACAGTGCTTTGAGCTAACTTGCTAACAGTTACAATGCTAAGATGCTAACGTTTAGCGGGTACAATGCTTCCCAGGTGAGCTAACATGCTAATATTTGCTAATTTGAATAAGGGAAACGCTAATTTCTCTGTATCTGTAACAGAGGGTGGAGGTCAGACCCAGGATGGCATGCCCCTTCTCAGTTGTCGTGGCGATAGACTTCGGGACGACCTCCAGCGGCTACGCTTTCAGCTTCACGCAGGACTCCGAAGCCATACACATGATGAAGTAAGAGTGTGTGTATTCCCTTTAGTTCTGCTCTGTTCTATTATTTCCCATCGTTGACAGCCTTGTTTTCTTCCACTCGATGTAGACGCTGGGAGGGCGGCGACCCTGGAGTGGCCAATCAGAAGAGCCCGACGTGTCTGCTGCTCACTCCTGATTTGCGGTTCCACAGTTTTGGATTTGCGGCGCGAGACTTCTACCATGACTTAGATCCGGAGGAGGCCCGGCACTGGCTTTACTTTGACAAATTTAAAATGAAGATCCACAGCACAAGCGTAAGATGCATGTCAGAAAAAAATAGATGGAACATAAAGTCAACTTCATATAATATCTAGAGTTAAAGCTTTATAGTTACGCTTTTTACCAAATCTGTTACATCTGTCAGCACATCCAGTATTGGTATCATCGTGTACTGACACACCCAAAAGTTTGCGTCTGTATCACTGCAGTAGGATTAAAATTAAGACAGTTTTGGATTAAAACAGAAAGATTTAACTGAGCTTACTGTACGTTGCGCTTTAAACACCAGATAGGAGTTTTCCTCATGCTGTGGTGTTTCAGCAGTTGTGGCTGTTTGCTGCAGGATCTCACCATGGAGACAGAGCTGGAGGCAGTCAACAGTCGGAGGGTCAGGGCCATCGAGGTGTTTGCTCACGCCCTTCGCTTCTTCAGGGAACACGCTCTAAAGGTAAGTTCTCGTTCATTATTGCAACCACAAGAGTATGTTCACACATTCTCGGACTGTTGATATAAAGTATGTGAGTGACTTTATGTTTGTACACTCCTTGAGATGACTGAACACTTTATGACTGAGTGTGATTTACCTCTGCTTAAAAAATACCTTTAGAGCAGGGGTGTCAAACTCATTTTAGTTCAGGGGCCACATTCAACCCAATTTCTTCTCCAGTGGGCCAGTAAAATCAGAGCATAACAACCTATAAATAACCACAACTCCAAATGTTTCCTTTGTTTTAGTACAAAAAAGTACATTCTGAAAATGTTCACATTTAAGGAACTATCTTTTAACCAAGCATCATGAACAACCTGAAATTTGTTAAGAAAAATAAATTCAGTTTCAACAATATTAAGCCTCAGTTTATCACTTACACATTACAACATACAGATCACAGTGTTTCTACAAAGGAACAAAACATTTAGTCACAGGTATCTGGAACTGAATGATGGTATTTTACTTTATGATCGAAATGATGAAAGTCAGACAACAAAAAGACAAAATCAAGATTAAAATATGACAAAAACGAGACACAAAACCACAAAAAATGAGACAAACTACACTAAACAAAACCAAAAATTTGAGAAAAGAGTTATAAAGTGACAAAAAATTACAAAAAAGGAACAAAATGCAAAAAAATAGACAATGACAAAATGAGACAAACAACATGAAACAAAATAAAAATTAGACAAAAAATTTACAAAACACCGAAAAAATGGACAAACGGCACAAGTGACAAAAAAAGACACAAAAGGACAATAACAAGACAAAAATGACAAAAATTAGAAACAAAATGACAAAAAATAGGCAAACAACACAAGGGAGACAAAAAGGAAACGCAAAAGGACAAAAACATGAGACAAACGACAAAAGTCAGACAAAAAAGACAAAAACAAGACAAAATATGACAAAAATGAGATACAAAAGGACAAAAGAACAATGAGCAATCTAGTATTTTACTTTATGATCAAAACAACTTGTCATGGTCTGGAAATTATTTAAAATTTATAGTTTTACAAATTTACAGTTTGCAGTTAATGTCTTCTCTTTAACTTTTACACTTTACAAAATCATCCTGTTGCCCGGATTGGACCCTCTGTCGGGCTGGTTTTGGCCCACGGGCCGCATGTTTGATGCCCTTGCTTTATAGGATGTTTTATTTGATGCATTAGTGGGGCTGTAATGTAACTTTGCTTAGGATTAATGCAATAAAAGTTAAATCAAGAGTGAAATGTTGGTTCAAGCTGCCTTTCAGAGAAGCCAAACTGAAGCTCATGTATTAAACTTTCACCAAAGTGAAATGTTTCTTGGATTCTGTTTTAGGAGGTGAAAGACCAGTCATCATCTGTGCTGGAGGGAGAAGAGATCAGATGGGTGATAACTGTCCCCGCTGTGTGGAGACAACCTGCCAAACAGTTCATGAGAGAAGCTGCATACCTGGTGGGAAAACACACGTACTGACAGATTAACACCTACATCCAGCATATTTCTTACAAAGCTTTTATGCATTTAAGTTAGACAAAACTACTCTTCAAATTAAAATGTGTTACCTAAGTCTGGAAAAGCTTACCTGCACTATAACCCAGAAGCAAGCTGTATACATTTACACAGTAAATAATTAGGTTTATGTCATTTTTATTTTATTTTTTTGTATATTAGATACAGATAGAGTGGTCGCTGCTTTTCTGTATGTATTTAGGCTAAGCTTGCAGCTACACATATCTTTAACCCTCGTGTCGTCCTGCGGATCAAAATTGACCTGTTTAAAGTTTGAAAATGTGGGGAAAAAATAAATCTTCACAGTAAAACTCCTGATGTCCACATTTTCAACATTTTTGGGAAATCTTTGAACATTTTTTTGGTGGAAAAAAAAGAATTGTTAAAAATGATTCTTAACAACATTCACATAAAAATCAATCAAAATCCAGCAAATTTCTCTGGATTTTGGTTGATTTTTTTGTGAATGTTCTTAAAGAAAATATTACAAGTTTTACTGATATATATGTATATCACTTTAGATATTTTTAGGATTTTTTTGGGAAGATTTTTACTAATTTTTGGAAAATATTTCCAAGAATTTTCTTGCCAAATTTGGAAGATTTTTTTTTAAATAAAACTTTTAAGGGAAACTTTTAAGGAATTATTGGAATTTTCTTCCTGAAGGTTTTGCAAATTTTCAGAAATTTGGGGAATTTTTTTTCTGAATTTTTGGACTTTTTTCAGACGAGGAAACAATATTTTTTGGTGCCTGTAAATGAGGACAACAGGAGGCTTACTATAACTTATTTTTGACTTGATTTATAGTACTATGCAGTATTTTTATTTATATATATATATATATATATATATATATATATATATATATATATGAAGAGAATCACTGTACAGCCAGTGAGTCTGTGAGAGAGGAAGAGCAACAGTGAGATAAAATAAGAGACTGTCTGGTTAACATTCCCACAGAGGATCACTCACAACAGATGTACACAAATCATAACGCTGCACTTTTGTCTCTTTCCTTTCTTTACGCCTTCCCACCAAAACACACACCCCTCCTCTGTGTACTTGTACAATGACTTGTCGGAAGCGTGCGTACACGGACAAGAATGCGGGGGGTCCTATCACAATTTACATCAATGAGAACGGACCAACCTGTGCATGTGAGTGTGCGTCTAATTCATGGGAACGACTTGCAACCTTTTCCTCTTAATGCCATCCTTTGCTAATCGATTCACACACAATGAACGCAGATTTCATTCGTTAATCTGCCTTTTCAGTCACTTGAACTTGAATCGTCTGACGCGCGCACGCTTTCCACACGCACGCCGCTGCATACGTGCACACACCCTGCGCTGGCTCCCGGCTCGAGGCGTGTGTGCTTCCTGCTGGTGATGATGTCACCAGGGCCGAACAATAAGGGAGACCGGCGTACAAACACAGGAAGTCGAGACCAGACCCCCGCCCAGCAACACACACACCGCCACGACCGCTCAACTTTACTCCCGATACATCGAGACCGGCGCTCGAATGCCCCTCCTCCGCTTTCAAGTCCGTCTTTCACCCCAGCAGAGAGTCTTGTGTCATTTTTTTTTCCCCATCACCACCTTTCGCCCTCTGTTTACGTTTGTCTCGGTGTTTACGTTGCACAGCTGTCCTTCAGCATGTGTGTGCGTTACTCCTCTTCTTTTTCCTCCTCAGCTTTTTTTTGTCGACCTCCATAAGTCGCCCTGCCCTCCATCAAAATGTCATGACGTGTAGAATGTCATTTTGTTTTTCTGACATCTAAAAAGATTCCTACTCATGATAAACAATGTTCTTTTGCATACTTTTTTCCCAATCTTTTACTTTTGTTCTCTGTGATCCGCTGTTTTGAAACACAAACAACATTCAGACTTTACTACATCAGCAAATGTTTTAAAGTTTCTCTGTTTCGTCTCCATCTTCTCTCCTCTGTTGTGTCTTCCAGGCTGGTCTGGTGTCTCCTGACTGTCCTGAGCAGCTCCTCATCGCTCTCGAACCCGAGGCTGCCTCCATTTATTGTCGCAAGCTCCGCCTCCACCAGGTGATTGACCTGAGCCTGCAGCCAGTCACAAACGGCCTGGATCTGGACGGGTCCCGACCATTCGACTCCAGCTTCAGACAAGGTAGAGTAGACAAAATGTGTGTGTATGTGTGGGGTTTTTTTTCTTGTAGGCTTCGTCATTAGCATAAGCATGAAACCACACTGTGTTCCTGGAAATGTTGCTGTTTGATTTCACTTGCGGATTGTGGTTTTTGCAGAAGATGAATCTGTGTGTTTGCGAGGAAGAATCAGAGAGCGCAGAGGGTAAAGATTTGGCTTTAGATACTGTTCATGGTTTCGCCTCAGACGACTTTGCAGTTGTGTACGTTTGTGGGCTTTGGAGAGGCCATATGTTTTGTGTAGAGGAGACAGAGAAGCAGGGGAGATGGAAACACGAACAGAAGGTGAAAGAGGAGGAGAGCTGTTTTGAAACCAACCATGGAATTCCCGTGAAAGGGAAAATTCAGCCTCTCAGGGCACTATTTAGCACATAAGCTCTTTAATTAAGTTTATAGTGGTCCAGAAAAGCTTTGCTGAAGTGTCCTATTTAGTTAAGTATGTATTTTGTGGCAGTATAACAGTAACTGAGCATATACAGTGTGTGATATAGAGCATTTTCCATACAGGCAGGGAGCATTTCCAGGGAATGAAACAGTGATTTTACATTACAGTTGTACACAAGAGGCAAGAGATTATGTACATCAGCATGTACACTCGCTTGCTGGGAATTCTCTGGACAATTACCTGCTTCACACATGGGCTCCATTGGACGTTACGCGAGCTTTGTACTAGAAAGCTAATCAGTCCGACTGATTCTGACATTTGCTTTCTTGTCTAGAGCTCTCTTGGGTAATGTCTTGAAAAGTTCAGGGCTGCAGTGCATGTGTGAATACGGCTTTTGACTTCTAAAGAGCTGCAAGCTTGAGTTTGTTGCCTAGTTACACATCAAGCACACATATATTACGCTGCAGGCCAGAAAACCAAAACAATGAGCCAAAAGATGCTAAAAATGCTCAGACAAGCTGCAGAGCTGAGATCATGACTTATTACACATAGTTATTTGATCCGTTGTTGCTCTAAAAATTTGGATTTGTGCAGCTTTAAAAGAGAACTTTTAAATCGAAAGTTCCAGCCTGGAAAAGTGCCTCCAGAACCTGTACAAAAGTGACAACTTTAAACAAACATTTTCAACTTACTGATCAGAAAACTGCTCACAATTCTACAGTAGAGACACACAAAAATGAAGCATGTTCCCCACAGCGAAATGCCACTAAACTGCAAGGAACAAAAGCAATTTCAGGCTGGGAAAAGGGAGACCGATGCATAATTCAGCGAGCGAAACATGCCGTCCAAAATCCCCTGCAAAGGCCCACTTATACATATGCAGTCAGTGACACACACACAAAGAACATTCACACACACTAAACACAGGATATTGTAATTGGAACAAGGTGCAGTGAGACTATGATCTCACCCCCTCCCGGCCTGTCATTCCCCCTCACTCACTTTCTTTTCCCTCCATTCTTCTCGCGTGTTCTCTCCATCTTTTGCTTTCTTTTGCCAGAACTTTGCAAGGACTCTGCCGACACAGACTGCCACACAAACACACGTATTTACACACACACACATTTGGCATCGCAGTCGCGCTTTTTTTTACTATCTTTAGCTTTTCTTCCACCTCATTTGGTCTCCAAAGATAGCACTGGGGAGTCATTAACACACACACGAACGCACACATACGTTTTCTTTTCTGCTGTTTCATGTAAATGGTTTCCAGACTTACGTTCTATTCATCACCGCCGTACAAACACACACACACACACACACACACACACACACACACACACACACACACACACACACACACACACACACACACACACACACAGACACAGAGATGAAATCAAGGCTGTGCGATTGTGCTGTTCTTTATTCGGCTTCATTTACAATGTACACACACTAGCGCACAGCCCCATACATTACCTCCTGCGCCATCCTCGGCCCTGAAACAACTGTAGCAGCGCTTTGTTGCTCGTTTTTGCTCAATAAGTGTGTAATCTTTACAGTCGGGCTGTTTTATTTCTCTTTCTACCTCAAATCTCGCTGTCTCTCTCTCATAGATAATATTTTGTGGTTTGCAGTACTATAAAAACACTTTTACTGACACTTCACTGCTCAAACCTTTTGTTTAAGGCTTATAAAACACACATTTCCACGTAGTCGTCGCCAACTTATCAACAAATATGAGAGAAACATGGATTTTTTTCAATACAACTTCCTCCTCTATTCAGTTTGATTTATAATTACACAGTGCCTCCATCATTATGTCTCATTTCATGCTTTCCCCTGCTTTTATGGAGGCATATAAATGTGTCCGCTCTGTCAAACAGGTTGTCAAGTATGTTGTATTTCTGCCAGCTGTGTATGAGTGTGTTGCGTTTTCGTTGGCCTCCGTCCATATTCTTAACCTGCCAGTCGTTGGGGTTTACATGTCGAGAACAAATATAAAGTTGACATTCGAGAGCGGTCTTCATTTCCAACAAATTGCTCCTGTCATGCAAAAACATTATGACTGTACGTTCTTCCTGTTTTACTTGGATCCAAAGATTTACTTTCTCTCCTGCTTTAATGTCATGAACTCTTAGGTTACGAAACTCATTTAAACTGAATATGTGGCATAAATTAAAAGCATTCATCTTCATTAAGTTGAATGTGAGGATGTTTAAGTTTTTCCGTAAGACATTTTGTATTGACAATTAATCAGACGCAGCATAAAGTGACTGTGAGAGACAAAAAGCGTTTGAATGCAGGCAAAGCAGTACAAGGTGGTGATGACTCTTAGGTGCATACAGCTGGAAAGAATCCATGCAAATTCTTGTGGAATTATTATATTAAATAAATCTCGCAATAAAGCCAAAAGCTTACAACATATATGCCTTAAACCTGCTGCGACCTTTTTATCCCAAAACAAATTGTCATTTCATCCCTCTGCATTCATATGGCAATTATTTTTTACAGTTTCCTATGTCCACTTCCAGCGTATACAGTATATGTAATCCATAAAGTGTTAATAAAGCTGGAAAAATCCTCTGTGGTGTAACCCAGAGATTTCCATAAGACCAATTTTGAAGCTTAATGTGAACCTCTAGCCATCATATCGCCACGCTGCTAATTATGCATAACTTTCATCCTCATTATTATTTAAATGGGTTACTTATATAAAAATTCACTTTCTATATACAGGGGGTCCTCGACTTATGTCGGAGTTCTGTTCCTCCGGTGTGACGTAAGGCAATTTTCGCCATAAATTGGAACTCCAGTGAAAATGTAAACAAAGCCATTATGTGCATCACGATATCGATCAGTTGACATATTTGTGCGACTACAGTAATGAAGCAGTCATTAGCTCACACTGAAACACAACTCGGTAGGAAAATACCAGCGAAAATGTGAACTGTAAGTCTGACTTACGCTGGGAGCTATAATGAAGTTAGCGAATGTAGAACAATCCAATGTGGTGGCAAATGTAAACAAAGCTGTCTTATAGCGCCGCTTGGCTACTGTACATGCAGTATTCTTCTGCTTTGCTCACCGCATGGCGACGCATTTGTCCGCTCTGCTCATCAACTAGTTCCACTAAACCAGTTCCGACGTAACGGCGAAATGGCGTAAGTCGAGGACGTTGTAAACCAAGGACCTCCTGTAGTTGAAATTAGCTGCAGAGACCAAAACCACTGTTTGTAGCAAGCTGTAAATATCTTTGTTTCTGCTGCTAAGTCCAGCATTTTATTAGGGAGGTCTATAGAGATTGGTTAATTTTTGGAGTCACCCTCAAGTGGTCATTTGAAGAACTGTACTTGTGCACTGGCTTCATTTGTTAAGCCTTGATATAACATTAGCATTTATAGACGAGATATATTTGAAGTATATATCTTCTGGCCACCTGATTAATTTAGGACCCCCACTCTCCTTTTACCTCTGTTTTTGGTCTCAACCAGCTACTAAAAAGAACAAATCTCTGTCACTGCTAAATGCACCACCATGTTCATAAGCTAGTTGCTAACTAGCATATCATAAGTTGTAATCATTGAACTTTTTTTCAATCAAAACTCCTGCCTGCTGCAGCTAAAAGTGGCACAATCTAATGGCAGTGATCTATTGCATTATTTAAATAATAATGAATAAGTTTAGCGCTAGAACTGGGAGATGAGTAGTCTACCTTTTTGAAAAATGATGTGCTGACATTTTTATATGACGACAACTTGTGTAAAATGTCTCCAGGCTGTGATTGTTGTTTGCCAAGAAATAACTCCTGTAATACCTCTATCACAAAGGGACAGTTTTACATGACATTTTTGTGATAATTCTTGATCTTTAGAAGGAAAGGTAGGTGCATTTTTTTTAACCGTCCAAGCCTAAGAGCAGACTCAGCTACTTGTGGATCATTCTTTCAGTAGAGAGCTCCAACATTCTGTAATCATGAGTTTCATATCAGTCTTATTACACATGAAACCTAGACATGTTTCCCATGATGTTGAGCTGGAGGGTAAAAGTAGTAAATTCCTCCCCTAAAGCAGGTGAAGAAGCTTGTATTGTTTCTTGTCTGAACAGATTAAGAAAGAGCAGTCTGAAGAATAAAAGTATTACAGGTAGCTTCACTGAAACTGTATCCAAATGTCTCAGGTATGAAAAGATGTAGTGAATGTAAAATATATTGTGTGTTGCAGCGAGGGAGCAGCTGAGGCGATCGAGGCACAGCAGGACCTTCCTGGTGGAGAGTGGGACTGGAGAGCTGTGGTCGGAGCTGCAGACCGGTGAGGCTGTGTGTGTGTGTGTGTGTGTGTGTGTGTGTGTGTGTGTGTGTGTGTGACAGACCCCACATGTCGGAGAAATTGATGATTTTCACCTTTAACCTCAGACTGACTATGAGGAGCAGACACATCTACTTTAATGTGGGAGGCTACACTGAACTACTACTACGACTGCTTTCTAATGTCCCTTTTCCTCTTGAATTCACAGTTTCTTCTCCTTTTTTTTCAGCATTGCAACAGTTTACACACATCTACAGTAGCCGCTATGTTTGCTGTCTAGACGGCGCCACTGATGTCTGCCTCTGTATCTTTATGCACTAAAACACCAAGTCAGATTCAGAGAAGTCATTCATTAGAATATCAACATGGAGCCTGATGTGTGCCATTTGAATGATTATAGACATCTACAGTGATTAGGATAAGAAACAGAACTTTATTATTCCCAAAGGAAATTCATATGATAAATTGAATAAGCCTATTATACCTTAATTCATCACATCTGCATTCAAATTGTGTATTAATAAGCTCACAGTAAGTGGCAAATGAATGTTACCATTGCAGCTGGTCTTTAGACAATTAATTGAATTGTAGAATTTACTTTTAGGATCAGTCTGTCAATTCAGACAGAATTCAGGAAATATGTTGCTCTACCATAACATGCGTAAGTTTAGTTAGTTGTCATTTGAGACCCAAAACTACATTCTGTAAAAGATTTTAGCAGAATCTTAGATTTTTTTGGGATGTTTTCAGACCTGAAAATTTTGTTATTTTGACCATTTAAAAAAAATTCTTAACTAGAAAGCTTCTATAAGGAATCCGTGCCTCCAGAAATATTCCCACAGCCTTAAAATTGGATGAGGATAGAGATCCAGATGACTCCAACAGATCACAAATTGTAAATTATTTGCCCTTGACAATAGGAAAAAAGGAGAAAAGATTTCAAGAGGGTGGTATTGGGGCTTTAGAAAGTTCCTGATAGTGTATATACATGGATAAATCCATATTTCCTACTGAAAATACCGTCTTCAGTTGACATTTCACCAACTTTTAAGGCTTCTAACATCAGGTACATTTTTTTTTTTGTCATTTTGACACGTCTAAATGGTGTTGTGGACATTAAATAGACCAGAAAAACTGGTGCTTTGGGGTTTCTATATTGTCATTATATGTGCAAAGTTAAAGATTGCTTCTGTTTTGTCTTCATGTTGAAATATGAAACCATATGAGGTGTATTCTCCATATCTATTTACACGGGAACTTCCTGTAACCTGACTACCACCCTCTTTTGAAAATGTTGCACTTTTTTTTCATTTTCAGTGAAAATAATTAAAAATTTCACTGATTGATCCATTTGAATCTGTTAAAAACAATTAAATTTGTGTCCTCACCAGATTTAATGACTGTGGGACATTGAAGTAAAATTAAATAAAAATCCCCACAAAAAATGAACATGTATATATTTTACAAAACTGAGTGTCAGGTCCTATATAACTAATAAGTGAACTGAACAAAATCTGAGATACATCAACACCACTATCTGAAATGACTGTTTACATTTTTGCATCATGAGCCACTCAGTTTAAATTCTGCCATCGCTTTGACAACAAAGACACTTAAAAGACAAAAAGAACCTTAACCTCTGAGTCCATTTGTTATCATTCTCCAGTTTTTACCATATTCCATGGTCTTCTGCAGCAGAGGTAGGTTACTCCGTTGAGCAGAAGAGGGTTGAAAGCTCCAAAACAAAGCGTACTTTGATTTAAGATTACGACTAGTTTCACACTCAGCGGAGCTCTGATTGGCCCCACGCAACCACAACCACAAAATTAACAACCCGGAGTGTGAAGTTGTGCCTGGAATGATAAAATCCTACTCGGGGAGAGTTAAAAGTGGTGGTTCTGCGCACAGCCGTGTCTTTGTGTTGAGCCATGACAACAATCTGAGGAGCCACGTGGCCCCGCTGACCCTTTCTGCTCCCTTTCCTGTCCACCGCACACACAGGAAGGACCCAGCCCATGGGACTCTCTGCCCCTGGACTGTAAATACACCCAAGGAGCAGAAACCCTCTTTTATCTGCCTCCCTTGCATTTTCTTCTCTCATTCCTCCCTGCATTTTGCATTTCTTCTCATTCCCGTTCCTTACATTCCTCACTCTTTTCTACCAGCTCCTGCTCTCTGGTGTTTAGGGTGTGGTCAGCTGAGGCCAGGGCAGCTACACCAAAACCAGCTCTTATCGCTGAGTGTATCATAAACACACACACACTCGCAGAGGGAGAGCAGCAATCGCAGATGACTGAAGGTTGTTTATGTTTAAGGGGCTGCTGGTGGAAGAGTTTCAGGGGAAGCTGCAAACACGTACACCAAAACAAGACATTTAGGCATTCCACTTAAATGAAGATTATCCACAATTTCCTTCTACATGTTCAGAAGAGACACCCTGATTTTACTATACTGCATCCAGGCTCAGTGAATAAAATGCTCAGTCTGAAGCAGCATAAAATTGTGTGTATTTCTGCTCTCTTTCTGCAGGTGACAGGTATGTTGTTGCAGACTGTGGAGGAGGGACAGTTGACCTGACAGTCCATCAGATCGAGCAGCCACAGGGGACACTTAAAGAGCTCTACAAGGCTTCAGGTGCACTCTTTTACCATCAACACATAAACAAACTAATTTCCTTCAGTTTCCAAAGCTGTGTTTTTTTCCTTCAGGCGGGCCCTACGGAGCCGTCGGCGTCGACTTGGCCTTCGAAGCCATGCTGTGCCAGATCTTCGGCGAGGACTTCATCCAGAGTTTCAAAGCCAAGCGGCCGGCAGCCTGGGTGGACCTCACCATCGCGTTCGAGGCGAGGAAACGGACGGCGTCTCCTGGCAGGGCCAACGCCCTCAACATCTCCTTGCCCTTCTCTTTCATCGACTTCTACAAGAGGCACAGAGGGCAGAGCGTGGAGGCCGCCCTGAGGAGGAGCAAGTGAGTGTGCGATAGGTGACCAGTGTGAGATTGATTCGTTTTTATCTATAACAATCAAGATGCAACCTTTCTCCTCTGTGTGTGTGTTTTAGCATGAACATAGTGAAGTGGTCGTCCCAGGGGATGCTGCGACTCACACAGGAGGCCATGAATGAGCTCTTCCAGCCCACCATCATCAATATCGTCAAACACATCGGTGAGAAACAGAAAGACAAATGTCAACACAACAGGGCTGCACTCGCACACGCAAACTGCATTTAAGTACACAAAGAATTCACCTTCCTTGTAAGTTTTACCCTTTCGTTGCTTTTCAACATTGAACCATGGAATGAAATAACAGAAAAATACTTTAGATTTTTATTTATTTAACATTACTTTGTAAAAATCTGTTTTCATTTTGACATGAAAGAGTCTTTTTTGTCAATTTTTGTCAAAAAAAGGCTAATTAAATTTATCATAATTCATTGTTAAAAAGCAATAAAAATAGAAAACTTCCAAGGTGGTTGAATACTTTCATACTAAAAAACCACGTGGTTTGCAGTGACTAATTTGACTTGATTTAATCATTTTTTTTAACCCTCATGTCGTTCTGCGGGTCAAAATTGACCCGTTTTAAAGTTTGAAAATGTGGAGAACAAATATATTTTCACAGTGAAACTTCTGATGTCCACACTTTCAACATTTTTGGGAAATCTTTGAACATTTTTTGGTGGAAAAAAATGTTAAAAGTGTTTCTTAAAAACATTCACAAAAAAATCTTTTTTTTTGTTTTTTATGTGAATGTTCTTAAAGAAAATATTACAAGTTTTACTGATATATATATGTAATCACTTTAGGTATTTTTAGGATTTTTTTTGCAAGATTTTTACTTATTTTTTGAAAATATTTACAAGAATTTTCTTGCCAAATTTGGGGGATTTTTTTTTTTTTTTTAAATAAAACTTTCTAGGGAAACTTTTAAGGAATTACTGGAATTTTCTTCCTGAAGGTTTTGCAAATTTTCAGAACTTTGGGAAATTTTTTTGCTGAATTTCTGGATTTTTTTCAGACAAGGAAACAATATTTTTGGTGCCTGTAAATAAAGACAACAGGAGGGTTAATTTAACTAATTAGATTTAAATAAAGCTTTAATTACATTGTAAGTCTCATTAGCTAGTAGTATGCTGAAAAAGAGACAGAGACACTTTGTTCCATTTTTCTTTTCTAAATATTTTTTTAAACTCTTCTGTTCTGCTTTGCATTGAATAAAATCTGCAAGGAGAAAACCTAAAGCTTGAGATGAACATTGACCCACACAGTTGTATATTAATAACACAGAAACACAAGCAAAAAATGCAAAGGCTTGCCAGTATAAAGCTGTAACGTTTTGCTTTGACAGCATGGCGTTAAATAACTCTCCTAAGTCACCAGGTAGATCCTGTAGTACCTGTCGTCTGCTATTGCAAATAAATGAGAAAAGCTTAAAACATTCATCTTAAATTAAAGAAACTATGTATATTTACACACTTAAAGTAGCTTTAGATTGTCGCCACCTGGGGGTAGAACTCAACAACAGTCAGAACATCGTATATTTAGCATCTTATGGCCTTAAAAAGTTAATATTGCTGACTTTAAGCCGTTTATATTGACAGACTCTACTCCTCTTTCAGCTCTGGTTTGGTCATCCACAGCTGAGGAATAAAGCTGTTAGTTTACTGTATTTAGCTGCTAGTCGATAACTTCAGCTATCAGCAGTTTGGTGCTGGCAGGTGTTGTTTTTTCACTGCAGATATCTGACTGTTGCCGCTTGTTATCAGTGAACCAAAACACTCACATTGTGGGCGTCAGACTAAAACAATAAGCTTAAAAGTGTAGCAAAAGTTTGGTAACTTCAGAGTTGGATGATAAATTGCTTGTGGTTTAATCACTGTGAGCACACATAGTAATTTGAGCCGTTGTTGATTTGTGCAACTTTTAAGTGGCTGAGATGGGACTTTGGTTTGTGACTTTCCCACGCTGCTCAAACTTTTGACCTTCTAAAATGATCAGCAGCCAGAACCATAAAGTGAATGACTTCTGTGTGCTGCTTAGATCACACATCCTAGTCTGCTATTGCTAACGGACACACAAATTAAAAAAAGGACAAAAACACAGCTACAAGCTGCAGCTCAAACCAAACAAAACAAACCTCAGACATAATGGCTTCTTTAGTCTCCTTCTACATGATGGTGACCTTGTGTTTTTCAGGCTTGTAGAGATAGAACTGAGGCAGAAAAATGTCTGTTTTGAATCAGCCACATTCCAGTGGTACATTAACAACAAGGGGACTGGGTTTCTAGTATGTAGAGAATCACTTAGACACACCCAAAAAAAGGTTGGTTTGTATCTTTTCAATAGAAGTATAGCTGATGGGAATGAGGCAGAAATCCACAGCTATGAGTAAAAAACACATCCAACCTCTTTCCTCTTCTCTGACAGAGGAACTGATGGCGAAGCCGGAGGTCCACGGCGTGCGTTTCCTCTTCCTGGTTGGTGGTTTTGCCGAGTCGCCCATGCTGCAGAGAGCAGTCCAGAAGGCCCTGGGGAGGACGTGCCGCATCATCATCCCCCATGATGTTGGTCTGACCATCCTGAAGGGGGCCGTGCTCTTCGGCCTGGATCCTACTGTGGTGAGAACTCAGGAGAACCAGTTAGTGCCAAAGCAGAGCTCTGATTAGGGATCGACTGATATGGGTTTTTCATGGCCGATACCGATTATTGGTAATCAAGGAATGACCGATATTTGGAACCGATATCTTGAATTTCCCTTGGGATTAATAAAGTATCTATCTATCTATCTATCTATCTATCTATCTATCTATCTATCTATCTATCTATCTATCTATCTATCTATCTATCTATCTATCTATCTATCTATCGATCTATCGATCTATCTATCTATCTATCTATCTATCTATCAGATGTAATGCTTTAAAAGCCTGCGATATCTAAGGGAGACTACAACTGAATATGTAAAATAGAAAATGATTAAATTAGGACGCTCTCCTCTGTTTATGTGGGATCCACTGATCAGTTTGTCTCCTGCAGTTACATCTGCTGTTCTCCTCTTTCACTTCGATTGCCTTCTAACTTAGCCGCTAGCCATTAGCATAGCCTTAGCCAGAGTGAGAGCAGCTAATTTCCTGGTTTGTGACAGCAGCTTGTGTTTCTTGTTCAGTCTCTGCTTGAGAGACATTTCAGAGACTTCAGACGGAGAGAGGAGGCTGCAACAGACCTCAAATAGCACATTTATCAATAATCGTCACATAAAAATCATGATACAGATAATTGAAAATGCCAAATGTGAGGCCGATAAAAGTCTGTCCCTAGATCTAACAATCTCTCTCCCACAGGTCCGAGTGCGTCGATGCCCTTTGACCTACGGTGTCGGCGTCCTGAACCGCTTCGTTGAGGGACGCCACCCTCGGGACAAACTCCTCATCAAAGATGGCCGCGAGTGGTGTACCAACATCCTCGACCGCTTCGTCTCAGTGGACCAGTCGGTGGCTCTGGGGGAGGTCGTGAGGCGGAGCTACACGCCGGCTCGTCTGGGCCAGCGGAAGATCATCATCAACATCTACTGCAGCGCCACCGACGACGTCACATACATCTCCGACCCCGGCGTCAGGAAGTGCGGGACGATAACTTTGGACCTACCGGAGCCGTTACCGCTGCCGGGGGCGGTGGGAGGAGCAGGGGCTGGAGGAGCGGGACCGGAGAGGAGGGAGATCAGGGCGACCATGCAGTTCGGAGACACAGAGATCAAAGTCACAGCCGTTGATGTCATGTCTAACCGCTCCGTCCGGGCCTCCATCGACTTCCTGTCCAACTGAGGAGGAGCAGGACGTGGAGATTTGAAAACACACAGAACTGATTCCAGGGATGATAATTTTAGAAAAAGCGGTACTTTGGGAGTGGGCGACGTGTTTTTCTTGGAGGGAGCATTGGCTTCTTAGAAGGAACTCCGCTAATTCAGACATTCAGGCTTTACATGCACCCTTTAGAACATGAATTAAAACTCTCCATCCTTCACAAACACATCCTCAACAAACATCTCGGCTGAAGGGCAGAGTGCCCTCACTGCACAGAAAAGAAGAAATTAATTTGTCTGCCTTCTGGCTCTCAGTGGAGAGTTTGTCATGTCACACCACATAATCCTGTCACCGACATTTCCTGCCCAGAAAGTCAGAGAAACACTTCGTGAGCCCAAATGCAAGCTGGAGGCTGAGTACAGATCCCAACACTCCAAACACAAACCTTCTCAGAATTCAACCTCACTGAGGACTAAGGTTTTATCGCCTAGACGGACTCTACCTAACACAGCATGCTACCTAGAGTGACACACACTCATGTTCTCTGTTAAATATAAAGACTGTTGCCTCCTATAATAACTGATACCTCATTTAAATCCTGTTTCCACACATAATATACTCATGCTACTACCTGGACTGCAGCTTTGCCTTGCTATCATGCGCCACCTAGTGGTGAAAAGCTTGAACTGCAAACTGAAAGTGCATTCAACATTTCTCAAGATAAATCCGAACACATCAAGGCTGGTTTACTACAAAGGACTGTGGCGTTTTAACAGCATGAGTCTTAAAAAGTCACGTTTGACACATTTTCTTCAGTCCAAATCAGCCTAAGAATTCAAACTGTATAACAGTCATTTTTGAAAACATTTAAAATGTTTCCAAAAGCTGCCTAATGTGGTGAAGAATCTACAAACATGATATAGAATATCATCGTTCATTTAATGTTGCATCTTTTGGCCATTTTACGAATTTAAATCCTAACTTTACTCACTTTTTCTTCTGTTTGTTGGTTTCAACCAGCCCCTGAAGATCATGTGTGGCTCCACTGCTCTACTACATGCTCCACTATGTTCACCAGCTAGTCGGATACTCTATTGGTTTGCTGGTTCGGTATTGCATGGTGGAGCTTTTTAACACCAGAAAAACACTGAGCTATAGGGTCGCAACTTTGAGGGAGAACTGGTGGTAATTCTCTGTATTTTCGTTTTACTAATCTGCAACTATTTTAAAGAGCAGCTTTAAAGTGAGTTCCTGTAGAAAAAAAGTTCACTCACCAGTTAATACAGACGTGTTTTTATGTGTATTCTGTAATGAAGTGTACTCATGTTTCTGTATATAGTAAAAGCTTATGAATCACTGCAAGGTCCAGTGTGGAGGATTTAGTGGCATCTAGTGGTGAAGATGCAGAATACAACCGACTGAATTCTGAACTTCTCCTGTGGGATGAAAACTGTCCCGTTCTGTGCTACTGTAGAAATATAGAAGCTTAATGGAAGACAACCTGCTCATATAAAGGGCTCATTCCAACATTAAAAACCAGTATTCTTATTTTTAGGTGATGATACACTCTGCATTTTATTTCTGTTGTTAGATCCCACTAAATCCTCCACACTGGTCCTTTAATCTTGTTTGTTTTGACCTCATCTCTAGTACGTTGTGTTTCAAACTGCAGGCTGGCGAAGGGATAAAACAAAAGCTTCATCCTCACTTCATGAAACACAACCAGACATTTTTCAAATACAAATTATATGTATATCTTTAAAAATGACACATCACAGTCAACAGTATGATCTCGGCTGTGAATTTATTGACAACAATGGTCCAATAAATAGTCTCACACACTTTTTCAGAACTGTTCGACATCCTATCAGTGCTTTGCTTCCCATGTTGCAAGTCAGTTTGTAACACAAAACCAGATTACAGAAGTTATGGAACGGCTCCTTCGGGTTAGAAGAAGAAGCGCTGACCTGAAGGGGACAGGAGTGTTTGTTTCCAAACTGAGGGGGAACTGCTGTCATTTGGCTTCAATTTCAGTATCACAGCTACAGATGGAAACAGTGCTTGAAATTTTAGTAAGAAAAACGGTGAAAAACAAAGAAAAAGTCCAAACAAACGGTCTTGAAATTGCCCGATGAGCTTCTCTTTCCCCCTTTGTTTCCTTTCAATACGCCTGTCATTTGCCATGTGTCTGCGACTGCTTACAATGCCTCATTTTATCAAGAATTCAAACCCAAATGCAGATCAGTCGACCTGACGATCTTCTGTCTGCATGTGGGTTTTACTGCCTCCAGAAAATGAGGTTTTCTTCTTGCTTTCTCTTTAGTGAGCGTGGGGTCTGCCACGGCCTCGGCCCCTGCCGCCGCCCGGAGGTCCGTCTACGGTGCTGCGAGGGTTCTTGATCGTCTCGTCGACCGACAGGATGAGACAAGCCGCCTCCGATGCTGCCGTCAGGGCGTTGATCCGAACGATGGCGGGCTCCCACACGCAGGAGGCGAAGTTGTCCGCGATGTCTTCGTTGTTGATGTCCACGCCGTACCACATGCCGCCCTGAGAGGAGAGGTGAAGCACAGTCAGCATCATCATCATATAGAGAGAATAATAGCCTTTACTGTATCATACAAGAGCCAAGCCAAGGTTCCAAATGTCCAACATTGTGAATATAAAACGCTGAACCTCCAGGTCTTTCTTGAGAAAGACTCTTCCATGTATTTATGGGTTAAAGTTTGTTTAGCGTTTGCTCCTTGCAAGACATATATCCTTGCATACAGTTCAAAAACAACTGCTCAATGACAATAACTGTATATCTTTCACATTTTTGGGTTGCATGTCTCAGAGCAAAAGTCAGTCGTTCCATAATGTATATTTTCTGAATTATTTCTATCAATTCTGTGACTTTGGGACATCTTCACTCAATTTTTTTTGTAATTGCTTTTTTCCCCTGTTTGTAGTATTTGTAGTAAGTATTTATCACGCTTTGTTAATGAAGAAGGAAGATTTCCTCGGTAAATTACATCAAAGTGTCAACCCTCGTGTTGTCCTGTGGGTCAAAATTGACCCGTTTTAAAGTCTGAAAATGTGGAAAAAAATATATTTTCACAGCTAAATTTGCTGGATTTTGGTTGATTTTTATGTGAATGTTCTGCAAGAAAATATTAGAAGTTTTACTGATAAACATGTGTAATCACTTTTGATATTTTTAGGATTTTTTAGAAGATTTTTATTCACTTTTTGAAAATATTTACAAGAATTCTTGCCAAATTTGGGCGATTTTTTATTTTTTAAATAAAACTTTTAAGGGAAACTTTTAAGGAATTATTGGAATTTTCTTCCTGAAGGTTTTGCAAATTTTCAGAAGTTCAGGGAATTTTTTTGCTGAATTTTCAGATTTTTTTCAGACAAGGAAACAATATTTTTTGGTGTCCATAAATGAAGACAACAGGAGGGTTAAAACCCTGAGCTGGAAATGGTGCCCTGTGTCTGACAGACATTTAACCAGTCATCCTCAGTTAATTCTATACTAGCTTCTTTTCCCCATCTTGACTTTATGTACATGGTTGAAAAACTCCTTTCCTGTTCTACGGCTGAATAAATCTGTGAGATTAATTTCCTTACCTGTGCATGTTTTGCACGCAGTTTGTTGAGGATGTTGGTGGCATCGAAGCCGGCGTTATCGCACAGCTGCCTGGGGATGACCTCCAGGGCCTTGGCGTAAGCTCCAATCAGCAGCTGCTGTTTTCCGGGGATGGTTCTGGAGTAATCTCTCAGGTACTTGGACAGCTCCATCTCTATGGCACCTCCACCCGCTACAATGGAGTCATTCTGGAAATGGGTCGACACATTTATACCTTATTGCAGACGGACGGGCCAACAAAGTTTACAGAATCCACAGATCAACAATATGTAGTGGAAAAATTATACTCTGGGGTGAAACCTGAGTCAACTGTGTTAAACTTAGAAAATATATAAATAATATCTAGGATCACACTGCTAATTTAAACTGCAAGCATGTCCAACACAAACTGGCATTTACAAGTTTTCAAACACCATAAATGACCTCACTACTTGTTCAGTGCAGTCGCATGCAGACTAATCTGGTGATAATGTTTGTGAGAACAATAAAGAGCAGTGAGCTTTATCAGTCTGCTCCCCAATCCATTCTCTGCCTGTTAAAGATCTCAAACAATAAGATTACTTTATCCAGGAGAATCTGCACCTATACAGCCTCGATGAAATGCTTGCATTATGTCCATCTTTCTGTCCATGGAACCACCGCACATGTACAATAGTAGCCAATTTAACCCTGTAAAACCCACTGTTACAAAAATACAAAATCAAGTTCTACTTTTTTAATTATTAGTTTTAATTTTTTTTAATATCTAAATGAAGACATATTTTTATTCAATTTATTTTTTTTAAATATTTGTTTTAATTATTCATATCAGAATAAATATATATTATTTTTACTCTTTTTTTAAATTATATTTTGGTTTTACAGATTATTTACCTATCTATCTATACAGAATATTTTACTTTTTTATTATTAGTTGATATATATTATTTTGCTTATTTTTTCGATATTTGGATTTTGCATATATATATATATATATATATATATATATATATATATATATATATATATATATATATATATTTTTTTTTTTTTTTTTAAATTAGTTTCTATTTTTATATATAAATATATTTTATTTTTGCTCATTCATCATCATTCTATATTTGGGTTTTACAGGGTTAAATCTCATACTTAGATCTACAATGAAACTAAATCTGTACTACGTTTCATTTTTGCTTAAAGGACAATAAAAATAAAACAATTACTATTCTAATTATTAAAAACCTGAGTCACTTTATGCACTGTTTTTCCAGATAAAAATACTTGTATTATCCACTGTACTGAGTTTGGACATTTATCCACGTGTCTCTGACCTTGATGGCTCTGCGGACGATCATGATGGCGTCATGCAGCGATCGCTCTGTTTCCTCTGTGAACTGCTCGGCTCCGCCCCTCAGGATGATGGTGCACGTCTTCGCCTTCGGGCAGCCCTTGAAGAAGTTGTACCTGTTAAGAGAAACAAAAAAGTCAGAATGTTAGAATCGTTGACATTAGCTTTGTGTGTCAACCAGAAACAGGAAATAGGATCCAGCCTGAAGATATTTGGTGGGAAGACCTCAAACTACTGACTCCGAATTCACAATCTAAACTGTATTCAGAGTTCTGAGGTACAGGATGAGTAGCAAAAATATAGGTGACTATTCTCATATTTGGGCTTGTGTTTTTAGTTTTTCATGTGTAGAAGTTGATTACTCTTTAGTCACAGACACACTCGAGGCTCAGGATGAGTTTAAAGAGACACCTAAACTTTTTATTTTAACTCTAAGATACTTGGACAGGACGAGTCAGGTTAAGCTTTTGGTCATTCATAACAGGCAGGTCCTGATGAGGTTTAATGCCACATTGGGCTGTTTGTAATTTAGGATTCTGTACTTGTTCTGTTGTGTTAGGCAACCTGATTCGAGGACTAACAGACCCCGTGCCTCTTTTATCCCGAGTGTTAATATACATAATGGAAGTTCGCTCCAACCTGGCACATTTGCAAACGTGTAATTTTGTATTTGTTGTGGATTTCCATTTCCTGCCTTTGTTTGTTCATTTGTTGTTGTTCCCTTTAATTCCACTTATGTGTCAAGTCTCGCTGCAGAGCAAATTTCCCCAAGTGGGACAACAAAGACAACACTGAATCTTCACTGCAAAGATAATAAATATAACCCAATACGCTTCTGAAAGTGTATTTAATCCCTTGTTTCGAAGCGGACAAGACTGAAGCATATAAAGTTGCAAAAAGAAATGCCTTTTTTTTCATTAGAAAGTGAAGAGTTAAGTCGTCTTTCTTACCGCTCTCCTCCGACCTGAACCTCTTCGAATAGCTCACACTGTCCCAGGACGTCGTCCGTCATGGCTCCTACAGAGGTCTGGATGGAGCCTCCACAGGCCTGGTGGTCACATTAAACACCATCAGTCAACACATTCACAAGCATCCAGCTGCTTTTATATCAGTTCACAAATCTGCATTTGTGAACTGATGTCCAAGTCAACGCCAACAATAACAATTTTTTCCAACCTAACCGACTTGTGACGCTTGTATTTATGCAGTCCAACAATAAAAATTCTTTCAGTCACTTTCATCTATTTCTTGTTTGATAAAATCCAAACCATGAGTCATTTTATAATTTAGAGACGAGGAGTTTTCACTGTCAAGAGTCTGTCTCACCATCATGGTCCTCCTCAGATCCTCCTCCTGCACCCTGCCGGCACAGAACAGGTCTCTGTCAGCGAAGTACTGAGTGGCCACGTCTCCGATGGGCAGCTTGGACAGAACCACCTTGGCTCCGGACTGGTAGATCTTCTCCAGTTTGTCGTACAGGATGTTCCACTCTGCGTCCACGATGGCCTGGTAGTCCTGCAGAAAAGGTGGAAAGAAGGAAAGTTTATGGGGAGAAAGAAACGGACGTATAGATATTAATGTAATGGTTGTTGCAGTTGCTTCCTACCTCCACAGATTTCACGCGGACCTCAGCGTTGTCCTTCTCAGCCTTGAGCTCCAGCTCCACGTTCAGCAAAGCGATCTTTGGATTCTCGTAGCGTTTGGGCTGCATTTCAAACCCAGCGTAGGAGAAGGTCTTCTTGAATGCAACCCCAGAGATCAACTGGGAATCCTGAAAAGATCAAAGAAAAAACATTTTAAATAGATTAATTCGAAATTAAAATGTAGGAACACTGAACAGGGAAAGGAAAGATGGTTCAGAATTGTCTTTTAAAGTCCAGACACCAACCTCCAGGGCTCCTCCCTGCACCTTCTTGATGCCGATCATCTTCAGAGACAGCAGCTCGTCCAGAGACATGACAGCATCCACCACCATTTTGGAGAAGAAATCCTTCTGGCCAGCGATCAGTTTTGAGTTCAGGGCCGTGGCTGCACACTTCTCCAGCAGCTGTCTCTGCTCTCTGACAGCAGACAGAGCAAGAAAGTACAACTTTACTCCACTGATCATAGATCAAATTTTAAAAGCTTGTAATCCGTCACAGAGAAACTGAGCTCTTACTGCTTGTCATCTTTTTTCACTGGGACAGAAATCTCCTTGATCTTGTTGACGGCGAGGTTGGTGGCGGTGCGGAACGCCCTGATGATGGTCTGAGGGTGGAGACCCTCCTCCACGTACGGCTTCAGCTGCTTCAGGAACTCAGCGGCCAGGAGGGTGACGGAGGTGGTGCCGTCTCCAACCTGAAGATGGAGAGAAAGGCGGTGTGAGTTTGACAGATTTTAGGTGTCGACTCAGACGCAGAAAAGGCCTCAAACACATGCATCTCACCTCAGCGTCCTGGGAGCGAGCGATGTCCACCAGAGTCTTAGCTGCAGGGTGGACCACATCCAGCAGCTTCAGGATGGTGGCTCCGTCATTGGAGATTGTGGCCTTACCTGGAAAACACAAACATCCTCAACAATGTGCTCTAGACTAACCCATCATCACTTCTTATTTTTAACTTTTTTTCAATCCGTCTCCTCACCTCTGCCATCCACCATCAGTTTGTCCATCCCTCTGGGTCCCAGGGTGGTCCTGACAGCCTCAGCAATCACCTGCAGGAGAAAACACAACAGGTACATTTTGAGACGCTGAAAATACAGAAAATAGAAAAAAAAAAACAGAGAGACAAGCTAGTTTTCTGACCTGGCAGGCATTGATGTTGCTGATGAGCTGGGGGATGCCCTGAGACGTGTCTGTCCCCTCCTTCAGCAGGATAACCGGTGTGGGCTGGAGGAGAGACGGGGAGAAAGGAAGTAAGTAATAATACTAACAATAATCATATACTTTATTTGTTTACATAGTCACAAAGCCTAAAAAAAATAGTACAAAGACTAGTAACACAAATAAACATAAAGAACATTAAAGCAGCCAGAGAAGATAAAAATTATGAGAACAATCAGGCAAACCAATACCTCAAAATAATCAACAAAGCCCCATTCACTGACCTGTGATCGCACCCCACTACATAAGCAATTTAAAGCTTAACGCTTTAAAAGTAATTAACCCTCCTGCTGTCCTCATTTACCTGCACCAAAAAATAGTTTCCTTGTCTGAAAAAAATCCAAAAATTCAGCAAAAAATTCCCCAAAATTCTGAAAAATTTGCAAAACTTTCAGGAAGAAAATTCCAATAATTCCTTAAAAGTTTTATTGTTTAAAAAAATCCCCAAATTTGGCAAGAAAATTCTTGTAAATATTTTCAAAAAATCGACCAAAATCCGGCAAATTTTGCTGGATTCTGGTTGAATTTTTTGTGAATGTTCTTAAGAAACATTTTTAATATTTCTTTTTTTCCACCAAAAAATGTTCAAAGATTTCCCAAAAATATTGAAAATGTGGACATCAGAAGTTTCACTGTGAAAATATATATTCTTTCCACATTTCCAAGCTTTAAAACGGGTTAATTTTGACCCGCAGGACAACACAAGGGTTAAGAGAAGTTTAAAACCAGGAGTTTCACAGGTAACCAGTGTAAACTGGCAGTTACCAGATGTATACAGTCACATTTCTTACTACCAGCAGGCTACACTTTTTTTTTTTTTTTTAACAGTTCTGGCTCTAGGAAAAATACTAAATTCACAAAATTGCATCATTCACGATCTGCATCATCATGTATATTAGACAATGAAAAAACAGCTCAGCTGCAGTAACATTGACAGAAAATACAATTTTGCAAGCCACAGTTTGACAATTATTAAATAAAAAAAGCAGAACTGTGCAATAACTCAATATTACCCCACATATAACAGCCTCTCTCTCGCTCTATAACCAAGCATGGGAGCAGACTAAGGCTGCACAAGTCGGATGTGATGCTTCATTACTCATCAAACATGCTGCTGAATGACACTGACAAAACCTTGATACACATCATTTTATTACCAGTGCTAGCTTACGGATCTAAATCTGGTTTTATTATTGTAAAAGCCAGTTAGGATTCGCTCCTTTGCAGTATAGAACACTTAAATGCTTCATATGCAGTCACTCATACAAAGAAGCTAAACACACTGATGCTAACTAGACTACAATTTGACTGATAAAAACATTAACAGACGATATTAAACCGCATGGACCAAAGGGGGTAAAAGCTAGCCTTTGTATTCTTGTCAGTGGAAAGCCAACCGAGTGTAGAGTTTATTTTATGTCCACTCATCGCTAGCATGCTAACTAGCATCGCCGTTAGCATCGTATACGCCCATTGGTTTTGAGTAGCCATACGATGCTAACAGTCCGGCGAACAAATCAATCTTTTAAAAATCATTTTCATTAAATAACTGCTTCTAAACACAGCCAGAAGTCGGTCCTGTGAGCTGATTTTACTCCCGGTGCGACTGCCGGCTGAAAAACAGAAGGATGGACTCGGATTGTAGTTGAGAGTTTGGGGATAAAAGCTAACTGACTCACCATCATCTTTGCAGTTCCTTCGAGAAGCTTTCCGCCGGCATCCAATCCCACAATGCTGTTCGACAGCCGGGGGACGTTCACGAACGAGCCGCCGTGTTTTGTCAACCGTTTCAATTCTCGGTTTTACACATTTTCTGGAATAAATTGCAAACTAATTTGTGTTCTAATGTTAATTACATCCAAGTAGTCAAAGTATGGAGTAGTGCGAGTAGAAACCGACATTTAATATCGCTTTAAATGTCGCATTAAATGTGCCTTTTAAAGCAAATGAAAGCATATTTCTTCTTTATTTTTTACATTTTTACTTTTATTAGTCGTGTCTTTCATGGATTCATTTTTTGATTAATATTTCTGTATATAGCAATATTATTTCTTTATTTTATTTGCAAGCCTATTTCTTCTCATCTTTGAAAAATCATTTTATTTATTTTTCTTTATATTTCTACCTTTATTAGCCTTTTCCTTTATGGATTCATTTTTTGATCAATATTTCTTTATATAGCAACATTATTTTTTATTTTATTCCTCTTTATATTTCCACTTTTATTTGCTTATTCTTGTATAGATTTTTTTTAAATTTGGCACTCTCACTACTCCATATCAAAGAGTTCAGTAATGAATAAATAAATTGTGAAATTAAAAAATAATAATGATAAATAATTTAATGAAACTCTTCAAACTCAGTTCATCATTTACATTATTTATATTGTTTGTTATTTACGTTTTTAATTTTTTAAAGAAACACAACACAAAAAGCGTGTATGTAAACATAAATTACACCCATTAGCAGCGTGGTAATTACAATTATGTGTTGTTTTCTGTAATTATGTGTTTTTTCCTGGTCTTAAGTCTTATGACATTTTCAACAAAAATTGTTTGCGTTTGCCCACCAGTGTTCATGAACGCAGCTTTTGTGACGTAGCGGAGAGCCGCTAAATCCGGGCCTCTGATTGGCTTGTGTGTCAGCCTGGTAGGCACTTGAATTAAATACTAGGATGTTTAGTGCGGGCGGAGCTCTATTTGCTATGTGTCATACTGCGCAGACGCCGCCTGACGGAACACCCTGGTTAACAAATCGCGCGCTTACGCGGTGTTCGAAGAACTCGCGCGGAGTTTAGAAAG
This sequence comes from Amphiprion ocellaris, assembly GCF_022539595.1. Classification (NCBI taxonomy): domain Eukaryota; kingdom Metazoa; phylum Chordata; class Actinopteri; family Pomacentridae; genus Amphiprion; species Amphiprion ocellaris. The sequence continues at coordinate 7,283,053 of NC_072788.1, forward strand.
TGTACATACAGCGGTGGCGGGAGACAGAAGGAGAGGAGAGAAATCTGCGTTTAAATACTTTAAATAGCGGCGAAATAAAGTAGGATAAGTGGATAAGGGTTGGGAGTTGTTTGTATTTTCGAGAGGAAACCGCAAAGATGGACGAATTCGGAGTTTATGCGGTTTTCGGGGTGAACGGTCCGCCTCAAAGACTGCTACGGTGAGACATTTTGAAGGCTTTTAACCGTTAAGTAACGTTAGCTAGCTGCTAATCCGTGTTGAATAAACTTAATGTGAACCTGAACTACATCTCTGTTAAATAAAATACATTTTTGTAGGCAATGTTCTCAGCAGCTCGACTTTTATTGCTCCTCATTGGCGCCGCTTTGACTTAGCCGCATTTACAGACGTGGAGGAAGTATTTTATTACTGAAAACCACATGCTAATTAATAGTTTCACATATGTTCTTATTTTTATGGTTGCTTAAAGATGATTTTTATTTTTTTTTTCGTCGTGTTTTTCCGTGTCAGCGCTGAAGGGTCGTGCAGGGTCTGTGTTGCAGTTCCCCCGTCTGTCCGCCAGGTGGTGCTGTTCAGCAGCGGCCAGTGGGGCGACAGAGTCTGCGTGAACGCGGAGCTGAACGACGCTGACCGGACCCCCATCACCATCGGAAAACTGACTCCTTACAACAGGTAGGTCCACCCTGACTCACAAAACACAGTCAGAAATCCATCTGCCGCCGAAATCACACAATAAGATGTTATTTCTGTTTTTAAAAAAATCTTTATTTACAGAAACCCAATTTACAAAATGCTTCTCAAGGCTGCAAAATACAAATAAAAGCAAAGTTCAAGATTGAAACATTATTCAGGAAATAAAAGGCAACTCAAGGATTCAAATCAGGAAAGGCTCTCGGATGAAAGTGTGTTTAAAGCGGGGATTTAAAACATTGTGACTCCTGCTAGAACAGGGGTGTCAAACATGCAGCCCGCGGGCCAAAAGCGGTCTTAAAATGTAAAAATTCCGGAGAAGACATTAACTGCAGATTGTAATTTTTGTAAAACTAAAAATATAAAATAATTTCCAAACCATGACAAGTGGTTTTGATCATAAAGTAAAATGCTAGATTGCTCATTGTTATTTTGTCATTCTTTGTCTCATTTTTGTAATATTTTTTCTTTTTTTTTCAGACTTTCGTCTCATGTTTTTGTCGTTTTCTCATTTTTGTCATTTTGTGTTTCCTTTTTGTCTCACTTGTGGTTTTTGTCTTATTTTTGTCATTTTGTGTTTTGCTTTATTCGTTGTTTTGTGTGCCGTTTTTGTCGTTTATCCATTTTTTTGTTGCTTTGTAACTTCTTTGTCTAATTTTTTGTCTCTTTTTTGTTTTATTTCGTGTCGTCTCATTTTTTGGCATTTTCTGTCTCTTTTGCAATATTTTGTCTTGTTTTTGTTGGGGGGGGTTTGGCTTTTTTTAATGTGACTTTTGTCGTTTTGATCATATAGTAAAAACAAGTCAGGTCCACTTGAGATCAAACTGGGCTGAATGTGTTTGACACTCCTGTGCTAGAAAGAATAAGTTTGGGGACCCTTCAAAAACTGTGTAAAATATCTGGATTAAACAGAGAATCAGACCAAAAAAATAACCTTTTGTTGTCAATGTTGCATTTGACTATTGATGCACTATTCATTTATTAAAATGCCTGTTTTTTTTAAACTAGATTTTAAGTATTTACTGTAAAATGTTATTTATTCTGTATGCTGCTGGACCTGCATAATGAATTTTGTTCCCTTATGTTTTGTTATTTTTTTTAACATATTGAATGAATTGAACTTAACTAAATCATGTGGAAATTGTAAGGAATAAATCCAGAAGACTTTTTTAAGATAACACAAGTGGATTAGAATCCGTTATTAGGAGAAATTCATTGTTCCCTTCAGCATTTCTGTAATTTATCTCTGCATATATGTTTTTTTTTGTTAAATTTCATGTCTTTTGCTATAAATTTACATCCTGGTGCAGCTACAGTTTCCACAGATCAAGCATGTAAATGGATAAGATGGATAAAATAACGTAATATTAATGTCAGAAGTGCTACAGTGCTGTTTAGTGCCAAGCTTAGTATTGAAGGAAACAGTTTAGCAGGTACCCTGTCACTGATCTCTGTGCTGTTTCTTCTCCAGGTGTTTGTCATGGGAGCAGTGGGAGGAGGAGACGTGGACGGACAGCGTCACACTGAATGTCGCCCTGGAGGGAGGAGACCTGGTGAATGTCAAACAAACTGAGAAAATCTGTGAATTCTTAAATGCTCCATCTAATAGCCAAGTTATTGGACAGTTACTGTAGGAATAGAGCGCAGGGCTGCATGATGTCTGGAAAAACTGATGTTATGATAACAAGTTTTTAAACAGAATACTTTGGAAAGAATTACTCACTGTAGAACATTCTGGAAATGTTCACATTTAAGGAATTATCTTTTTACAAAACATTATGAGCAATCCGAAATTTCTGAAGAAAAATAAGTTCAATTTCAACAATACTATGCCTTAAACATTTAGTCACATGTATCTGGAACTGAATGATATCGTATTTTACTGTAAAAAAAACCACCCAACCAAAACAAGACAAAAAATTTAAAAATGAGACAAACAACATGAAACAAAACAAAAAAAGAGACAAAAAATTCGACAAAATCTTACAAAGCAACAAAACAATGGACAAATGACACAAAAAATGACAAAAACGTGAAACAAAATAACAATGATACACAAAGCAACAAACAAAGCAAAACACAAAATGCCAAAAAAAAGACAAAAAACACAAGAAAGACAAAAAGGAACACAAAGCGTGAGACAAATGATAAGTCAGACAAAATAAGACAACAAAAACAAGACAAAATGTTACAAAAATGAGATACAAAATTATTTTGAATTTATGGTTTTACAAATTCACAGATTGCAGTTAATGTCTAATCTGTAATTTTTTCACTTTACAAAGTCGTCCCTTGGGCCGGATTGGACCCTCTGAGGGCTGCTTTTGGCCTGCGAGCCGCATGTTTGGCACCCCTGCTCTAGAATGCTCGGGGTGATTTAGTCGAGTGCATAGAAAATGAAAAATAATTTATAAAGGCCAAAAAACAGTGAGCAAAAACACTCGCAAAGCCACCAAAAATAGTTTTTTGCTTTGAATAGTTTCCAGATCTGGTGCTGATTAAATGAAGAGTGGCAACAGTTACAAGGCACTGTAAATGAAGCACATGCATTTGGTCAACAAAAACAACTGATAGTGCATTACTTTTCATGCAACTAAATCTTCATTTTCAGTGTTTCTCTCTGCTTCTTTGCTTTATTTGCCGTACACATATAGAGCCTGCATGTCTGTATCTTGTAAATTAAGGGGGAAAACAGTTTTCAATAACTCTTAAATCAGTAAAATATGTTGTATAAAACAGATTTCTCTTGTAGATTAGTCATAGAAATTGAGACTCAAGCGAAAAAAAAAATGTTTTAGCGTGATGTGTTTAAGTTAATTTGCTTTCCACTTGCTGCAGTGAGACTATTGTACATGTGTTCACTGCAACGTTGACGCTGAAACAATACATTGTGTAGCCCTTGTACAGAGTCTTTTATGAAAGCACCATTGCGGTGAAATGCCAATATTTAGTTGTGATGGGAGACATTGGTTTTGGACAGTCACTTTCTAATGTTAATGTAATACCTTTTTTCTTCAGACGAAAGCAGATTGGAGTGAACCAGAGCTCATCCTTGCTGTGAAGGAGTACACACCAAAGGTAATCTGATAGAGATGTGCTGTTGCTAGGAGTTTATATTTATATATGCAAAGATTTAAAGCATTTAAATTCTCAAAATGTCATAAATACCTTGTTAAGCATGTTGAATGGCTGATTGTAAGTATAATATAACTGTCCAAATACAGCAGTGTAAAAGTCTTGCATGAAAAATCCTGCTTAAAGTAAATAAGCATTTAGCTGCTCTGGTTTTCCTTGCTGCTTTTTCTTTAATGATATTTTGTGCCATCCCAGGACACCGTGGCTCCAGTCGCAGCCCGAGACCTCAAAGGCAAGAGGAAGAGGAAGAGGGACAGAGCAGCGGAAGAAGAAGACGACAATAAGGTGCCAAAGACAGAAGAAGAAGAAAACACGAGTTCAGATAGTAGTGAGGAGAAAGCCACACCTGTGCGAAAGATCAGAGGTCAAACCAAATGCGGCCAGAAGCTGTTCAGCGGTGGAGCAGGTGAGCAAACCAGAACTATCTAGTGCTGTTTATCATCATAGTGTGAGATCTGTGCATGTCTTTATTTGGAAATTAGATAAATAAGGCTATTTTTTTGGATAGAATGTGACAAAAAGTTGCTGGAGGTGTTAAAAGTGTTTAAGTTTTTAATCCTGTATGATAATTAGCGCTGCAGACACTCCTCTGGCTCGGTGTGGAGGTGTAAAACTATTTTATTTGTGTTCTATTTTCTCCATCAAATCTCCTTCTCTCTCCTTCCTCTTTTACTGCTAATGGAGCAGGAGAGACGCAAGGGATTGTGGGAAAAACGCCTCCTCAGAGCGCAGCCAGGACGAAGAGTAGGCAGGCCAAGACTCCCACACAGACCGGTGCGTTTGTGCATACACATCACATACCATTTTGACTGTTTTCTCTTATTTATTTGTACCTTTCTGTTGTATTTATTCGCTCGTCGGTCCCACAGCTGATGCGTTGATGCACTTCGCCCACCCGGGTTCATGCTTTCCGCTCGTCTTTCTCTGCAAGTGTTATCTGCAGGAATGTAACACGAACTTGTACGTGTGACTCACACGCAGGTATTTGTAGGTTTCTGCTACCTGGGCAGCACTGTAGGTGCTCTGTCTTTCAAGGTATAGTTTGACATTTTGTGAAATGCACTTATTTAACTTTCTTGCCCACAGTTGGGCGAGAAGATCGATACCACACTTAAATCTGTCCGTCAAGAAGGAGCCGGGAGGCGCTCGGCTTAGTGCAAAGACTAGAAACAAGGAAGCTGCATCTGTCTGTCTTTAACCCTCCTGTTGTCTTCATTTACAGGCACCAGAAAATATTGTTTCCTTGTCGAAAAAAACACCAAAATTTCAGAAAATTTGCAAAACCTTTTGGAAGAAAATTCCAATAATACCTTAAAAGTTTCCCTTAAAAGTTTTATTAAAAAAAAAAAAAATATATATATATATATATATATATATATATATATATATATATATATATATATATATATATTTGGTAAGAAAATTCTTGCTATATTGCGGGATTTTGCGGTATGTAGTAGGACTGGACCTGGATATCCGAATATTCAGTCATTGCGGTGGTATCTGAATATTTGTTTTGAGAGCTGAATATTCAGATGCCACCCTTCCACCCCCGTTGGATGATGTCACACAATCGGTATTCGACTCGTCAATTCATCTCTTCTCACCTCCGCCCAGTCAGACGTCACGACCTGATCCGAATATTCAAGTATTCATCAATAATCCGATCCGAATATTGGGAGCCCAGAAATTACTTTTCAGGCCAGCCCTAGTATGTAGATATTTTTATATATTCATCATTGTGGTGAGCTGAGTTGAAGAAAGATTCTACAGAACAGATATCTACCTTTTATGCACTCTGCAACTGGCAGATGCTTTTATTTTGAAACACGCAGAAAGTAACGATGCTGAAAATGTGACAGGAAGTCATTAAACACACTTCACACTCACGGTCCTGACAACATAACACTTAACCAAACTAACTATGCTGACTAAACCACAAAAACACAATAAAACACAAACACTAATAACACTGGAACACTGACAAAAACCACAATAATGACATTTAAACCCCCAACACCCTGAACTCCCATGATGCATTGCAGCACCACAGTTCAGTCATAGCTACCGGCTCTGCGATCACATTATTTTAATTATTTTAGCAGATTCTTTGCTTAAATAACAGCACTAATAACACACTACTCCACTAAAGGTCTTGCATTTAAAAAGAGCTTGACAGCATTATTAGCCAAATGTGCTTGAAAGATGTAAAACTAAAATGCTTATTGTGCAGCAAAAAGATGCCTGTCAGTGTTTTACTATAATATATATATATATATATATATATAGTAAAACACTGACAGGCATCTTTTTGCTGCACAATAAGCATTTTAGTTTTACATCTTTCAAGCACATTTGGCTATATATATATATATATATATATATATATATATATATATATATATATATATATATATATATATATATATATATATATATATATATATGATAATTTTGGACATTAATATTCCAGCTGCTTATGTTGCATTTTACTACTCTAAATGTTTATGGTTAGTTCAGTTTAATCTACATCAGTGCATCTTATTGTGTAAAATCATCGCGTGTTTATTGAATCACTATCTTCAGAAAACCACATCAGTCAACATTTATGATGTTAGAAAACAGCCTTCATGATAGTGCATTTCCCAGCCAATCCATTAGGGTTATTTAAAATGATCTACATCAGGGGTGTCAAAATCATTTTAGTTCAGGGGCCACATTCAGCCCAATTTGATCTCAAGTGGAACGGACCAGTAAAATCACAGCAACCTATAAATTACAACAACTCCAAATTTTTCTTTTGTTTGAGTGCAGAAAAGTACATCCTGAAAATGTTCAAATTTAAGGAATTGTCTTTTTACAAAACATTATGAACAAACTGAAAACAAAAAAGAGACAAAAAATTAGACAAAAAAATTACAAAGTGACTAAAAAACGGACAAACAACACAAAAACAAGACACAAAACGACAAAAACGATACACAAAACAACGAATAAAGCAAAACTGCTGTATCTGCTATATTATTAACTGTATCTGTTATCAGTCCATCAAGACCTTCAGCTTAACTTTATCAATCAACACTTTCAATCAAAGCTATCCTTTGAATCTGCAGTTAGAGTCTCGAATATGAGGATGTACTAGACGTTCTGTGTTGACATTTAGTCGTTCTGTACATCCAGAGGTCGTGGAGGAGTCCTTTAACTCTGTGTTTTCCTGCAGCTCCTCTGCTCAGCCCGTCGGGTCGCTGGGGTCAGACTTTATGTCCCATCGATGCTCAGACGGCAATCCTGATTGGAGGTCAGGGAGCCAGGATGCAGTTCTGCAAGGATCCCATGTGGAAGCTGTGCACAGGTCAGTCACTCATAAAAGACATTAAACCCTCCTGTTGTCCTCATTTACGAGCACCAAAAGATATTGTTTCCTTGTCTGAAAAAAAATCCAAAAATTCAGCAAAAAAAATTCCACAAATTTCTGAGAATTGTGTTTCCAGTGGGTCCATGTTTGTGTTGTCTGTCCACCAGAGGACTTGTCCTGGGTGGCTGCAGAGACTCTGGCTGAGGGTCCAACTCCAGAGGCCAGGATTGGTCACACGGCCATCTACGACTCCGACTCTAAGCGGATCTTTGTGTTCGGAGGCTCCAAGAACAAGAAGTGGTTCAACGACGTCCACATCCTGGACACACAGAGCTGGAAGTGGACCATGGTGGAGGTGTGTGTTTACAGTCTCCACCCTGCGATGACTCTATCGTTCTTTCTTCTCTTTCTTCACATCTTCCTCCCTTTTTTTCTCCTCCAGGCTCGAGGAAACGTTCCTCCTCTGGCCTACCACAGCTGCAGCATGTTTCGGGGGGAGCTGTTCGTGCTGGGAGGAGTGTTTCCTCGGCCCAACCCGGAGCCCGACGGCTGCAGTGACTCTCTGTACATCTTCGACCCTCAGCTCTCCGTCTGGTACCAGCCCATTGTCACAGGAGACCAACCCTCCCCCCGCTCAGGGTAACGCATCGTAATCCATATCTCTTTTTTTTTCCTCACCCAAACATCAGCTTTAAAACACCCTCTTTATTGTGTTCCTTCCAGTCACTCTGCATGTGTGATGCAGGAGAGGAAGATCTACGTGTTCGGTGGGTGGGACACTCCGGTCTGCTACAATGATATGTACATGTTGGACCTCGGTAAGCCGCACACACCTGGAGGAAAGTGTAAATGCATGTCAGTGCCTTCATGATCAACCCTCCTGTTGTCCTCACTTATGGGCACCAAAAATATTCTTTCCTTGTCTGAAAAAAAATCCAAAAATTCAGCAAAAAAATTCCCCAAATTTCTGAAAATTTACAAAACCTTCAGGAAGAAAATTCCAATAATTCCTTAAAAGTTTCCCTTAAAAGTTTTATTTTAAAAAATCCCCCAAATTTGGCAAGAAAATTCTTGTAAATATTTTCAAAAAATGAATAAAAATCTTCCCAAAAAAATCCTAAAAATATCTAAAATGGTTACATATATATCAGTAAAACTTCTAATATTTTCTTTAAGAACATTTACCAAAAAAAATTTTTTTTTTTTTTTGGGTAAATGTTCTTAAGAAACATTTTTAACATTAGTTTTTTTCCTACCAAAAATGTTCAAAAATTTCCCGAAAATGTGGACATCAGAAGTTTCACTGTGAAAATATTTTTTTTTCTCCACATTTTCAAACTTTAAAACGGGTTAATTTGACCCGCAGGACGACTTGAGGGTTAATTGTTATTTGTTTTTAAGGTCTGATGGAGTTTTCTGCTGTCAAAACAACTGGGAAAGCCCCTTCTCCTCGAAGGTACACAATCACACACACACACACACACACACACACACACACACACACACACACACACACACACACACACCATGTAGCTACAGCTAGGACTGAGTATCAAACCCCACTTCTACTACTATTACACTTAATTTCAGGAGACATTTACGCTCCTTGGAATAGATATCGCTCTCAAAACTCTACAATTGTCCAAGAATTATTTTAAAAACTGTCTAATATTCTCTTTGTGGCTCTGTTTTCTCATATATAACCATCATGTCTGTATATGTTGCAGCTGGCATGGCAGCGCTGTTCTCTCCGACACTAAGTTCCTGATCCACGGCGGTTACAACGGAAACAACGCCCTCAGTGACGCCTTCGTCTTCGATATTGGTGAGACGCAGCTCACGTCTGAGGGAGGCTTGTAATCATTAATTTTAGAAAACTGTTCGTGAAAATCAATGTACAAACCAGGGACAAATTTAAGAAAAAAATTAATGCCTTAGCAGAAAATTTCAGGCTTTAATCTTCAGTAGTTCCTGAGATACTGTCTTTAAAACATAAGCTCAGATTGAAAAAAAGCGACACTAAAAGTGGATCAATCTGCAATATTTTTTTATCTATTATCTTGGGAAATACTTGCTATATCAAGTATAAATATCCATATTTTATACTAGAAATATTTCAGGTAAATCTGAGATGGTCAAGTAGAAAGAAAAAATGTGATTTTATGAGAAGGAATGAACCACCTTCAATCATTATTTTATTCTGAGTCTTCTCCACAAGGACATGGACTCTTCTGCTTTCTGATGGATGCCTTCATCAAGTAATGTACCCTTTACCATGTCATTCTAAGCGTCGCTAAACACAAGACGTGGTTTTTCACTCGAGGCGACTGATGATGAGCCAGCAGTCATCAAAAACCACATAATGACTCGACTGTACTTGTCTAAATACTGGCAGGAAAACACACGTTGGTAATTTATGCAGAAGACTGCAGCAGACTCCACTTCTTCCTACTGCGATGGAGGCTGAATGAATGGTGCTCACCGGGCAATCCTGAAAGCATCATTAGATGTTAAATTACAGCACAGACAGACTGTCTATGGAGGTGGTAGGAATGAAAGAGCCCATTCAGAGCCTGTACGAGCAGCAAACATTTCCCCACAAGGAAATAAACTTTACTTTCCAGCTCACTAATTAACACGTTTCTTCCTGAAAAATTCCAAAGTGTAAAAACAACACTTTGGTATTTCGCAAGGCGTTAATGTGCACAACAGTCTTGTCATCACTGTGAGGTTGTCAGACAGCCGGCAGAGGAATTATGCAGCTCATGGGTGCACAAAGAGAGGTGGCATCCAAACAAGAATTACAAGAAAAACTCTTTATGTTGCTGTAGCTGTTATATTAACCCTCCTGTTGTCTTCTTTACAGGCACCAAAAAATATTGTTTCCTTGTCTGAAAAAAATCCAAAAATTCTGCAATAAAATTCCACAAATTTCTGAAAATTTGCAAAACCTTCAGGAAGAAAATTCCAATAATTCCTTAAAGTTTTATTTAAAAAAAAAAAAAAAAAAATTTGGCATGAAAATTCTTGTAAATATTTTCAAAAAATGAGAAAAATCTTCCAAAAAATCTTTAAAATATGTAAAATGATTGCATATATATCAGTAAAACTTCTAATATTTTCTTTAAGAACATTCACATAAAAATCAATCAAAATCCAGCGAAACTCATGTGAAACTTATGTGAATGTTCTTAAGAAACATTTTTAACATTTCTTTTTTCCACCAAAAAAAATGTTCAAAGATTTCCCAAAAACGTTGAAAATGTGGACATCAGAAGTTTCACTGTGAAAATATATATTTTTTCACATTTTTGTCAGGTCAGTTTTGACCTGCAGGACGACACGAGGGTGAATAAAACGGTGAATTTTCAACTTGTTTCAGACACCAACAGCTGGACGGAGGTGACGCTGCCTCAGCTCTCTGTGCCCAGGGCGGGGCACTCCATCGTCACCATGGAGACCGCCGGTTGCAGCCGTTTCCCAGAAGACGTGGAAGTGAACGCCGGCTCCGTCGGCAACACGCTGCTGGTGTTCGGAGGCGGAGACAACGAGGGCAACTTCTACTCCGACCTGACGACCGTCGCTGTGGAGGAGCTGCTCGCTGCTATTCAGAGAGGATGAGTCAGAGGTGAGTCCTCACTCCCCGACTGGATGTGAAGCTACTTCAACTCCCCCACACCCACTTTATTATTTATACACCTATAGTTTGCCTTTTTTTTTGTTGGTGACTTCAGTTATGTGCTTCTCAAAAGGTTTATTTCTGAAATCTTCAGCATGTAATAGTGATCTCTAAGAAAACTACTGCTTTTTTAAAATGAAATTAAAAAAAAAAAAACGAGATTCTTTCATTCATAAAAACGTCATCAAGTACGTTACTTTATTTTTATGTACATATGTTTGAAAGTTCTATTTTTTCTCAGGTGAAATTTTTATTTTCTTTCTCTGTTGGATAACTGAGACTCATTCATTTGGACTATGTTGCCTCCAGACTGCTGCAAGTGCATCGCCAGGATTTTATCATGTTCAGTCACATTTTTGTATTTGTCACATCTCAGTTCGTGTTTCTATGTCGTTGCATTTTGCACTCGGGTTCTGTTCTTTTTTTAATAAACGTTTGCCTTCTAAATGGAATCTTCCTTTAAGCTGACATTTAGTTTCTCTGCTCTTACACAGCATTTTACATTTCCAGAGTCATAAACTCGCCTCATTAGTCTGATATCAAACTGCGTGAGGTACACTTTATACTGAATTGTGTCATGCCGATGTAATTGAAATATAATTTGACACTTTCAAACAGAAAAGCCTGTTATTAACATCGCTGTAACTCAACACCGACACGAGCTAATGTAGCGCTGGTGTTGCCTTTAAAGAGCTAAACGGAGACTTTTTAATAAAAGATTAGTGGAGCTTGAATTACTGATAATGGTGCCATGAATGTGACTGTTTTAACTTTAATATTTTCACTGCATTACTAACTAGAGGCTTCTGAGAAGTCAGTGAATGGCCACTTTTATGGGTGTTTTCTGGCTCCCACATTCAAAGCTACCATCTATTGCACTGAAATAATTGTTTCTAGGTTTTTTCAGTGGGAATTTGGGGATTTTTATAAACCTTAAAGATGGTACTATGGCACAGGAAATGTTTCTATGTTGTTCTTCCCTTCAGAAATAAAATTATTCATTAAAAACTATCAAAAAAACCCCAATGGCGACAGAATTCCACAGCTGAAAACTTCTATCAGGGATGTAAGGCATCGGTCGGGGCTCCAGAGACCGAAATATCTCAACAACTACTGGATTTATTGCTCTGTAATTTGTTCCTCAGACTCGTGTTCCCCTCAGGATGAAGTTTAATAATTTCGGTGATCCCTTAACTTTTAATGAAATCCCAAAACTTTCTATCTGCCCCAAGTCTTTACCTGCAAAACCAATGACTTCCTCATGAGCTATACAAGGAGTTTAGTGCTAATCTGATGTGCAACAGCAGTCGGTTTTAAGGTCTGAAGGAGTCAGAGTTCTTACTCGTGTCTTACTAGAAAATTTAAATCAGTTGGAGGCCATGAATCTGGTTTCCGTGGTATTTCCTCTGGTGATGCAAAGGAAAGCCTGACTTCCTCAAAATATTCAGTCAAAACCAAATCAGTTTCCTTGTTTCACCTTTTGCATGGATACACAGCTTGATTTTTTTTCACAGCAAATCATAAAACATGCGTTGTACATAATGAGCCGCAGAGCAACTCTTCATTACTTCGTCATAATTAGAAGTACTGTGGTTGAGTTCATTTATTCCATCTAATTACTGAACTACATCATGTTGCACTTACTGTGATTGGAGCACAGTCTGCACAAAAGCACGTTTTTGGCGTTGGTTTTCGCTGCTCTCATTTTGCCCACTCTGTGAGTCAGCAGCTTCTAAATTGCGAGGTCAAGGCAGGATATTTATCTTTTAGGCTGTCAAAGGACTGACCCTTTTTGATCGCCTACATAATAAGTGAGTTATATTCTGCACTAGTGGCCTAAAGCAACGGTTCCAACCCTTGTATTTGTCTGACATAGCCTCACAGAGCCCCTTCATCGTGTTCCACATGTATTCAATGGGATGTTTAATCAAGATAAATGGAAAAAAAAAGTGAAGCGATATTCCTAGAATTGCTGCTTTTTAGATGTTAATGTTGATTTGATTAGGTTTAAGATATGCGTCATATCAATTTGTAACACTTTTTATGTGTTTACTTTCACTTTTAAACAAATGGTGGTTGGATCAAGCGCCTTTTGCTTGATAGACATCTGTTGTTGGTTCGTGAAGTCATGTGATTCTCCACCCACCCACTTTAATCTTGAGCAGGGAGCTCTTAGGGGAAAAAAAATGTGTGATAAAGACTTGAATTTGTCAGGTGTTTTAATTTGTTGAATTAGCCACTAGAAACCCATGAACAATTTCTCAATTGCATTTTTAAAAATAAAATGTATTGTACCATAATATGTCATTATCGGGATATAAAATTGCAGATATTGTGATTTTATCTGAATCAGCAACACCCCATTGTGGTCATCAGACATAGAACTACAATTTATAAATTAGAAGAAAATTTTAGGTTGATTTTACTGATGATTGAATAAGACAAAAAAGTTGACACTATGGAAGGCGTATGTGGATTTCCCATTAAGTGTTCTATCAAATTACCTTGTAGAAGGTAAACATGTGGGGAGGTGATGCAAAAGATTAACTTAAATTAAATTCATTAAAGCTACATCTGTGAAACAACAATTGAGGGTTGAAGTCGACAATATCAAGCAGTGAAAGGATGTGATGTGAGAAACACAGAAGAAGGTTGATGCCAGAGTGTCAGGTGAGCTTCGTTTGCTGACAACTGGCCTCACAGGTGGGTTAAAATTCTGTCTCACATACACTTTTCTTTTCAGATCCATAAAACCAGAAAAAAAACCCTTTTCATTCAATTTTCTGCTTAACAAAATGTGTCATTTTTAAAATTGTTTAATTACATCCTCGCTTTGTTCAAAAACTGGCTTCCTAAAATTGTGAAATCAACCCTGACAGCTGGGAGGTTCATGCTCTGGTGAGTTTGGATCACATGTGCAGCAATGTGACAACGAACCTGGGATGCTGTTTTAATCACATCTCACGGCGATAAAGTGACACCACTGAGTGACAGACAGCGTGACTAAGGTGGATCTTTGGAGAGAGAGAAGAACTGAAACGCTGGGAAAGCCTGGCGATGATATCAAACGTCTGATGATGTGTGCAGGCTGCCAGGATCTACAGGGAGAAGTATTGACTGCATATTAAAAATAAACTCTTATTACAGCCTCAGTCCGGCCAGATACGTTTGGCACCGTGGAATGAGGAGACTGGAGATACAAAGGCTGCTATGTGTTTTTAATGCTCATCCAATGAGACTTAAAATACACTAAAAAATCAGCTGCAATTAACAGTCTGTGGTTCAACCTCCTACTCGGTGTGTCATTGCTTCTCCAAAGGAAAAACAGGAGAATGGGAGCCAAAAAGATGTGATTTAATCTAGATCACAGGTGTCAAAATCATTTTTAGTTTCACATTTAAGGAATTATCTTTTTACAAAACATTATGAACAACCTGAAAACAAAAAGGGGACAAAAAATTAGACAAAAAAGTTACAAAGTGACCAAAAAACAGACAACACAAAGCAAGACACAAAATGATAAAAAAAGATACACAAAACAACAAATAAAGCAAAACACAAAATGGCAAAAGTAAGACAAAAAAACACAAGCAAGACCAAAAGGAAACAAAACGACAGAAACATGAGCCAAATAACTAAAGTCAGACAAAAAAGACAAAAAAACAACAAAAACAGGACAAAATATTACAAAAATGAGACACAAAACAAAAGCAAGAAACAAAATGACAAAAAATGAGAAAAATTACACGAAACCAGAGACAAAAAAATGAGACAAAAGAACCTTACACAGCGACAAAAAATGAGACAAGCGACAAAAGTCAGACAAAAAAAAAAACAACAAAAAACAATATTAAAAAAACGAGACACAAAATAACAAAGGAACAGCAAGCAATCTAATATTTTACTTCATGATGAAAACAACTTGTCATGGTCTAGAAATGATGATAGATAGATAGATAGATAGATAGATAGATAGATAGATAGATAGATAGATAGATAGATAGATAGATAGATAGATAGATAGATAGATAGATAGGTGTAATGTGTTCAATCGTCCTGCAGATGGCGACACCTCAGCACATTTTCCTCCACACCAAACTGGCCTTCTGCTAAAACGCCTCATGTACAATCTAAAAAAAGACCAGGTCAATGAGTTTACGGTCATTATTTTTGTATAAACGTTAACGCGGCTGGCTCTGACATTTTCCACAAAATGCTGCTCCTCTTGTGAGCCTCCATCAAACTGGATGTGCTCCAACGCTCTGCAAAAAAAAAGACATATTCTGCCAAGTGAGTTCTGCATGTTGACTGAAAGATGCCTCACAAGAGTAATCCAGTGATTTGACAGCAACAAGGCGAGCAATGAGTCCAGATAGGTGGTTAAATGTTCAAAAACAGAGGTGTTTGTCTGCTGCGGCAGCCTTGAGTTCACTCCCTCCATCATCAGAGAGGTGATTTTTCCCCTTGATTCATCGGGAAATCCTGCCAGTTGGATGCTCTCCCAGTCATTCCTAACCAGCCTCTCACAGCCCTTCATTTCCTCATTTTTTTTCCTCAGCCTTTTATTTTCTCCATAACATCCTCACATTGTGTAAATGGTGAATATATTCGCCATTGAAACTCTGTCATCTATCACTGTTGCTATGTAACTTGTCTAAACCTCATCTTATAGATGGCATTAAGTGTGTGTTTACATTTTATTTTTACAGCCGTGGTGGAAAGGAGGAGCCTATAATTTGACAAGATCCAAGAATAGTTATCTAAATTGGCTGCAGGCACAGATAAAAAAAAAAAAAGATGGACTAACAATGGGGGATAACAGGGGCGATAATATCGAGGTATTATATGACAGAATGAATGATCCAAGTAGCCTTCAGCCTGCCTGTGAGCAGCGTGGATCTCTATCATCTTATTAGCACTGAAAAGTTCATTAACCCTCGTGTCATCCTGCGGGTCAAAATTGACCCATTTTAAAGTTTGAAAATGTGGAAAATAAATATTTTCACAGTGAAACTTCTGATGTCCACATTTTCAACATTTTTGGGAAATCTTTGAACCTTTTTTGGTGGAAAAAAAAAGAAATGTTAAAAATGTTTCTTAAGAACATTCACAAAAAAAATCTACCAAAATCCAGCGAGTTTCGCTGAACTTTGGTTCGCTGCAAGACGTAAATAATTTGTAAATAATCAACAAACCATGATGACACGAGTGAATTTTAGGACACCTCAGCTCCTCTCAATCCCTGCACCTGTCTGTTCCTAACCTGAGCGCGGCGGTCAGCGGTGGAGGGCCGGAAAGAGCCGAGTGGAGCCGAACCTCCCCCTCCCTCCTCTTTCAGTCGTGGTGCAAGCAGCCATGTTGCCGCGAGCTTGTTCCGGTATGAGAGCAGGATCGTGCGCATAGACTGCAGCTCCTCGCCTTTTCTCCCCCCTCGTCGCCCGCGACTCGCACCTCCCGACGAGAAAAGCCCACCGTGCCGATAATGGATTTTACAACTTGATGATTCCTCCTTCGGTCGGCCGGACGGAATAAACAGTCGGTGTAGCGACAGGACGGACTGCTATATTGCCACACTGCAGTGCAGCACTGGTGAACGACCTTATTCCAATCACGCAACACAAGGGAGAGCGCCGGTGATTTCCGTGGATTTTGAGTTTCGTGGGCTGCTCTGTGGCAGTCGCCGCCGCTGCGGGCGCTGGGGGAATAAGCTAACTAGCTAGCTCTGCCTCGAAAGAAACGCCGAATTTAGCTAGCTACATGGGCTAATGTCGGGCAGCTAGCGCAACAAATTAATTCGCGTTTCTCACCTGCCATGTGACCGTTTTACGAGGTGCTGCTTGTATTTTTTCGGATACTCAACCCGCGGATATCTCGCTGGGAATATCTTGAATTGTTTTGCGTGAGTTGGGAAGGTCGAGACCTCGCCGGGAATAACTTTGGCCCTGAAAGTTTGTGGACCCCGGACCTGTTTTCAGCCCCGAAAGGAAACATCTCTGTCCCCCAAAAAAGAGAAAGACAGACGACGACATTACGTTATGAAAACGACGCTGGATTAACGTTTGTTGTAGATTTCGGCGACAGTCGGAGCTTCCTCGGACGTTAGTTAGCAGCCTCGCAGGTTAGCATGTTAGCTGCCTAATTGAACCTTGTCTTCTCCAATACAACCAACTTTTCTTCAAGCTAGCACAAGTAGCTAGCTGGCCAAAACGTCACTGTTAGCTCGGGTCCAGTCTCCGTGCTCTCCACTCACCGTCGACGCCGATAGATGCTAATTGAGAACTGAATGTTTTCAGAACCAACCTGAAGAAAACCTCGGCTTTTCCTGTTTTCTGCTTGTTGACAAACATGGGACGTGCGGTCGCCGCTAGCTAGTTTCCAGCTAGCTGGCTAACTCGGCTAGCCGCTGATGTGGGATTCAACTTGTTGATTCACGGGTTATCTGTCACGCTGCTAGCTGGCTAGCACTGGACATCTGTTGGAAATCTCCCCCTGCCATCAGCTGCACGAGTTTTAAATGCACAAGAGACACTGACGAGTCGTGCTTGTTTCACAGTTCCTTTTCCCTTTTTTTGGCAACTCACAACTCTTTGAAAAATGTCAACAAGGATCCCACTGGTGCAAGTCATTGAAAATTCGGCCGGGCAGGTAAGATGTACTTTTAAATACATCTCCTACATGATGTGATGAATGATGTTCACCCACCAAGCTAGATACAGCAGGAAGTTGTGGAGAGAGGCCCTGTTTGGCCTTCTCCAGTCTCTGGTTGTCTCAGCTTTTCTGTGTCTCCGTTGTCTTTGCCACACAGCAGTGATTCACAGGCTTGCCTACGCACTCACACTGGATTTCCCACTCCTTACAGAATAGCTGAGCAAATTTAGCTTGCTGTTTAGTCTGCGTCTTAAGGCATGTCCTCCTACTTGACTTTCTGTCACTTTGACCTGTTGCAATACAGACAAGCCTGTCAGCTGCGTTGGACATAAATTTCATACAGAAACCCAAAATCCACATATTAGTTTGATGCACTATTATTTCACTGTGGTTCATCTGTGACCAGTGTTCTTTTTCCATTGTTGACTGTCAAAACAATACAGTAGTGTTTGGGAAATTCTTTTATTTATAAGGAGAGAACAAAGCTTATGGGGATTTTATTAAATGGCTAATTCGATTGATTGGGGACTTCAGCCTCATTCTTTATTGTCTGAGAGAAAAAAATGGTGATGATTGTTGGAGTTAATGGTTGAAATGTAATTTTGTATGACAGAAGACATTCACTGATTAATAAACCCATTAAAAAGTTGTATTCAATGTCACAAGTAGACCTGGATGTTCACCTGGAACTTACATTTTTGGATTTCATGCAGGAGCATTTTGCTTTTCCAGCAATACACAATGATTACACATCTTCTTCTAACCTAAAATCAGGCTACTGACCCCGATCCATATGAGAAACGGCGGCAAAACACGCTAATTAAAGCTCTTGAAGAAGCTTGTGTTATTCAGATTTTAAGAGCCTTGATTAGGGCAACACTTTTGAGTAATGTGTTCAAAAGCCATAGAAACCCCTTTGGCTGTGCCGCAAATCCATACAAGAAGCTGGAACAAAGCCCCGGCTTCCAAGACTACAGTATCAGCCTTAATCTTGTAGACAGTTTTATCTTGTTATTATGAAAATGCCACACACGCTCACATGAAAGCCATTATAGCTTCCAGAAAAGACCATGACTTGCATTACGAGGACAGCTGTTGACAAGCATTACTTGGTATTTGTCTCGTCAAATGAAAAATCTGTCATGAGTGTTGGACGGGAAAAAAATTGTGTCTACATGCTGACAGTGTAGCCAGTGGATAATTGTCAACATGTGTCGAGCTAAACCCAGTTCTATATTTGTGTTGCTCTGGTGTCTGTAGGTAGATGAATGCAGCTGAGGTGAGGATTTGGTGTGACAGTTGGGGGGCCGCTTTGTTGAGTGTAGCAGCACAAATATAGCAAATGCTTATGCAGAGAAAACATTTGATTGAAACCTTTGTGGAAATGACTCGATAGCATCCGTTTGTCAATACCAACAGAGGATACGAAAGAACCATAACATGATAAATAAGAGGAGTGTGACTAACTGGTTCTTGTTTTCAGTCTGTCACAAGAGCTGCACCCTCTATCAAAGTTTTCTAAGCCCAACCCAGGTGTGCATGACAGGTGTGCAGCCAACCAGACTGTGAATCTGTTCCTCACAGCCAATAGGAAACCCTGCTGTTGGTGGAGACACAAAGGTTCAAAGATTTCGTCTGTCTTTGTTTCTCATAAAAATAAAACGCTGACGGAAGTTACCTGTTGATACCATGATCGCACTTCATGTGTCAGTGTGTGCGCTGGAGTGTTCAACACAACAGGTCACTACTTCAGTAAAAGCAAAAACAAATCGACACTTATACTGGTATGTAGGTGTAGGGAAGTAACTGCACACCATCAGAGTGACACATGCATATTCGTACGTGGCTACACCCTTATGGGAACAGAGGTCAGGGATAATACAGTCGATTATATAAGTACTTGCTGCCTTATCCACTTGCGTACACACAGATGGGGCATCTCCATTTCCAGAGGTTTTAAAGTTGATGTCATAGTTAAAGTTAGGTGCTTCTTGAACACGCTGGTGGAACACCAACTTGTACAAACAAATGAGTGTTAACCTTCAGTGTCTGTGAACTTCCTCCCTGAATTCAATGAGACAACTGTGCTGGATTCTGCAGAGGACTTTTGGCAAGTCCATAAAAAGTTAGACTCTACATGGCTCTACGTTAGCCGCTTTACAGTACAATAATATTCAAAAACACAAAGTTAGGAAAATACTTTAAATCATGCATAGCTGGTGAAATACTGTGTAATATGTACAATTGTGCCATATGAAAATGGAAGGGAGATACACAGCTGCATAAGAGGATAAAACAAAGTTGCAGTGCCTTCATGATTTATGGCAACTCAGACTAAACTTCTGTGCATGCTCTGTTTATGTAACCTTTAGCAGCACCTTGTGTTGTCTTAATGGAAGCTGTTGTTGGCCTCAGAGGGTTCATACTCATCCTACGGCACCAAGTGAGGATTTAGGGGTGGAAGAAAAAAAGTTTAGGGTCAAAGCACATTCTCAACTGAGTTTGTAGGCAAAAGGTCACGGATGGATACTCCCATACAAACACAGTCTGTTTTAAAGGCCGTGTATAGAAAGCCTTTGGTGTCGGGTCTCAAGATACAGGACAAAATGGCACCGGACATGAGGACGGAGTGAGCGTTGACGTGACTCTGTTCCTGTCAGAGACTTAAGTGTATATTTTGATCTGTGAAAGCAGTTAGATCTACTCTCTCATTCTGTGCAATACTGCAGCGGAAAGAGTTTGTTTTAATATTTTACACAGTCGAAGTGTGACTTACTTTGCTTTTTACACATGACTGCCAACTAAGCTGGAAGTTAATGGTTTATTGAAGTCTGTGGGGCTTTGTAGAGAAAAAGTTACTGACCAAGACCGCCTATCAGCAGGTCTTCGTGAGCAGTTGCTGGGCACATATCAGAAGAGAGCCGTCACATGTAGAGAAGTGACTTGTGACATCTATCTGCCGGTGTGAAATGTCTGATATGTTGAGTGGCTTTGATCGGTCATGTTCCCACGTTATGCAAGGCTTCGTGCAGGCTGCTAGTTTGAGGAACTTATTTGAATATGACACTCATTATCAGTGTGACACCAGTTCAAGAGCACATACCTGGAGTTTATACATGATGCCGAGATAAGGCTTATTTTTCAAACATACAAAGCAGAATGTCTTTTGTTTCAGAAGCTACTTGCAATCAAAATATTACGGCATATTGGTTCAAATTTGGATTCTGCTTGGATTACCTTGTTAGACACGTTTGCTGTTAATAGGTTTACGCTGCTTATCCACTTCCCCAGACTTGATCACTCGATTTCCTGTTTGACAGTGCGCCTCTTCTGTTCTTTGAGCCACGTCTTCTTCTACCACACCAATGCAGCTAGAAATACTGGTCTGCCTCTCCAATTGTTATTTCATCCTCCGTGTCATTGTTTTGGTAGTTGCACACTAGCTGAGCAAGTCGGATCCTCCCCACATTGAGGTGTGATAGAATTGAGCCATTAATGTGTCCAAGTGAGACATTTCTTCGTTGGAGAAGCCACGTTGAGAAAATCCTAAGCTAACGAAGCTGCATTTAGGAAGCGACTTTAAAGTTTACACGGGGTTTTACCCAAGTAGGAGTTTATAAAAGTCTCCATTCCCAAAGTAAACAAAACAAGGAACGAGGTAATAGGGCGCAAATTACATGATGGAAGAGGTAAAAGGCATTTGTGATTAAAAATACCTGACCAGGTTTGTAGCAAAACAATGACAATGCCGAATTTCTGCACTGACCCACTGCTGTTCATTGGAGGGGAAACAAAGACAAACAAAAAAAAAGCGCATGATCCATGCTCAGGTTCATCTTACCCTCTTTACCCTCTGCCTGCAAGACAAACATAGATGTTTTTTATTATAATAACATAATGAAAGTTAACACAACTTGGAAGATGTCTTATAATAAAGTAATGTCACCTTATTTGTTCTCTGTACTTTGTTACCGCATTTTATTTCTGTTGCACTGAATCATTTTACCTAAACTTACTGCAAGTTTGAAGCAAAAATACTTTAGCTGTAAATGTCTCTTTTTTAACTAAGTAAAAATACATTTTCATAAGGTTTTATAGGCTTCTAAATTAGACTTTCAAATTAGGAACACATGCGCACATTTGCAAAAATAAGGTAAGCATGAAGTCCTTTAAAGACTGCCTACAAAATCTGGGGCCAGATGTATAAACCATGCATACACACAAAAACAATATGCATGCCATTTTCCACACATAGACTGGCATTTATAGAAGAATAATGTGAGGCAAGAACGTGTACACCTCACGCAAATTTCAGACCAGGCAGACAAGAGGGTGATATGAAGTAGATATTTAACATTAGTGTCTAATATGACGTTGTTGTTTTCTTTTTTCTTTTTTTTTGCTAATTTCCATGATTGTGTTGTCTCAAAGCAATCTGTAAAATTTCAGCCAAAAATGTGTTTATACAGGTTTGTTTTTTTGCATATTTCCATGTATGTGTGTACACAGAGTTTTAGTCATGAGTGTCGAGTGTCGCGATGCATTATTTGCATAAAGTTGAAATCTATGATACTGTATGCAAATCAATGGCATCCAGTCACCAGTCGACATGTCCAGAAACTTTTAAACTAAGCATTGTTCATATAAAATGCAGACAGATTCAGCAACTGCATGGTTTTGCTCTTACCTCAGATTCTTTTAGAAACTATAGGAGGGTGAAGAGCACCTCCCAAACATCTGTTGGGACATTTTCTAGTAGTTTTCCCATCAAGTGTCCAGTGTTGTGAAACGGCGCATCCCTTCTCAAGACACCCTTGTGGTCATGCACTCGTATTACATTAACAATAGCTTGAAATTCCACTGTATATTCACCATTTAAATCAGGGGTTTCAAACTCATTTTAGTTCAGGGGCCACATTCAGCCCAATTTGATCTCCAGTGGGCCGGACCAGTAAAATCAGAGCATAATAATCTATAAATAACCACAACTTCAAGTATTTCCTTTGTTTTAGTGCCAAAAAGTACATTCTGAAAATGTTCACATTTAAGAAATTATCTTTTTACAAAATATTATGAATGACCTGAAAACAAAGAGACAAAAAATTTGACAAAAAAGTTACAGTGACCAAAAAAACCCAGACAAACACAAAAACAAGACACGACAAGAACGACACACAAAACAACAAATAAAGCAAAACACAAAATGACAAAAGTAAGACAAAAAAACACAAGCAAGACAAAAAAGAAACACAAAACGAGAAGCAAAACGACAAAATCATAAGACAAATGACAAAAGCCAGACAAAAAACAACAAACAGGACAAAATATTACGAAAATGAGACACAGACTGACAAAAATGGAACACAACACGGCAAAAGCAAGGAACATAATGACAAAAAGCGAGACAAACGACACAAAACAGAGGCAAAAAATGAGACGACACAAGACCAAAAAAAACAAAGGCGAGAAACAAAACGGCAAGAACATGAGACAACTGACAAAAGTCAGACAAACAACAAAAACAGTATTACAAAAATGAGACACAAATTGACAAAAGAACAATGAGCTAATATTTTACTTTATGATCAAAACAGCTTGTCATGGTCTAGAAATATTTTAAATTTATAGTTTTACAAATTTACAATCCACAGTTAATGTTTTCTCTGTAATTTTTACACTTTACAAAGTTGTCCAGTGGGCCGAATTGGACCCTATGGAGGGCCAGTTTTGGCCCATGGGCCACATGTTTGACACCATTGGTTTAAATACTGTGAAATTGAAGCCAAAGTCTCTGCTTTTGTATCACTGCTAAGTTTTAATCTCAAATTCAAATGCCCAAAGTAGTAAAAACAGACTTTTTACACTTTGTGGTGCCCGCTGGAATTAACATCTCTTGATAGTATTACTAGTAGTTAAAATCTTAAGGTCATCTTGAAGGTTAAAATTGTGTCATAGCCAGTTAAGATTTGCTGAAAAAAGCATGATAGAAAACAATCCCATGATTAAATGGAAATGGGGTAACAGATGCTGCATGCCAGCCAGAGAAAGCTTGTCTGGCAGTAGCCGTTCAGATGAAACTTCACTCTCCTGGGTTGAAGAGCGCTGGGATTGGGCAATAAAGTTGTCGACTCCCCATCAAATTCTAATGCGGCACAGTAATTGTCAGTACTTGCTGGGCTGTTACCGGATGTGCTTAATTTTTTATCAGCTAGGTAAGGAGACTTTTTACAGTGCAGGAAGTAGATGATACTAAATACATTTTAGTCTAATTTTAATATTTTTCATATTATCTAAGCATTTTATCTAAGGCTGTAACTGTCTTTTTGCACAGTTACCATGGTTACATGTGTCAGTCTCTTTTCACATCTATCACAACATTAATGGAAAAGGACCTGAAAGTGACTTGAAAGTTATATGTGCATCCTCAGCACTTGGTAATGTTACATCACCACGCTTTTCTCATAAATGTCAGCCTTCTCCCAGCATTTTGGTAGTTTATTTCAGCTGTTTTGTTGCTGCTGCTTGTCCAACTCTCAGTGGACTGTAGATGAGTTTAGTCCATAAGATATTTATGGTGGTGGAGGAAACTGCTCTGCTCAGGAAGAGGCTACAGGCTATGTATTTGACTTGAGGGAAGCATGCAGGTCCTTACATAAGACTTTGCATTGCAAAGCTTAACAGTTCATTTGTCCTTTTGTCATTAACATTATCATTTCTATACATGGAATTTTAATCACAATTTGTTGTGAAAAATAGGTGATCAGTGAAGGCTTTCTCATAGTTTTGGTTGTGAACACTGGACTATTCCAATTTTTTATTATAAAGATAGACTGCAGATTATAGTGAGGAGGCAAAAAAGGGCAAAGAGGGTGATATTTTCACCGCAGCCAGAATTTGACTCATGCACTGTAACCATAAGGCCACCTGACACCTCAATTTGGCGTTTATTTTTTGTTTTTTCTCTCCATTTGCTTCCTTTTTTTTTTTTTTTTTTAAAATGCAGATTTCAATTCAAGGTGCTAATGAAAATAGAGGAACACCTGTGCCACCTGTAATGTGGCGTTTATTTTTCCGGAGCATTTCAGTTTGATCTTTGTAACCTGCACTGGCACCAAAACAGCAAGGCTTGCAGATTCAAAACGCCATCAAGCAGCACCAGCAGACAGCAGTGTTGGATACATGAGTAAAGCTGAGCCCAGTTTGATGTATTTCACCCGACACCTTGGGAGTGTAAAAGAAAAGCCAGGGACTCCCAGCAAGCTAGAAATTCAATATAGATGAGAAAGAAGCAGTGGACGTGTGAGTGTATTGACACAGGTACGTTAGTGGAGATGTGTTTTCAATATTCCACCGCTCACCTTTTTGCTTGTCTTCATTCATGCTCCCCTGGAATGAGTCATGTAAACAATCTATGGCACATACATGCACACGCACATATAGACGTTGCCGTTACGCCCTGGAAACCATAAATTATGCCTCTCTCCTTACCAGACCCATCACTAGGCAGATGAACAGAAAGACAAAGCTAGCCAGGACCCTAGCAACAGAGAACCTGCTTCACACACACACACACACACACACACACACACACACACACACACACACACACACACACACACACACACACACACACACACACACACACACACACACACACACACACACACACACACACACAGTCCCTCGTTTTTCCCCTCACACACACATCCTTGCACTTAATTGTAAAGTGGATTGGAATTACATTTTCTGTCATTTATACGTGGAGGTCCGGTGCACACAGAACTGTAGGACAAGGAGGTGTTGCAGAGGCTTTTAACCGACGGTGCGGTGAATTTCAGTGCTTTGTGTGTGTTGGTTATGTCTGAGAGAACAGGAGAAAACAGGCCTTTCCAGTTGAGCCGAGCGGTAGGTGTGGCAGCTAACTGTTGACCTGCGATTCGAAAAGGCTTGACGTCACTCAGGTGAAGGTGTGTGGATTTCTGTCACTGCTTCCATGTTGTTCTGTTGACGTGTTCACTCGCTTCAACCTGCCGTCAATACTGGGGTTTCTTCCTGTGATCTGATGTGCATGTTTTGATGTGCAAGAAAGGTTAAATGAATACTTGAGAAAACTAATTACACTAGATCAGGGGTGTGAAATTCATTTTAGTTCAGGGGCCACTTTCAGCCCAGTTTGATCTCAAGTGAACACAACATTTAGTCACAGGTATCTGGAACTGAACGATGTCGTATTTTACTTGATGATAAAAACGACAAAAGTCAGATTAAAAAAACAACCAAAAAAACAACAAAAACAGGACATAATATTACAAAAATCAGACGCAAAATGACCAAAACAAGACACAAAATGACAAAAAATTAGACAAACGACATGAAACACAAAAACGAGACCAAAAATTACACAAATGACACAAGACTAAAGATGACAAAAGCGAGAAACAAAACAACAAAAAAGTAGACTAACAACACAAGCGAGACAAAAGGAAACGCAAAATGACAAAAACATGAGACAAACGACAAAAAGACAAATAAACAAGACAAAATATTACAAAAATGAGACAAAAAAAACGACAAAAGAACAATGAACAATCTAGTATTTTACTTTATCATCAAAACAACTTGTCAAGGTTTCAAAATTATTTTAAATTTATAATTTTACAACTTGTTAATGTCTTCTCTGTAATTTTTAGACTTTACAAAGTCATGCCACGGGCCGGATTGGACCCTCTGGAGGGCCGGTTTTGACCCACTGGCTGCATGTTTGACACCCCTGCTGTAGATTGTAGTCTTCTTTATCATCACATGCAGAAAAACATAACGTACAAGAACAAAGGTAAAATTACCGATAAAACTGAATTGGTCATTGTGTAAAATTTCAATATAAATGTCATTGTACAAGCACAAAGTTCGTGTTAACATTCGCGCTTCGAGTGGTGATACTCCCTGTTCTTCAAAACATATTTCCCAAGGCTAAAACAGTCTGTGTCAGAGTTTTGTTGTGATGTATCCTACACTACGATTTGATTCACCTACCTAACAATGTGAAAAAGCTTTCTGTAGCCACAACAGGTTGACCGGCTTGAATCTGAGCTTCAAACGGTGTCTGTTTACAACTCAAAGAAGGAAAGTTTTTGATTTCTGCTTAGTCACATTGAGTCTGAATCCAGTAAAATGATTTTGTTTGGCTTCAGATCATGTTGAGCGCATCCTCCATAAGCAAACCGTGACCTTTGTAACCACCAAAACATTGTAGGTTTGCAGATTCAGAACACTTGAATGCATGAAAAGCTATTAGTTTTCCATGTTTGATAAATGTAGTGGGCACTCAAAAGATATTACAGGCTTTGTGCTTGAACCTAATTGCTTAATTAAATGTATCTTCAAAGACAAGTAGTGCTTTGTAATCTTAAAAAACATCAAGTCAATATTAGTGGCATCCTCCATCTAATGTTGTTTGTTAGTAGTTTCCGTATTTAAATGTCTACATTTGTATTCTTTGTGCTGTTAGTGTGATTTTCTCCAACAAATATATCATTCATTTACTGTCAAAACAGCTACTCCAGGGTCCCCACTGGAGCTGAACAATTAATTTATTTCAAATCAGCATTGCAATTATTGAACGGCAAAGGTTGCAATTAAGGATATATGAGGTTTGGCTAATGGGGCTAATGCTGTTATTTCATTTTATTTAATTGAAGCAGATTGAAACCTTCAGGGGTCGTTAATACTGGCCTGTTGATCAACATGTGCCACCTGTGATTCAGCTGACATAACTCCAGTCTCATTAATTCATAGCTACTCCTCGTACATTATGCAGCATGACTGACCCACGGTTTGAACTGTGGTGTCAACGAATTCATGCCGTCCTCCTTGTGTGACAGTCAGTGCTCCATCATGTCTTTGAAATACGTTCCACAATGAATGGTGAGCTTGAATATTCTCCCACAGAAAGTTGTTTCGCCAATGGGATCAGCCATTCGGATCCAGGCAAATCTCAACATGTCATCACTTAAGTCAACAGATAGCAACCCAAAGATGGAATATCCAAACTCTGCTCTCCTTCGTTAGCGCTCATAAACTTGCCATGACGTTAGCAGAGGTCACCTTTGTTTCAAGCGAGGCGACCAAGGTGAGGCGGAAACCTGTATTTCATCTATCCATACGTTGGCTTTTCAAAGCAGCCACTCTATGAAAGCTACACAGACCCGTTTACTCTGGTGGCTCACATGCACTGTGCACACCCTCAGAGTTGCATAGCAGCAGAACGAGGGCACACAAGGAAGTGCTATGCTTTGTGTCCCAACTGTGACAGCAACAGAGCAAACACCAGCGCTGAATTGATTTGACACACACACACACACACACACACACACACACACACACACACACACACACACACACACACACACATACTCACAAATATACACATACCTAGGGAGTTAAGGTAATCCAGTTCAGGAGAACACACACACACACACACACACACACACACACACACACACACACACACAACACTATATTCACAGCAAACTGAGACCCAGTGTGACACCACCTTGCTAAAGTAAGGGGCCCCTCACAAATTTACTTGCCTCATGTGTGGTGCCGAGTTTGTTTGACTAGTATGAGCATACTAGCTGTACTTTATATCAGATATTGCTTTGAATCGTTTTGGAGGGAAAGAATAAAGATTGTGAATATTTAAAGACTTTGTGTCCTGCGTCGCTGTGATTCCAGAGCTGTACACCTGGAAGTGAATATCATCACTTCAGCTGAAAAGTCGTGTACCTTTGTGTCTGTAATTACAGGGGACAGACAATCTGTATCTCTACTTTTAACCCATTAGGTGACAGATTTATACACCTTAAGCCAAAAATCCTTAGATGTGAAAATGCTTTTGCAGCAACTCGTACAAGGTTATATCATTTATTGAAACACTGATATGATTAAATAATGCTCAGAATTCCAGTTAAAGACAGCTTTACCATGTATTTCACTTGAAAGTTAAACTTTTTTTAACTTTCTGAGTATTCACATTTTTAGTTTTATATATAATATGTCTGATTGTAGGGTAAAAAGTGCCTAATTCAGGGGTGTCAAACATGTGGCCCGTGGGCCAAAAGCGGCCTTCCAGAGGGTCCAGTCCAGCCCTCAAAGTGTAAAAATTCCAAAGAAGAGATTAACAGCAGATTGTAATTTTTGTAAAACTAAAAATTTCAAATAATTTCTCAACCATGAAAAATTGGTTTGATGATTAAGTAAAATACTAGATTGCTCATTGTTCTTTTGTCATTTTGTCTCATTTTTGTAACATTTTGTCTTGTTTTTGTCCGACTTGTGTCGTTTTGTTTCTTGTTTTTGTCATTTTGTGTTTCCTTTTTGTCTCACTTGTGGTTTTTGTCTTTTGTCATTTTGTGTTTTGCTTTATTCGTTGTTTTGCATGCCATTTGTGTTATTTTTTCTCATTTATCCATTTTTCCATTGCTTTGTAACTTGAACTGGCCTTTATGTGGCCCCTGAACTAAAATGAGTTTGACACTCCTGGCCTAATTAGTTTCTTTTATATATGGTTTAAATATATTAAGTCAATAATCGTGAGATATGAAAATGC
This sequence comes from Amphiprion ocellaris, assembly GCF_022539595.1. NCBI lineage: Eukaryota > Metazoa > Chordata > Actinopteri > Pomacentridae > Amphiprion > Amphiprion ocellaris. The sequence goes on from NC_072788.1 coordinate 7,312,168, forward strand.
TTTTATAGCAACTCCTGCCAAATATCATCTTGTATCGATTATTGAAACTCAGACATAGTGAAATATTGTTTGGCTTTCCTGCTAAAAGACAATTGTAGTCATAGATGTATTATACATGCAAAAATCATTTACATTTTACTTAAGCTCAGTCAGAATTGTTTCTGTGTTGAATTAAGGCAGCCCACATACTCAGATTTTCATTTTATATACTATATGCGTGTGACTGTAGGATACAAAGTGCGTAAGCTGTTGATATTATATCTATCCTTTGCCAAAAATAGATTTATGCAAAACTCTGCCTGTCCGTCCTGTTTAACTGGCTTTCTATTATGTGTTGAATCATAACCGCCAAACAGGTGCAGTAGCATTTCTCTGGGGCGTTCGATAGCCTTTTAACTGTCCTTTTAATTTCTCTTTTGTTAGTGTGGTTCCAAAGTTATTCTCTCTTGGCGTTTCCTTGTAATTAGTAATTCTAGTTGGTAGCTGTAGTTGGAGGCTTAGTTAGAGTCACCGCAGAGCAAAATATGGTGATTAAGGCGATAACAAAAACACTGCTCCTCTGTTTAGTTGGACTTTTTTGCTGCATAACGAATATCCCCTCTGAGGACAACAAACCATCACATATTTTTTCTGGAAACTCGTTTTGGCAAAGACAAAAAAGAATGATGGGGAAGAGGGAGCGAGGAAAAAATTAAGGAAACATGAAGAAGATACAAACCAGCACCAAGACAGAGGGCAGGATTCAGCAAGCGACAAACCTCCATGGCAACGCAGCCATCACGACCTCGAGTTGGGAGGTGTGTGTGTGTGTGTACGAGTGTGTGTGTACGAGTGTGTGTGTACGAGTGTGTGTGAGTGTGCACTCCCACCCACAAATTTTAGTAGCAGCTTTTGTATGTGTTGAATATCAAATTAAGACAGTTTGTTCCACATAGCGCAGTTTGAAGAAATGGCTCCTGTCAGTGGTGCATTGGATTAAATTGAGTTTGAGGATTGAAAAGTATTTGTTTTTAAAGTTTTTGTTTTAAAAAATTGTCACTATTCCATCACTTTTTTGACAATTCCAGTACAAAATCTCAAAACCAAACCACTTAGCGCCCATGTGAAACAGCAGCAGTAAGTTTTTTTTAACCAGGATCACCATCTTTAATGTCAAATTAAGCCCATTCTGAAAATGTTGATTAATTAACAAGATTAATTTATACAAGTGCAGTTAAAGGACAACTGCTCTCATTAACTACACTCATCTTCGCGCTAAATTACAGCAAGTGTTCTGTCACACACATCTCATTTCATCAGCCCCTAACATGGTGATTTAGTTATATGAAATTAGCTTGCAGGCTTGATAGGAAGGTCACATGTAGATGACACTACTACAGCTCTTACAATACACTCAGAATCTAGTTTTTATACTTTTTTTTTGTTCCTTTGCATGGACAAGCTTCTAATCATCATCATCCAAAACTCCTCAGTTCTGTGTGAAGATCGGATTTAATTCAGTAACAAAAAGAAAAAGCCTCAAAACACAGTGTTTGTCTGAAAGGGCCTTTAACTGTGGAAAGACTCTTATAACGGTTTTGCTGAAATTACCCAGCCTCCTGTAGAGAAATAAATCCCTGTCTGTAATTATTCTACATTTCATCTTTAATCATCTTAATTTTTTCCCCACAGTGACTCTTCATGTAATGATAACGTTATATTGATTACAAATGTATTCATAATTAATTTGTTAATTAGCCGACCCCGGTCCACCCTTTTATCTACACAGATGGTAGTTAACACTTTGGGCCAAACATTACAAATAATAATGTAATATCTAATGGGGAAATATGATCTGGCTGAAAACAAGTGTCCCGAACTCTAGTTTTAACCTCATAAATTGGTTTGCAGTTCATTACTCTCAGATTTAATTAGGTTTTCATGATTTTTAGCTTTTTAGAGACACTTATCTCAAACTGTTACTTCATTTTCCAATCTGGAATACACATGTAGAGTCACAAACTGAAGTTGTCCTCAGACAGAAAGGGACCAAGTGGTTAATGTGCAGTTAATTATTTCAACTGAGAGGGAACATTGTGACTGCATTTAACCATTAAAAGCAGTTACTGGTGTGGTGTTTAAGAAAAAACAATCTGAGTAAACTGCTGCAAATAATAGCCCGTGATTCATCAGATTGTTGGTTGCTGAAGTTGGCAGAGAAATTGCCATATTTTAATTGTGCAAATTTGCAATAATAATGGGCCTGTGTAATTAGACTCTCATAATTTAGAAATTAAAAGCACACATGGAAGTTGTGTTGCATATTATGCACAATACAGGTTTGTTTTCATTTCTGTTATACCTGCCTGTTTCTCAGCCCCACCAAGAAAAACTGGAAAATGTTAGTTTAATGTGTGATCACAGAGTAAGGTAATGTCCTTAGTAAGTTTAATAATCTGGAAATCTAAATGGATTTTAACAGGAAGGACTGGGAAGTGTTTTATTTTTTACAGTGTCGTTTTGTTCAGCTTAGCCGCACGTTCCTGATCTGAAGTGGGGATTTTTTAAGCTCACCTCTCCCTTTATTACCCCTCATTTGCCTATGTGTCGTTGATTACTTTTTTGCCTACGTTTGCCTGCCTTTGCCTATCTTGTGTTTGGTTTCAGCTGTCTCTTCATAGTAGTACATAGCGCTTACTTCATGTGGGACAGTTGTACACTCTCTTAACTGTACTTTATAAAGTTCCAGCTGGTTGTATCTGAGTGGCTTCCTCCCAGAACTCAGATTAGCAAAGGTCAATGATAACGAGGCCCGAGTCAAAACACAACCAGTACTGCCTTGGATTAACTTAACTGCTTTTGTGTGTGTGTGTGTTTTGGTCATGTGCAAATGCTTGTGTTTACAGTATGGCAGTAAATGGCTTTCAGCTACAAACATCTTGTCAGTGACTTTTCACTTTGTGTGTGTGTATGTGTGTGTCTGTGTGTGTGTGTCTTTTGAAAAGGAGGGGGTCTCAGTTGTTGGGCCGGATATAAACACTACACTAATGGTCTCACCACACGGTAGGCAACAGACAAAGAGAGCTGCCCCCCCCCAACGTGCTCGCCACACAGCAGCCGATACAGTCAGGTTGCACTTTCAGTGTTTGTGATTGAAACCTGTCAACAAATTGTGGAAATCAGTGTAATATCAATGAATAAGACGTCCCCAAACAGTTATTTCACTTGACTACGAAATTAGCTTTTAGTTAGCTTAAGCAATCGTTGCTTGTCTTGTTGTGTTTGTCTTGGTAGTTTTCAAGAGATACATACGGTCACTCATATAATTGAAAATGTAAATATATTTTCAAAAAATACAATATGCTCTGACTTCCAAAGACAAAACTTACAGCTGATTTGTGTTCTTCTGTGTACACTTTATACTGTATAACTTTAGGAATTTGATGTTAAAGTGCTCCAGACATCTCTCGCTAACTTATATTTAAATCATCAAGCTTCATGATGTCTCACATTGTAATCATTGAAGTGCATATTTCAATAAAAATTAGAAATGCATCTTACTGTAAAGTGGAACTTTGGTCAGCAAAAATCATTAAAGTAGCACCAAGCTTGCATCAATCGCTCTGTGTTAAACAGTCCATGCGGCCCTTTTGTCGGCAAGTTACTTTGAATGCGATCTGAACATAAAGATTCAGCTGAGATTTAGAAAAGTAAAATTGATTTATAGGGCACATGTTTGGGCCTTTTATTTTTCAAATACACCATTTCTTATTGAATTGGTTGTTTAATTAGGAGTAAATTTATTAGAAAAGTGTTGAAGATTGTTATTTGTGTTTTTTAACCTGCAATAAGTTATATGGAATCTATTTTATGACAAAGGCGCATAAAAAGTGAAATCCTTTATAAACTATAAAAAATACAGATTTCTAAATAAGATCTAGAAATGTTCCTTGCTTACCATCCTTTATTCAGTCTCCCCTGAAGTGTCTTTGGGCTTTGTGTTTACAATTTACTACCTCCACTCCTTCCACAGGAAGTCCCTTCATCTGCTGTGAATGTCATTAACAGACCCATAGCTGCAGCGAGTGTACGTTCAACTCAATATTCAGCTTGCGTCTGATGGTCTTTGCTAACATGTCAAATTAGTTTTCCCTCAGAGTATACTAAAGCCCCAAGTAAGTAAGTAAGTAAATTCTTTGTTGAACCGTCTATGTTAGCAGTTCTACGTTGGTGTTCATGAGTCACACTCAACATCAGAGTGTAATGTGAGAACAAAACAATGATGTCACTTATTGTCCTCCGACACATCTATAATTATAACTGAGGGGAGAGGTGGGTATGCGCATGTGTATGTGTTTATATCTGTGTATGTGTTGGGGGGTGGGGGTTTTGCTTAGCCTGCAGCTGCCCAAAAATGAAGGAAGAATCAGTAGACAAAAATAGTCAGACATGAAAGGGGATAGGAGAGAAGGAAGACTAAAGCACCACGGAAGAGTCAGAGGAAACACGCTTGAATTGTAAAGGCCAGTTTGTGGTCTCTCAGATCTAGTTCACAAGACTTCCAACTTCGGCAGAAGACTAAAATCTTAATAGCTGCTTGGGACAGCCGTGCTCAACGTCAAAGTGAAATGCAGTCGTCATCGAGGCAGCGATGTTGTTGAAAAGTGAGGATAATGATCCCACAAATAGTTGTGTAATGAATGACAAAGCAGGACTAGAAAGAAGTACACTGCCCAGCTCCTCTCTAACTTAAACACAACTGGCCAACCATGGCTTGAAGTTGGTGCAAATGTCAGATCCTCTAACCCTCAAGTAAGCAGCGTAGTTGTACAGCCTCGGTCAGTTGATGTAGTTTTCTTTGGATCGTCTTTAAGCAGAATGGGATTTTTAAGATGTTTTAAGGATGTTTTGTCTGTTTAGTGTGTCTGTTTAGTGTATAACATCAAACTGTTTGTAGACAGTGACTTAAAATTAGCTTTTCAACTGCCTTTTTTCACATTAGCATTATATTTATGAATAAAGAGATTAAATTACAAATGTCTGATTAATAAAAAGTTGTAAAAATCATGAAATAAATTCTTATGTTGAGTTGTCTAATCTAAACCACATAGTTGTCTTGATTTTCCCTGCTTAAAAAGCTACAACGGGATAATAAACTAGTCCTATAGCCTCAAAGTAAACTCAGGCTATTTTAAAATCTCAAATGCAGCTCAATGTATGGTGACTTTTTTTGCTTTTGTGGAAAGTCCCATTTTGACCATGGAATCTCTGCCTGTTGCTGGTTTTTACCGCATGTCCCCCACCATACGTTTTCTGAGGAGGCTTGGTTTGACAATGCATTGCACTTACATGATGAGATGGTTTTTGTTGTCAGGAGGTGGACAGCCAGTCCTTTAGATGCTGGTCATGTTTATGAGAATGGTCTGATTGTCTCAGTGTATATGTTATAAAAATGTCTTGTAATGTCCTGCAGGCTGTTCTTTGATGGCAGACGTCATTACTTAGCCACAACAAAAATGCTGTCACCTGTCAGTCAGCATGTTGGTGGGGACTAAAAGAAATCATTTCACCCAGGAAATCAGACAGTGAGCATCTTTCCAGGGTAGGAATTCATCACAGGCACAAGGTGACGTGATCGTTTACAGAAACAGCCACATAATCTGCCATTTCAGCCTTTCTGTTTCTTTTGCAGTGTAGGATTTGAGAGTTTCGACCAAATGTGACGCAACAATAAATAGTAGTTAGTGGATATAACTCCAGGTTTTATGTTAGCTTACATGCTGAATTTCTCACTGTTGATGGCAACATCTGAAGCATGTGGCCCTAAAAGCGGACCTGAAAGAGGTTCTACAAAGCCGGCCGGGTTCCAGCTTTTCCACTGGTGCCGCCAGCTTCCTCAGTTGGCAGCACCAGCACATGGTTTTTTTAGCTAGTTTTTCTTCTTAGCTGACTCTCTCTGCCCACACCTGCACTCTCATCATCAGGTGTGTCTGAGCTGGGACCTCTCCAGCTTAATCAGCTATAGATGGATTCATCATGGGAACATGGTAACAGCTAAATGGATTGTTTGACATGGGAGGCAGGGAGAGACCGACTGAGCCAAGTGAAGAAGAAAAAATAAAATTTTTCAGCCACAGTGGCCAGCGCAGTAACTGCCCATGCCAGCTGGAGGGCCACCACATCAGCCTAATGATCATCATGCACTTGCACATGAAATTTTAACTCGCATACTCTCAAGAAAAGGTCACATATGCGACCATTTTGGTTTGCAAAATGGCCCAGTGAGTTTATGTGTATTGAAGAAACCTTACAGCACAAATGCGTTTGCATGCTACAAATAGTTGTTCAGCTGTGGAAACATATTTTTTAGACTACTTAGTGTCAGGTGATTGCATAAAGCAGAAAATGCACTGAAGGATAAAATTGCGATGGTATTATAATTATGGTTTACTGTCTTTACTGCTATTTTCCAAGAGAAGTAAAAATTATTCACAAGCATCTTGATTGTCCTGAAATTATGTAAACACAACGCATCACAACAGACCAAATATGATGGCTTATCAATTAGTAGAAACCCTTGGGAGACACAAATGTTTGTTTGGACAGCAGCGCTCTAGTGAGATCAATGTAAAGCTGAGCGAGTGCCAGAGGGAGTTAGGTCACTTAGACCTCTGTGAGGACAGCCCAGCCGATCTAGAAATCAGCTTTGCGCGGTCAGACAGGGTCTTATTGTCTCAAATAGTGTCTATATAGGACATTTTGTCTGCCTCCCTCTCCCACATGATCCAAAAATAAAAATCATTTGCTTCACCCCTCGCACAAGACCACATAAGGCCCTTCCGCTGTCCACTGGGTTTAATGTAGCTGTCATTTGTTTTTAATCCCAGTTCTCCCGCTTGTGTTGAAGCTTAATCTGGCCTGTTACAGTTAATGTAGGTCTGCACTGTCAGCATGAGGATGCTTGGGTGAGTGGGGGGGTGGGTGGCAGGGAAGCAGACATTAGATCATCCCATCTGGAGCAAGAAACACACAAAGACAGTGAAGTAATCATGCTTGTTTCCCATGGCCTAAGATTTGGTAACAGGGAAGACAGTGTTGATAAAACTGTGGTCTGTGGGTAATTTGCAAGACCGAGCAAAGCCTCTAATTTGTTCGAGAAGGAGGGAGATAATTAGGTGAATAAAATGACTGGTCGGTGTTGGAGGGAGAGAACAAAAAGAATAAGACAATTTGTTCGAACCTCTTCACGCCGCACCGGCAGTGTGAATTTCACTCTCCTGATGGTGTCAGATCCGCGAGAGGTGTGTGCAGCTCACACATCTATGTATGTCCACGCTCATGTGTGTGTTGTAGGATCTGTGGACCGCTGTTTGTGTCGCAGCGTGAGTTTATGTGTGTGTTTGCATCTCGTCACTCTGGAGCCAGTCGTCCTCTCCTCTGACCCTGATCCCTGTCACCTGTCCACTCAGATCACACACACACACACACACACACACACACACACACACACACACACACACACACACACACACACACACACACACACACACACACAATTGCCGTGACCCTTTCCTGGAGTTGAAACCCAATCGCTTGCCAACCATGAAAGACTTGCCAGCACAGCAAGGTTTTGTTTTCTTTTTTTGGGTTTGTGTGTTTGACTCGAAGGACCTCCTGTCTGCAGTAAGATGAACTAAACAGAAACAGTTTTACTCCATGTGTTACTACATCCAGACACTATTAAAATAATTTGCATTACTGGTCTGGCAGAAGCCGCATAAAGAACCTCCATCTGGGATTTACATTCATGATGGAATTTCAAGTTATGGTCGCAAAGATTCAGTTAAAGAAGAGGAGATGAAATATTTTACATTTTGATTCATCTGAAGGGCAGTGTGAGCATTTTATGAATAGATAAATATTGCATGTGGACATGACTGACTGCAGAGTGAAACATTAACCACAGTAAAACGGTGACGGGACGAAAATCAAGCTCACAGTGACAGCATGTGTACTTTGACAGCACAAAAGAGAACCAGTGTTATCAGACTGTTTCATAGTTTTATTGTTCAGCAGCCGCCTTGCCGACATCTGTGCTTACCCAAATATTAACCAATGTAATGTTCCGGTAAATACCACAAGGAAACATATAGCAAATGTTTGAAACTTTGGAACCAATACGATCCACCTGCAGATTTGAGAAAGACGGAACATGCAAGTAAAGTGCTGTTTAGTTTTCCATTGCTTCCTTGTAATCAGTGCGTTTGCTTCCCAGTTATTTGTACTTTTCTGTGTATTTAGAGTATATTTGTTGTTTTCCCCAAAATGGTGTTTACAACTCAAAAAAGGGTAGCTTCCAGTAGCAGCATTTGAAAAGCATTACTATAATATTTCTCACAAAGTTTTTGAGTGATAAGATTTGTTTTTTTCTTTGACAAAGTGCCACCCACTCATTTTTGAAGAAACACTGGAGATTATAATCAAGTAAAAGTCTGAATGCATTTGAGTCGGTATTTTTGAGAAAAGCCTACCTGAAAGCAGTAACCTAGAGTTCTTATTCTCCGAAAAACCTATTTTTAATTTATTAAACTTGAATTTGATTGTTTTTTTTTAACTTGTTGCAGTTTGTTCAGTTGTACTTGTTTTATCTTGGATATATGTGCATTTGCGTAAATTTGTCAAACGATGTCTGTAGTTTGTAATAAAATCCCTTATCCGTTACTTGTAAATGTATAATTATATACTGTAGACAATGGTGTTACCCAGCCTCAGTTTATTTTGATGCATGTTCATAATTTTTTTCTTTTGTGCTTTTTTTTGACCGAATCTAAAGTCTAAAATGTAGAAGTAGACCAGTTTGTGGCACTACAAAGGAAAAAGAACACGACATGAAAAGCTTTTGTTAAAATCTTGTCTGTCCTTAAAAGCCTTGTGTCCAGTACAGAGTGTTTTTGACACAGCTGGAATAAAAGCACTTTTCATTTCTGCTCCATCATATTTCTCCCGTCACACTCTGCCTATGAGTTACACTCACATATTTCCTCCTCTCTCTCCAGGAGTCCAAGTCTGGCCGCTCCAGCATGCCGCGATGTCGGAACTCCGTCGCCACGACCACATCAGACGAGCAGCCGCACATTGGTAACTATCGGTTATTGAAAACCATCGGCAAAGGCAACTTCGCCAAGGTCAAACTGGCACGACATGTCCTCACTGGAAAAGAGGTAGGCAGGCTTACTCACTGAGAGCTTTAATATTACCCTGTGATTCTACTTGCATTCATTCTGACTTTTTTGAGCTTGTGAGTTTAATGTTTAGCCACATTCTGGAGAAGCGCTTCACTACTGATTGTTTATTTAAGTGGCACAATATATGACGCCATTAGCATTTGGAAGCATTCTTCATAAATGTTGCTTTCACTCTGCAATTCTGTCCGAGTACAAAAACTCCTGGGAAAATGAATGCTTGATTTACAGGACAAAGCGCCACCAAAACAGGAAGAAGACAGCACTTTTCCCCAGGTAGCTGAAATGGCAGACAGTGGAATCACCCGAGTAACGTTGGAAACTCGATCCAACGAAAAGAGAAGAGAGCCCTGTTGTTGGAGCAAAAAACAAAGGCAGAGAGAGAGTAAAACGAGAGCGAACCTCAAGCAGGCGTGAATTCGGCTCTGGGACTTGCTAGCATTCAAATACCAACATTTAGTTAGCATTATTTCTACTTGGATAAGTAACAAAAACCTGCCTCCTTATTAATACAGCGGCCTTCATCCTAGCAGTATTTCACTTACCTCATAAATGCAAATGCTGTGTCCTTCTGTCTTATTTTTTAAGTGGCGTTGTTGGTTGCTGCTACACTCGAAGGAAGATATGAAGTCTATGTGACAGAATTACTACTTGGCAACGCAGAGGAGAAGTTGACAAGTTGTCTGTGTTTCATTAACAAATTCAGGAAATGCTAAAAAAAAAAAAGGAGAAACCTTAGGCCTTTGTGTACAAAATTAAGCTGTTAGTATTTGACCTGAGGAATTTTCTTATTATTGCAGTTGGCCTGTTCTGTTCTGTTTTTTTTTTTTTTGGTTTTGTTTTTTGATTTGCCACAATGCTGTAAAGCAGGAACACGCTGTAAATGTTTGTCTAATGTTTAAATGTTAATCTTGCTTCCTGGTTGCCGAGGATAGGGGAGGGTTTCACGCTGTGACACAGTAGGTGCGGTCTGATCTGAGGATTGCGAGGCTTTAGAGACGATACATCTGCTTGCAGAAGATTTAGATGGCCATTGTCAGCCTGAATAGAGGAGCCCAAATATTTCCGGCTTACTGTGAATTCCAGATGTGATGTAACGTAGTGATCGGTCCTTTAAGGGAAAAGCTGTGTCTGCATGCTGAGCTCACTCTGATGCCCAGTCAAGTCGGCTCTGGAGCTGCGTGTTCTCGATGGAGGTAGGGCTGGGCGGGCTCAGTCGGAGTGTGACAGCTCTGTGCCTGACACCCTGATAACACTCCATGTGACTCGCTGGCTAACACACACAAAGAAAACAAGGGAGAGTCAGAGGGCATGAAAGAGTCAGACAGATGAGCACAGCCAGAAAGAGGAGTGAAAGAAAAAAAGTTAGCTGAGAGTGAGGCATAGAAATGGGAGAGAGAAGCAGACCTCCCCCTTTCTGTGTCCTTGTGAAGAGATAATTCTTTGTTTCCCTGCCTTCATGTCCTCTTTCCTCTTGTTCTGTTTCATCTCCTTTTTTTTCTACAGCTCTCACTTTGAATCCCTCCCATCTGTCTGATTCTCTGTTTTTATTTTTCTCATGTTTTCTTTCTCTTTCTTTTCCTTTTCTGTGTTTGTTATCTCTCTCTGTCGTCTTTTCTGGTGACCACTGTTGGATTATGAACTGTAGTCTTTACTGTGGCAGGAGTGAAAGCCATGCTTCAGCTCTGTGTGTTTCTGTCTGTCCTATTATGCAACTATCGCCTGCTGTGATTGTGTGTTTATCACTTAATGCTGTGAGATTGTATCGTTATGTTTCTGTGTGTGCGGTGTGCCCAAAAAGATAGCAATGTGTTTGTGCTGTGCTGTCACAGGCTGTGCAGGTTTGTGTGAGCAAGATGCGTCAAACCCAATGCAGCAAGCGTAATAAATTAATAAAAGAGCATTGGTAAATGAACACGTTCTTGTTTTGCTTCTAGGTGGCTGTAAAGATCATAGATAAGACACAGCTCAACTCCTCCAGTTTGCAGAAGGTGGGTCTCTGACTCTTTCTTTTTTGCACACGCAAAATTCAAACCTCAGTCCTTCTTATCCTGTTTCTCAGAAGCCATTTTTAAGTCACTCTTCCTGCCCCATGTGTCTTTCTCTCTCACTCCGCCTCTTTCTCTGTCTTTCTGAAGTGGTCTAGTTTTCAGAGAGAGTTTTAATTACAGGAAACAGGCTGCAATTACTTCTTTTGATCGTGACAGGGTGGGGTCTGTCCACTTACACGCATGTGTGTAGTCACACACACCGCACACCACACAACGCACAGACAGACATAAGGCACAGAATACACACTTCACACTTCACACACAGCACGAGACGTTAATCCCAGCACATTAATCCAGTGATAAATGCTGTTGTACCATCTTATATTGAATAAAAGTATCCCACTGAATTGACATGATAGTCCATAAGGTCTTTAGAGATTTAATTTTTTTCTTATTGTTTAACATAAGAAACCAAAAACCCACAATACAGTCTAAACACTCACTCAATCCCATGTTTATTAATTTCTGCTAAAAATCTGTATCTTCGAAATATATTTAAAAAGTTTAGTGATTCCCCTATACAGCCCGGCACTGTAATTTTGTCAATTTAATGATTTTTTTATGGGCTATTTCCTGCTACAGATTAATACACAATTGGTGTCACAATAAGCATTACCAGCAACAGGACATTGTATGTGAATTTGACTCAAAATGGTGTGTCTTCATGGTAATGAAATATTGTAACACCCAAAGCATTATGGCTATACTTTTAAATCTTTCTATCAGTGTCAAGTTTAGCTACACACAGTCAACACAAGTCAAAAATATTAATTTATTGTTTCTTTGACTGTTTTTTTGTAGATTGTAGTTGTGTTTTCAGAGTTCAAAGTTGAGATGAATGTGAATTTAGCTTTAAAGTTTTGATTTAATGCACTGCATTGGTCCCAGGTATTAAGTGATGAAGTTTTGCATGAAAAAGTGCAACTATTACAGACTGAGCAGCTACTTTGCTGCCAATAGAGTTGCATTTAAACTTGTTTATAACTTTAGAAGCTCTTGGTTTCCATCTGTTTCATGAGTTAATGTGTCCAAAAAGCATCCAGTCAGCCTAGTTTGACATCTGTTGACTCAAAGAGGAAGTAAATTCCACGACTTGAACTTATCATTTCTGTTTAATTCTAAAGAGCACCACACCTTGGATTGAAATCAGTACTGCTTGAATTTCTGCCAATTTGTCGTCACTAACCATGTTTGTTTTTGTTGTTTGTTTTTTTCTTACAAGTAATTTGAACCACATGCTCATAAACAGGAAGTGAATATTTGTGTTTTTAGTGTCATTTTACCAAACACTGATTCTCCAATATTTGCAGTGATACAAATGGGAAACTGCATTCTAACATGAAAAATCTAAATGTATTAAACCCAGAACTCTGTACGGTTTGTATCTCGCAGCTCTTTCGGGAGGTGAGGATCATGAAGATGTTGAATCATCCCAACATAGGTGAGTCAGACTGAAACACGAGTTTCCACTCTGTCATCACTCACTGACAGCCAAACTTAGTCAGTTTTTGAAGGTCATATATTCAAGCTGAATGATAATAATCCTCCTTCTGTTTTGTCTTCATTTCTGCTTTCACTCCTTGCTCAACTCTTATTTCACTCTCCTGCGTCTCCCTCCACTTTACTCTTCCCTCCCCCTTCGTCTTTCTTTGCCTTTCTCTCTCCACCTGCAGTCAAGCTCTTTGAGGTGATAGAGACAGAGAAGACTTTGTACCTGGTAATGGAGTACGCCAGTGGAGGTAAGTGCTTGTCCCTGTGAAATCATTCCCCCTCAAGCTTGGCACTCCGTATGTTAGATAATAAGCTAATGGTCTGCAGCTAACACAAATTAATGCGCAGACTGTTGAGGCTTTTGATTTGTTTTGTTATTAGCAGTGATCTCTTGTTTTTATGTCATTCATTTATAGTGCTCCTATTGAAAATAAGCTACCTTTCCATGAAAATTACTGTATGTCATTCTGTTAATCCCTTTGGAATAATCTGAATAGCAGTATTCATTTACCAACAAAATCGGTGAAAAAATAACTGAATTTCTATTATTATTGTGTTTAAGTTAAATCTGTAATAAAAAAAGAGCCTTAAATAATGACAGTTTTAAGACACTGTGCTCATCCTTGAGTTCTTAAAGGACAATGTTTCATTGAGTGTCCTATTGACCCCAAATTCTGGCTTTAAGGAGACAAGTATCAGATTCCAACACTAACTCTGCTCTCCTCCTGTTTCTGTGGTCTCCCAGGAGAGGTCTTTGATTACTTGGTGGCCCATGGCAGGATGAAGGAGAAAGAAGCCCGTGCCAAATTCAGACAGGTATGTGTTGGAAAAAAAGTGTCGACTTGTACATTTGGACCACTGCTTTGTATGTTTTATGTATGTTTGAGGTCAAGTTGGACTGAGATTAAGAGTATAGCTTGTGTCTTGAAGAGCATTTTTTAGGAATCACGACAGATTGAAAATATGTAGTTGTCCATTTATCTTTGTTGTTTTAAACAGCCTTTATAGTTGTTTTATTGGCTTTTAATGACTATTTATCATTAAAATATCTGCTTCTTTATGATTGCTCCCAAGTGAAATCCGAATATAGAGCTTTCAGTGTGTTTTCATCATTGTCTGACTATTTCAACCTGTCCGTCTTGTCATCCTTTATCTCCTCTTACTCCACCCTCACCCTCTCTCACTTTCTCACTCTCCAGATTGTGTCAGCAGTGCAGTATTGCCATCAGAAGTGTATAGTACACAGAGACCTCAAGGTGAGAACACGCGTTATTGAATTACATTGAGTGTCAAAGCACGCTCCGTCTCTCTCTGAATCTCCGCATTAATCTTTATATGATTTGGCTCTCTGCTATAAAATCCTTCGACCATGAACAGGCGACGCTGAGGTTAATTGCAATGATGATATAAAGTTAAACACACATACCCCTACATGCTGCTGATCTCTTCTTATGTCTCTTATTGGTTTGGTTTTCCTCCTGTCCATTCACGTTGGTTGGTTCCAAAATCTAAACACAATGTTCACACACAGATCCAACGCTCTTCGATCATTTTTGGTATTATACAGACTCATAAATCCTCTTACTGTTCCAGCAGACAGACCTGTAGAGCAGACAAGACATTATCATGATTGCTGCTACAGTAACCATACAGGAAGCTCCCGTCTCAAAGTAGATATTTTTTTCCCATGAGTGGTCATTTTTAGCTTTTTAATTTACATTTCAGTGCTTTGACCAACGCTGTGAAACATTTTCTGCACTTTCAGAAGGCAGACATGGTTGTCATTTACAAAAAAAGCAGCTTGAGAAATAAGAGGTTTCTGGTGGACATACAGTTCTCATTATTGTAATGCGTGGCATCCTGCCCATTATCTTAATCTCTCCTGATCTGAGGGTTGCAATGAGAAATCCAACACAGGCTTAACTCTGGAAGATCCTGCACTGAAAGAGCAAATTCTGATGAGCGTGCATTTTGCAGTCAGACTAAAAAAAAAAACTGTGTTTGGGTCCCAAGATGAAAAACCCAGAATTGCTGCCATCATGTTCTATATACGGTTTGTACTGCTCTGTCTGCAATACTCAAAGTTCTTTCTCCTTTCAAAAAGAAGAAACATCAAAGAGTTTCCTTTTGTCATTTGAGCCAACTTAAAATGTTAATCTTAATTAGAAATAGATGATTTATGCCAACGAAAAAAAAATAAAGCCAGTATTCATTCATTTTGTCGATCAGAGGTTAGAGATGATGTCAGTGTTTTTTGTATTTAATGTGCATGCACACTCTCACATACACTCAAACACACACAGAAGCTGCAGAGTATTCAGAGCAAGTGAAAAGGAGAGCGCACCTGTTGCTAGGCAACCCCAGCCTCCTTGCTCACTGGCTCACTTTAGGCTTAAAGACACAAACACACACACACACAGGAATAAACTGTGGTAGCTCACTTTGTCCATTGTGTGCTGCTTGTAGGCCTCAGACCATTATTCTGAAAGCCCTCTTTTTCACCCAGCAGTTCTTTTTTTCCGAAGAAAGGTATTTTAGACAACTGTCCGTAACAACGTAGAATCTGTTAACTTCAAACTCGTTTGCATGTCATAGACAATCTTTCTTGCGCTGACACTGGATGACAAGCTGGCCTGTTTGTTAATCGCTGTTTTTCAGCTATTCAACCCAGCTTTAAGCTTTCTGTAGCTCTGATCTTTGTGTGGAAGGAGGAAAAGGGAGAAAGGGGTTCTGTACACGTGAAAATAAATATCATACTACCATATCACCCAAAGGCAAATCTTTAGTATCTGTCCCATTTCTTGACACATGTAGTATTCAGGAAGAAAGTAGGGACTGTCTTGCAAAGGGATCACACATCACATTACTCATCAGTATGTTCATACTTTGACCCATGAGCACTTAATACTTATGTAATAATGTAGTAAATAATACAGTATTACTATTATCAGGACTCGGTCCTCAGATAGACCACACCCATCTTCCTACTCACATTTGATTTTAATCCCCACTACACACCTGTGAAGTTGTTTGACTGCATTTTGGACAGTTGAGATGCTATTGTGTTGACAAAATCTGTTCACAAATAAATGTAGAAACAACTGCCAAAGTGCTCAAAAGCACTTTTGTGGTTGCTACAGTCTGCATGTCCAGGACCATATTTTGCCATGACGACACACACTCACAGATAAACAGACTCACAAGGTGAAAACAACACTAGCTTTGCTATTGCATCTGGTGATACCTCCCTGTTTATTAATAATGGTTCCTTTTCTGCTCAGTATATGTCTTCCTGTTTCCCTTCACATAATCCTGCTCTGTTCATCATAAATCTGTCTGTCAGCCTCTAACCTCTCTCCCACCCACACACTGTCTGTCTGCAGGCAGAGAACCTGCTGCTGGACGCAGACATGAACATCAAGATAGCAGACTTTGGCTTCAGTAATGAGTTTACTCTGGGGAACAAGCTGGACACTTTCTGCGGCTCCCCGCCCTATGCAGCCCCAGAGCTCTTCCAGGGCAAGAAGTACGATGGGCCGGAGGTGGACGTCTGGAGCCTGGGAGTGATCCTGTACACACTGGTCAGCGGCTCGCTGCCCTTCGACGGACAAAACCTCAAGGTCAGGCAGAAGAGAAAGTGTGTGTGTGTGTGTGTGTTTGTGTATGCGTTCATGTGCATTACATAAGTGGATGTCTGTATTCTGTGGGTGGTTGTAGTATTTGTCATGCTGCTTTCTGTTCCTTCTGCCCTTCAGAATGCAGAAGCTGAACTCAAGAAAAAGTGAATGTGTAAAAGTTATTATATTTGAAAAGTCAGCCCAAGTATTTCACTTTCAAATGGGCGTCTCATGGTGTGCAGCACTAAACAGCCAAATACACCTGGTACTATGATCGGTTTTTAAACATCCCCAATCATTAGCCTCAGTCGTTCACACCATCTATCACACTGCAGTCAGTCAGTGGCCACATGACTCATTCTGGAGATGCAGACACATTTTAGGTGGGCGACATGACATAGAATATGATGGTGTTTATATTAACAGCCCTGCATAACATAAAAACATAATACAGACTTTGCACTACCTGCTGCGGTTTGGAGTTTTGTTTGAAACCTACAGTACTAGTTGAACTATTTAACACTAAGCAGCCTCGTTGTCTTTTGATTTCTTTTGGCATGTTGTGTGAGACTGATGCACTGACAAAAAACATGGCAAAATTTGTAAAATATCATGTTTCAGCACTTGAAATGATTATCTGCCATTTTGATATGAGATTTGCTGTATTGAGGTTTATGAAAATGCAGTGCCTGACAGAATAAGCCTTTTTCAAGAAACTGTCACTACATGCATTATTCTCCTCACTAAATGCATGATGGGTAACAAAAATTCTTTTAATGAGATTAGCACTATTAAAGAGTTTAATAAGTTCAGCAGAACACTATTAAGTTGTTATATGTAGATGAAATTGTTCAACTGTGATGTCATTTGTTGCTGGTGACTGATGTGGAAGCTCAAAGAATCAAAAATCAGCTTAATTAAAATACCACCAAGTTGTGTTGTGATCATCTCAACTAGATTCTTTGACGTAGCCCTGTTAGAATTTAAGCCTTCTGAGATACTGTCTGGTTTTTACTGAAGTCAGTGTGTTTTGTTTAACAAAACTACAATTCATTTGGTGCTGTAACTGCAGCTAATGTCTATCTTGGCTAATTCAATCCATATCAGATTTAGCCAAATAGAGACTTGAACACAGATGAGACACAGATGTTTTTCTTTTATTTTTTAAGCATTAGAAAATATCCAACATAGGCACAAGTGCACAACTGAAAATTGATTATTAATGTTGGACAGTCAAGCTGCTTTTTTAAAGTTAAAGAATCTCTCGAGAGAATAGGCGTGTGTGTGTGTTTTGAGGTGGATAAATGGAGTCTCCTACTAACTTCCAGTGCATTTTTCCATCTCCAGGAGCTGAGAGAGCGCGTGCTGCGTGGTAAATACAGGATTCCTTTCTATATGTCCACCGACTGTGAGAACTTGCTCAAAAAGTTCCTCATCCTGAACCCTTCCAAAAGAGGCAGCCTTGAGGTACGCCGCACTGCACATACACAAAGCACAGCATACTGACAGGATACCCAAGTAGCTAAGAAATTCTATTTATTGCAGCTGTTGAACTGACTTTACTCTATAACCCTTAAGATTTTCTGTATGTATACCTGCTACTAATGTAAATGAGTGTGCAGCACATAGAGTCCTGTACACCTGGACTTGTTTCAGCAGCTATATGTGAAATTGTTGCTGAGGTGTAAAGTGCTTTTTAAAGGCATCGTAAATACTTGTTAGTTTGAGATTCATGAGTTACTAAATGCGGTCGCACTAAATGTAGCTAGATAGTCACGTGTTTGGAGGAGAACATTACTTCGATTACTGGAAAATACAAAAATAAACGTTATTGCCTTACCTTGCTCTTATTGTTGCTTCCTTAGATGCTGTTCTTGATCATTGTCTTGACAAGCTAAACAACTCTGTAATAACACTAAAGTAAACTCAAGCTTCAGTGTTAGAATTTAGTCTTGTGACTTTTCATTTACACCTGCTTTAGAACTTGTGTGTGTTTACATTACGAGTGCGTCTTAATTCTGCTGTGATTGCTCACAACTTTTGTCTCATGTAAGCTGTGGAAATAATGTCCGTGATGATTTTCTGCCTTTCTATGTTATGTGTTTATATAAACAAACGCTCATCAGTGTAAAATCTGAGTTGTCACACTGCTAGTTCTGTCCTTAGGGAGACTTTTAGTAGTGGCAGTAAATATACTATACTGCTCCCATGAGAAAACCCCCGGTGAAGTAAAGTAAATAACCGATTTAATAGTAATAACCTACTCCTCTCTTGATGGTTCCTCTTTCCTGCTCTGCCATGTCACGTCCCCTTGAATCTGTCTGTTTGACTTGCTCCCAGCAGCAGATAATGAGGGACCGGTGGATGAATGTGGGCTACGAGGAGGACGAACTCAAACCCTACATTGAACCTCAGCCAGATTATAAGGACCCCAGGAGGACAGGTAGGCACAGAAACACTCCAAAATGATCAATTCCTTCCTTTCTTTTCCCACACACAGACACAGCCGAGTGCACATGCTTCCTTCTTCTTACACGTAAGGATGGTTTATCTTTAGGAGAGTTATGGACCTACAGGAAGTCCACATTCTAATTATAAACTGGTTGTGCCCTGTGTGTGCAGACATCATGCTGCAGATGGGATTCTCTCAGGAGGAGATCCAGGACTCGCTGGTGAACCAGAAGTATAATGATGTGATGGCTACATACCTGCTTCTGGACTATAGGAACTCTGAGGTACTAAATGCACAAACTGCCAGATAATTTGCACGTTTTACTCATTTACTCACTTTATGATTGCATATAAATATGATTCAGTGTTGAGTTTTTGACTTCATGGTTAAAACGCTTGAGTATTTCTTCCTTTTCCTGCTTGTATTTAAACCTCTATTGTGTTTTCTTTCTGTTTCTGTTTTTCAGCTGGATGAAGGTTGCATCAAGCCCCGACCAGGAAGTGATGTAAGCAACATAAATGCCCCCTCCCCGTCTCACAAGGTATAATGAGAACACATAACATCTTCTGCTAACGCACAATGAGGTTTCCCAACTCGATCCAGTGCCACAAGTACACTGTCTTCGGTCATGTCTTTTAACTAGAAACTCTCTGGGAATCTACTTTGGTGTGCCTTATTTTTAGGTTCTTGATCGTAGGCCTACAGTGCACATGAACTGCAGCAAACCACAGCCTTCGCGGGTGCTTGAATGTGGCAGTGTTTCTTTTTTTTTTTAAATGTTTAAACAGCTCTATAAATGAATAGTGGCTTTAAGCATAGGTCTTGGCCCCCATACTTACATCTTAATGTGTGTAAACACGCTGTGACAGCAGCAATACTTCACTGACTTGTGTCCATCTTGTCTTCCTAAGGTACAGCGCAGTGTGTCGTCCAACCCGAAGCCTCAGAATCGCAGAGCCGACCAGGGTGAGATTGGTGTGGATCAGATTGAAATGTTAATTTGTGAGCTCAAGGATAGAAACACGATGCCGAAAGGAAAAGCTCCTTTTGAGTTTGAAATAGTTAAAGTAGAGAATAGTGCATTTTTGGGGCACAATGTGATGATTTTTTTTTTTAAAGCACGTAGAAAAGTTAGAGAAGATTGTGAGGTAAAGGGTAAGGTTATTTGACTAAAGAGTAATGGACAAGTGTCGGGTAGAGCAGCAAGGGTATGATGTATGCAGGAATAAAGGTTAATGTAAGAATGATTGTGTGGGTGACAAAGATGTGAAAAATGAACAAGCGACAGAGGGTGAAGTGAAGAAGGCACAAGATTAATTTGAGAGTGGAGGGTTGCTAGAGCAGAAAGATTGAAAGAAATCCGTCTTGCTGATCTCTGTTAGAGTAGCATAATGAAAGGAAATATGACACACGCGAGGCAGAGCAGCAGATGGTGGCGATATCCAAGGTTTGAGCCTATTGTGATGGTCTCTCTAAAGCACTCTTTCTTTTTTTCTAGGCTCCTCCTACTCCAAGAGGGGAGGCCAAGCAGACAACCGGTCTGCAGCAGAGGACTCTGGGAGGAAGAGTTCATCAGGCAGCTCCACTACCAAGGTGCCGGCCAGCCCTCTGGTCTCCTCAGACCGCAAGAAGAGTGCCACGCCCTCCACCGTGAGACCCAGCACCCACACTGCTTCCGTGATAGTTCCAACATTCATGTCCTATCAAGATCAAAAGAGCAAGATTAGCGTGTTATGGTTCTTACATCACCAGTATCACAAGATACACACTCTGAGTCACGCACAAACGAAATATACACGTAATATGGGCCTGTATCAGCCATAATTTGTCTTTTGCTATGGTCCAAAGATCAAAATAAATGCTTGTTAACGATTAAGCTAAATAAAAAGAGACGACCATTAAACAATAACGGAAGTAGAAGTGTGCAACTTGTAAGTTATCATATAGAGTTGCTGTTGTGGTAGTTTGGTGTTGGACCTGTGTGATTGTCAAGTGATGTGAGTTCTACACACTCCTTTATGATGTTTTAATCTTTACATTTTGGCTTGTTGTTGTAGGAAAAGCAGAGGTGTTACTAATAACATTTATTAATACAGTGTACCACTGACAGGACCCTGTCACTAAAGCAGCTAAAAGGAATTCAGCTATTATTAATGTAATGATGTACACCTGTGGTTCTCTTTTAATGAGCAGAGATCATATGAAAGTAGAGAGCAAAGGTTTATTGCAGAAGCATGGTAGATTCAAGTATTTTGACAGTTATACTCCAGTAGGAAGCGACATTATAGGGCAGAGTCCAAGGGGAAGTTATGAGATGAGGACACTGGTGGTTGAGCCAAAGTACAGATGGCTCATGGAGACTGGCTGAGATGCCCTGGTTAGCCCAAATAAGGTGGAGATGCTTAGGAGGATGGATGCATGATGTGAATCTAACAACATGGAAACATGGAAGAGAATAGAGCAGCAGGAATAACCCATATTTTCTGAGAGGAATGTGAGTGAGCAGATCTTCCTGTATGAATAAGCCTCATCTTCTGTGGAGGAAGTCCTGGTTTATTTTCTCAGTATTACACAGCTCTGTCAATCTCAGTCCGCAATAACTAATAAACCCCCAAGGCTGCAGTAGAACTTAGTCAACAAGCAAGGGAGATTTTTTTGTCTTAATGTTGTCAAACCTCAGTGACTTGTGACATGTGCCTTCTGTCATTACTAGCAAATGTTTTACAAGTTTAGAATAACTACTAAGGTCTAGTTTGGACAAGAAAAGTAATCAGGCTGTCCAGGGGTGTTTTTTTTTTTTTTTTTTTTTTTAAAGTAACTTGATTACACCAAACTGGCCAACTGTGCTCAATCTCCTACTTTAGTTAGATTGCACCTGTCATGGCAGAATGTCTTAGACTTTCATCTTTAATATTTATGTGTGGATACTGGTGATATTATGTAATTTCTTGTATAACTCCACTGCAGCAGAGTGCTAATTTGTAATGGAAAACGCATATGTAGGAACGCAGAGCCTTTAAATTCAAAGACACTGAGGTGAAAATGAAGTGTAATTTTGACAGGCTACAGAAAATTGAATTTAATACAGAAAATCCTCTGAAGGGATAATTAAGTGAAGATTTAATTAATATTCAGTAAATGAAGTTACTCTTCCTTGCTGATTGGGAATCTTGCTGAAGGCTGTTCCAGGAACACCTGGTTACCTTTAAGGACATTACTCCGTCCTTCGTCCGCTGTCCGCTCATTCTACAGTCGCAATCATATCTTTTTTTTCTGACATTCTTTTTTATTTTTACGCTTTCTCCCTTCAGAATAGCATCCTGTCCACCGGTACAGGTCGCAGTCGGAACTCTCCTCTGACTGAGCGAGCCACGCTGGGCCAGGGCATCCAGAACGGCAAGGACAGGTACACAAAGACGCACACAAAACACACAATTACAAATAAGAGATGCTTTCAAAAGACAAGGGCAAATACACCCACATTCGATCGTTCTCACAGACGCTCTTTGTTGTCATTGACAACCCAACTAGTTGCTGTGAGGCAGCGCTGCTTCCTCACTAATGCACACATAATACAAACACACTCACCATGGTTTGTGAATGAAGCAGCCCTACAGCTGTCTCAGTGACTGAATCCCAGACCTTGGCTGGTACTCTCCAGGGCTCTGCCAGCTGGCTCAGGGAGGCCTTACCCCCGGGGTGGGGTGAGCCCTCCTGGACATGGAAATCAGGCTCTCTTGGGAATTTAGGCCAAACCTCCAGTAGATTACAGATTACCCGTGATTGTCTGATGGAGTCGTGCCAGTCAGATCACACAAGAGTTCGATGCACACGTAGAACTACAGCTTTACATAGGAAGACACACTGACCCAAATTAGTCCTTCAACTCCAACCTTTCTTTTGCTTCTTTCCTGTTACTAAAAATGTTCTTTTTGATCTAAACTTGAGTGTCCGAATTGATTAAACCAGATGCTTTAAATGTATAAGCAGGTGCAAAAGAACAAAATTAACCATAATCTTATCTTAATAAGTAGCTGAAAGCAAGATTTAACGCGTTTCTTTGACTTATTTATCGTTTTGTTTAGCCATAAGTCAGGCTTCCCTCTTTCTCTTAAGACATTCCTTTCCCTTTCTCATTTCACTCTTCTTGAGAATAATTAATCCTCTCAGCTCTCCTTTCTTCCTCAACCACTTCAAACGAATCGGACAAAATGCATTCTGGACACCACTGGACTTCCTTTATATCTTCACGAGAATATCCAAATTAACTGCCCAGTGACGTCGTCGGTGTGAAATTCTGCAAGCGCAACGTCTGGTGTTACACAGATCATGCGTATCCACACATATGACTTGCGCCCACATCACCCATGCTTAACCAGCCATATGCTTTGTGTGCTTTTTCATTAGCATTAAACATTAAGCCATAATCCTTACTACGATGCAGTGTTCATGGTCATGGTTCATACTGCTTTATTACTTGTTCATGTATTGGTCTCAGATGACCTCCTTGTTCCCAAATTCCTGAAGAATTCATCAAATCCATGTTTTGGCTGTTAAAATCTCGTGAATTTTGATAAATTCCAGCTATTTCTATATAATCTGAGCAGCGTCACAGTGATGAGGTGGTCATCTGAGACATCTTTGCTTTTTTTTTCTTTTGTTTTAAAGCACTGTTGGTCTGTTAGCTACGGTAGCCTCTGCTAACTTAGTTGTTGTCATCTGCTTTGATTTTTAAAGTTGCTTTTTTTTGATCATCATTAATGCTTTGAAGTTTGGGCTTTTGTACTTGTTCCACCCCCACCCCCACCCCCCACCCACCCTCTCTCTTCGTTTCTTTCCTTTTCTAATTTTCTTAATTTCTTTTATCTGTATCTGAGCTCTCGTCCCTCCGGAGCCTAAGTTGCACATTTTCTTGGCACCTCTTTATTCCAGCTTCCCTTTTTCCTTCCTTTCTTCTCTTTATATTAATCTTTCTTCTTATTTCTTTCATTTTTCTCCCCTCTCTCTTTCTCTCTAAGGAGATTAGAAAGACTTGTGATGGAATATTAACTCTTAGTTGCACTATATGGTCCCTGTACTCGCCTCTTAATAGGCTTACAAATACACAAAAATATCCACGCACACACGGATGCTGTGCACGTACACACAAGTTTTAAACATACATGTCACACATGCTCGGACTCTTGCCACACACCGGGGGTTGTCCGGTGAATGTAGTTATTTTTCCATCACCAGTAATGCTAATCCCTGTCAGAAAGAGAGTTTGTGTTGCTCTCAGCTACGTGTTTGTTTTCTGTGTAATTAGCAGCTGTTGGTTGACCTCTGTAAATGTCCCTCTTTCTCTTGTTGCTCGTTCTTCTGTCTCCCTCTGGTACCACTCTCCGCTGTCCCTTACTGTGTTTTTTTCCCAGCGCGTGGATAAAGTCAAGTTACAGCTGTCAGAAATGTGCACAGCTTTGTAGCCTGTGGCAAACTGGATGAATAACAGCACTCAGGAAATAGTGTTGTTGAAGTTTATATTAGATTATACAAATAGACTTATAAAGTTCAGATGCTGCTGGTCAAACCGCACACTTATGTGTCGTCAAATTGACTTGATTTATTCAATTTACCATCATATAAACACAAAAAACAGCAAATCTTTACATTTGTGTAGCTGCAATCAGTGGATATTTGGCATTTCTGTTTAAAAAACCCTGAGCTACTCTTTCCAGTACTGTGATAGTAAAAAAAATGGAATCTAATAAATTATATGTTTGCAAGATTTGACCAAAAAATAAGAAACAAAGCAGATATTTATTCACTCAGAGGGGAATTGTAAGAAAAATGTGGTTTGAGTTGTACTTACTGCACTATAAAATATCTTAATAGTGTTTTTCCAATACTAGGGAATGAATATTAGGGTGCCCCGATTGAGTTTAGCCCGACTTTATCTACACGATTTGTCTCTTTGTACATGTTCAGTCTGTCTTATCCAATAGAAAAGCTTGTGTTAAAGTTGGTCTCTTATGCTCTCTGCCTTTTGTGTCAGGTGGGTTTTACTAGGAAAGATGAAGGCACAAGAACACAGTCAGCCTTTGATTGTGGTTTGTGATTTCTCTTTGTGAAACCACGATGAAGCAGTAAAAAGAAAAAAAGAGACCAACTCTCCTTCTTTGTTTGAGTCCCTTTTATTTTTACTGCATGTGTTCTCTGTCTCTTTTGTATCTACTTCCTGTGTTCTTCCTCCTGTGTTCCTGTTCTCTCTCTGCTCTTCTCTCCCGCCCCCCCCACCTTCCCCTTGTACTGTGTTTGATAAGAAGTGCTGCTTCTAACCATACTCCACCTCACCTCCCTGCCCATCCACACACGAACCCCGCCCGGTGTGTTTGTGTGTTTTGTTTTGTTTTTACGTGAATGCTTGGTGTCTTTTTATTTTTGTCTTGGTGTGGTTGTCTTGTGTTGCTCACGTTTTGTCGGGTGTGTTTGCGTATATGTGCTGGGCGGGGCATTTCTCCCCTTCCTCCCCCGTCCTCCCTCCCAGCCTAAACATCGCGGGCTCCCGCGCCTCCACTGCCTCGGCCGCTGCCGTCCTCTCCTCCTCCTCCTCCTCCTCGCGTCCCCGCCACCACAAGTCCCTGTCCTCCTCCAATCATCCATGCCCCTCTGACCTGCACACACCACGGTCCAGGCAAGTCTCACTCTCTCTGTTTGTCTCTCACACACTCTCTCACCGACACACCTTCTCAGCAGAAATCCTCTCCACTCGGCACACATCGTCATCCTTCCTGAAACGTGCAAAGAGGAAAAAGGAGAGATGAAGACAGAATGAAGTGATTTGTTGGCTCAGAAAACATCCACCACTGCTAGATTCAAGGGGAAACCTTTTATTTTTTTATTCTCACGGTAGGGGGTAAAAAAAAAAAGAAAAAGAAAACAGCTCTTTGATTAACTTTTATTTACCCAGTGACGAATCCTGGCACATAGCGGTGACCTCACTGCCAATAGTTTTCCTCCACAAATTGTGAAGTCGATCAAAGAAAGCAGGTTTCTCTCCCCAAAGAGATGGTGGTTTACTTAACTGCTCCGCTTGCCAACGGCCGCCTCACATAGACATTAAGTTTTCCTGTCTTTACCAATTTATATATGCCATTTATTCTCTGGTATTTTTATGTCTTTTTGGTCTGTAGGTGTCTTTCAGTCAACTAGAACTACAGTATTAAATGAAACGTTCAAGAAATGGCAAATTTGGGGCCAAAAAAAAGATACCGACACACTAAAGATGTTTTATAGATTAAAAGAAATAAGAAAATGTAAAAATCATGCCCTTCTGTTCTTTAGTTTTTTACGATTGCTAGTCCGTGCACAGTTTAGAAACAGGAGCTTTATCTCTTTTGTAAAATAACTAATGATTTCCCTCATGACAAACCACAAACAGGAAGGAACGTACAGCAGCAAATCTAGGAAATGACTCTACCATATCTGTTGTGGTTTCATATGTTTGAACAAAGACCCAGAGCATCTATCTATGTATATATATTTACTGCTAAAACCAGGCTAAGATGTCCAACATTTCTCAGACTAGCAATCATAGACTCACCAGTTACTTAGCAACAGCCAGGAAGTAGATGGAGCTCAGAAAGCTGCACAAGTGTGTCGATGTTGACATATCTTGTCTTTGGCCAATCAGTGACGTTCAAACCTCACATTTACCCGTCGGACCGTACAGTAAATGAACAGTCAGAGCCTGAGAACAAGATGAGCAGGTTTTTCACTGTTCTCTAACCTGACAGACCAGATGTATTTCTTTTACTGGTGTTGTTTCCTGGCAGGAAAGAAAAACAGACAAATTGTGAGAGGAACTCATTTATGGACCAGCAGGGATCAGGTTTCCACACAGAAACCCCAATAGCTGATGAAGTGTGTGTGGATGAGCCCTTTGTACAAACTTGGTTATTGGCTGTCTTGATATTGAGGTGTCAGTCTTCTGGGTCTAAAGGATTCAAATTCTCTGACACTTTATGACATTACAGGATTAAAATGTATCATAGCATTTTTCCATCCTTTGAGACAGGATCCAAACATTGTGGAAAAAGTGAAAGCATCCTCAGCACTAATACTGCTTTATTCATTACATTTTATTCTAATTTTCTGAGACAGAATCTGGTAATTGCTCCTTCCAAGCCAAGAGGCAGTGTGAAGCTAGCAACAGGGACAAACGACCGATATCTTTTTTCAGTGCCAGTACTGATATTGATTATTAGTAATCAAGGAGACCCATAGGCAATATTTAGAATGGATGTACAGTAGCATATTTGCAATTAAAGCAAAAATCTTGGCATCAGAATTTACAATAACAACCTCCCACACCAAACTTTGTCGAAATACCTCAACTTAAATCAAGACTGTAGAACACCAAATAACTACAGAGTAGTAGCCTACATCAGAGCATTTTTAAATTAATTTATATAGTTGGAAATCCACCTTTAAAAAATAATCACTAAATAATTTGAAAAATAGCGAGCATCAGATCTGATAGTCAGTCAGGCAGCTAATCGATCAACCCTCGACTAGCAGCGGTACTCAAGGAAAAAACCACATTATTTAGCGTCTAAAAACTTAAATGCTTTAAATGACCACATATCTAATAAACGCTGTATTTTGAGGTGCCTTCAATTCATAAAACTGCTTTTTGTTGCCAGATGTTCAGGGGAGGATAATCCTGTTAATAAACGTGTGACATAAAAACCAGCCTTGACGACCTGTGCTGGTAGACTGTGAACATAAGAGTTGAGCGGAACAGAGATGTGCAGATGCTCTGGGGAGAACCAGACAAAAATACAGATGTAATAGTCCTGTTAGTGTATTATGTAAAGCAACATTTTTACAGTCTGTTGCATGGCCTGTGTAGATGGTTTTAATACTGTCCTCTGTTTGGTTTTATGATACATTCACATATTATGTTCTGCTGACAAAAGGGTTTTCCCTGGCTGGTAGAAGAGAATTTCATGTCTGTGTGTAAGAATTTTAGTTGCTTTTAAGGTTGTCAGAGGTACAGCCTCAATCTGCGATAAAAACCTCAGTTAAAAAGCTGTCTGGGAAAACCCCCATCTTCATCTGTTAAGCATTAACTGTCATATGTCTCTACAAATGAATGACACTGAGAACTGACCTGTCTGTCTTGTTGGTCGTCTGTGTGAACTTTGTGCGTTTGCTGTCCGTGTCTTGTGTCGTGTTGCTCTGTTTGCTACCGTCGCTGCTTAACAGTGTCTGTTTCAAGGGCTGCTTTGATATTTTCAGTTTTATTTTTACGATACGTAAAACACAGGGTGAAAGGTCTTGAACTGTGTCCCTCGGCTACCCTTAAAAAACACGAGGTGGAGCTGAACTGATCTGCAACGTGCACAGACACTGCCCTCCACCTCCTTTTGTGGCCCACTAAGAAAAAAAAACCAGAAGAACACCACAAATGTCAGACCAAATTTCCAGCCGAGCAAATGTCAAGGTGGCCCTCTGGCTGTATGTGGTTTTGTCTGCTCTATGTTGAAGTCTTGTTCTGTTGCATGCGTCGTTCAGCAGTGAGCTTGGGCTGTTCAGAACCTGGTTGGGAACGCTGGAGAGAAGGTACCGCTCCAACACATAGACTGTGCCCTGAGTGGCAAATAGGCACCTTTTCTTAGAACACAATCTGTGCCCTTATCTCCCATCCGCCCCTGTTTGATCCAGCCGTTCCCAAAAAACCCTTCAGAAGAACCTTCCAAATACCATCTCATTTATTGCCATTTAATGAAGCAGGTGACGGTTCCACATTTATATGAAATAGGTGCAGTCTGCTAACTTCAAAATCATCGGGCTGCACCACCACAAACGCTTTAATATGTGGAAACCAATTGGAAAGTACTGCAGCTGTCTTCCTCTTAGCAATATGTCGTCCTTCCAATCAAATCATCTTCATAACTATAATATGTCTCACTGGTCCCCACTAATCTGCCTGATCCAGCTTTTCTTTCCTTGCATATTAATCTGTAGATGAGTTTGTGTGTGTAGGTACTGTTCATCCTTTGCACAACTCGTAGCGTATCTGCATCAAATTAAAGGATATGCTTGAGCTGTTCATCACGTTGCTTCACTGGAGACTTGACTGAAAGCCCCTTCTTGTTTTGTGTTGGTTTTTTATATAATTCTTCATTGAGCATCGAGCGTGCTGGAGGGACTGCACAGGACTGTTTTGTTTCAGTTCAGTTCATTTTTTAATTGATGCATTTTTCCAGCTAGTGTAATTATTTTACTGTTTAATGAACCACATTTTATAAGATGTGAGCTTAAAAGACTCCTCATCATGTAAAAACAAAACAACCTTCCGCATCAGATGGTGTTGACAATGTGAATCAAAATGTATTGTGATAGTTTAATGATGTCATGTAATTCATAGTGGCAGAGAAACTGCTATAATTACAGAATGAGTTAATAATGCCTCAGCAAGTGATCAGCCTAAAGAGCATTTGACAGAGAAAGCAAGAAAAACTTTGTGTTTTGAGGCGTGGCGCACGTGCAGACAGTGCATGTCCACACATGTTAATCCGTGTAATAAACCCTCACGTTTCCATCCTGCATTCGCGATATTAACTGCATTAGTGCACCTGAAACATGCCTGCTGTGTTGCAGTCCTGTTGCAGCCCTCTACAGCAGTTTGCCCAAGCGTCTTCATTTCTGTGTTTGTTGTGATTTATGTGTTTACTACACTTGGTTCGCCTCTGTCTTTGTGTTTGTGCTGTAGCCATTTGTGTTTGTTGTGTTTGCTGCAGGTGGAAGATGCGCTCACAAAGGAAAAGCTTTTAGCTCAGTGACTTGTTATGATGTGCAAGTGTGTTTTTGTGTGTGTGTGTGTGAGAGAGAGAGAGCTGGAGGTTTATGATGCTTTGCCCTTCAGCAAAGACAAAGAGGATTAACAGTTTGATTTGCACGTGTGTCACTGACCTGATGTGGCCTTAAACAGTGACTTAGCTGAGTTGAGGGATTACATGAAACATCAGGACATGTTGCGTAGACATAGATACCTGTATGACCTTACAGCACGGTAAATGGCACATCAGAAGGCAGTGCTTTTTTGTCCTCTTTCACCGTTTTAACTTTGTGTTCTTCTCCCAAATCCTTCTTCATTTCTTTCTCTTTCTCTCCTCCTGCATCACCTCCTACACTTCACTTCATGTATTTTCCCTTTTCATCCCATCCTCACTATCTTTCCTCTCTTTCACGCTTTCTTTATATCCTTGTGTCTCTTGTCTCCTGTCCTGTCTCCATCACCCTAAATGCTTCGTTTGCACCTCCTCTTCACTGTCTTATCACACCTTCCAACCTTTCATCCCTCTGCAATCTCTTCACACTTCTTTCCTCCTCTCTTCCTACACCCTCCCCTCCTCTGCACCACTTTTTCTTTGCCATCCATCCCTCCATTTTGCTCCTTGTCTTTCCGTCCTCCTCTAGTGCCCCGCCACAGCGGGCACCTGGTGCCTCCCCTTCTGCCCACAACATCAGCACCGCCGCTGTGTCGGACCGTGCCAACTTCAAGAGAGGGGAGGGCATCCGCAACACTTTCCACGCAGGCCAGCAGCGGGGCGCCCGGGACCAGCAGGGCTCCGCCTACGTCGGCGGGCCTGCTTCCCCATCACTGTCACATGGCAACAGCCAGGCCCGGAGGACACACGGCGCCACGGGGATTTTCAGCAAGTTCACATCCAAGTTTGTACGCAAGTGAGTAGCGGAAAAATGCATGTAACCATGTAAAGGGTGAATAGTTAAAGTTATAGCTTGTAGCCGCAGCGTTAGAGGGCAGAGGAAGAAAGTAGCTAAACAGGACGGACAAGGGAGGATATGTGGCAGAAGAAGAAAGTCTGTAGCTTTGTAAATGCGAAGCGGTTGTGATAGCAGCTAGTCTATTTATTATCTTGCTACCAGTGCAGTTTAAAGCTGTATTGAGGTTTCAGCTTGAACCAGAAAATGACTGGGTTTACGTTACAAGTCACTTGATGTGCTCATTCCCTCTCAGGAACGTTGCACTGTATGCCCATGTCATCACTGGTTTTTCAGAGTATTTCTGAAAAAGGGCTGGTCTCATCTATCACTAAAGTCGTGCTGATCTGAAACTCGGCTGAGAGTAGAAAGGGAGAGGAAGGCAACAGCTGTGTCTTCTCTGTAATTTTGTTTGGAGCAGCGGCGACTGAGGAGTAATTTTGGTTGTGGTTCCACGTCTGGCCTGGATTTCATCTCAGACTTGTAGTGCAGGTTGCAGCAGTTAAACTACTCTCATGGGTACCTGGTTGCAAAGTTGCTTATGTATATTTTTAATTTTGAAGCTTTGATCTAACTCTGTTCTGTAAATACAGGTACTGGATTGTATTTCTACTAATTAAGTTTGACTTTTGAGAAATAAATAACCGCATCAGCTCCAGTTGAATTTGATACAGATAAGACGTCATGCCAAAGTGGCCGCTAAATGCACAGTAAGATTTATAGCGAAGTTAAAAATAGTAAAAAACCAAAAGGGAACTCGTGAAGCAGTTTTCTGCCAAGGTCAGTATCTTATCCAGCAATTTTTTAAAAGTAATCCAGATCCACACCAGGATTTTATAGATTTTCGCTGTAGTCGAGCTCCACCTACCCACGAAATTTCATGAAATTTGGCTCTACCTTGGCAGAAGAATAAGTAATTACAGATATGTGTAATAATATGGGAGCATCTTTCCATTAAAGCTCAGTGTGTTGGTCTACTTCTCTGTACGACTTCCCTACTCTGTCAGTGGCATTTGGCCATGTTTGCCCACTGAAAGAGCAAATCTTTAAAAATAGCTCACAAATATATAATTTCATTTTCCCAAAAGATGAACAAAAACAGCTGGGTGCTCTAGTTTTTAGCAAACACTGCTCAAAGGGGAGAAAATACTGTATTTTCAGGAATAACCTTTAGCTGGGGGATTAATGCGCATTTGGTGTTTTTGTAACCACAGTTCCTAAGTTCATCACAGTGAAGGAATTGTGTCTCATTGATGCTTATTTTGAGCGAACAAAAATCTAGAATATCTTTTGCCCTTTCCTTTAAATTGCATTGCACAAGTAGTTACAGATACCCGATGCTTAGGAAAATGGTGATTATGTTGGGTAGCAATCCCAGAGAAAGCAAGCTCATTGGCGTAGCATAAAATTAGTGAGTTTGAAAGTGAAGGAAAAGAGCCCAGAGGAGACGAAGAGCAACGAGGCTGATTGTTATCTGGTTGTAGAATGGGAGATGTGAGGTTGTGAGCGTGACTATAAAAATGTGGGTCCAAATGAGCAGGTAAAGGCTGGGATTTTGCGCCAGCGACCAAACCTGGAGGGTCGTTACAAATACAAGCGTCAAAATGGAAGAAGAGCAAGAGGAGAGAATGAATGTATGGTTGTATTTTTAGTGATTGTTGTCGGCTTAAAAAAGACAGAAATTGAGAATGATCAAGTGTCTTGCCTACATGCATGGTGTAGAGTTCGTTTGTGTGTGTGTGTGTGTGTGTGTGTGTGTGTGTGTGTGTGTGTGTGTGTGTGTGGGGAAGAGGCGGAGGTACAGGCACAGCCACTCTCCAGGCCTCCCACTCAGAGATACTGTAGCTCCGTGGCGACAGTATCCATGGTTACACCGGAGATATCACTTTTCCCTCAACTATAAATACCGCTAGTGGGGACACCTTGACACACATGCACTCACACACACACAACTTGGTCGGAAGCAGAAGTGGTGGAAACAGAGAGATTGTGTTGCATTTGTACAGTTTAACCACACACACACACACACACACACACACACACACACACAGAGAGAGAAAAGTTGCAGGCTTTATTAACATATCACATAACGTCACCGCTGCACTTTCCTGCTCGGTCTGGAGAGTGATGTTTTGTCTGTCCTTCGAACACATCGCTGTGATTGCATGTGTGTGTTTGTGCGTGAAGGAGGTTAAGTTTCTCAATGTGTGTTAAAGATTAAGTTGTTGCTTAACCTGTGCTTTTTTTTTTCATTTAATGTGTGTCTTTTGTGTGTTTATAGGAGGTGTTTTTTTTTTTTATCTCTCTCTTTCTTTAAATGTTATCACATTTGAACTTTTCACCTCACCAACGCTTCTTTTCAGGATCGTGGAGGAGTGCTTCATTCATGTCGGGGGGGGGTTTCAGATGGAATTTTTCCACAAATCCCTTTTAAAATCCCTCTGTTTTGTTGTGGTGTACGTTCACACCAGTAATTCCTCCCATTTAAACGCATTTAAAACAGCAGATACTGTCTTTTTTTTGTTCATTTTGTGGTTGTTTTAATGTCGGTTGTGCTTTTGCTGCTTCAATCCCATGTGAGTCTGGACTTTTTTTTTTCTGCTTTAAAGTTTGCTACTCAGAGGACAGGTTGTCTTTTTACAGGAAAGTCATTTATACATACGTTTTTATACATAAGTTTTTTCTCTTTCTTTCCTTCTTTATCCCTCTTTTGTTTTTGTAGAAATCTCTCGTTCAGGTTTCCGAGAAGGTAGGCAACAATACCCAACGTTAAATATAACCCCTTGATATATATATATTTATACACGTATATTCTCTTCTTTATATATATTTTACATATATATATACTTCCTCCCCTTTTGGTGTTTCGTGCAGCTTTTTTTGTTGAGATCTTCCTTTTGTGCCTTGAGCCTTATCTTTTCTCCTTTTTTTCCCCCTCCTTGTGGTTTGGCCCCTTTACTTTTTATTTTTTTGAGCCTTCTCATTTCAAGTGTTTTGGCCCGTTTTTATTTATTTATTTTTACTAATACACCCCTCCACTTCCTCCTCACCCGGTCAACTCACTTAACTCACTCACTCCCATCATCACGCAGTACAATAACACCTCACCCCTCTTCCTCTTCGTCCCTCCCATCCTCCTCATCCTCACCTCCCACCCTGTTATTTTTTTTTCTCCATTTGTTTTCCAGGTAGAGTGTTTGTGAGCTCGTATCCCCCTCATAGCATCCCAGATTTAGGTCAAGCCCTGACGGCTAATCTGTCATCAAACTACTCCCTTCCCATGCTTAACCCCTTTCCCCCTTTTTTAGCTTTAGACGGAGGTCTCACAGTAAGAATTCTCACTGGTAATTTGCTCATTTTTCTACGAGAAATAAAAGAAGCGATAGAAGTATCTCTGCCCAGGTTTGCTGCTAACAATTACCCAAACTAACGCCATCCACCATCACCCATCTCACCTTTCTTCTCATCAGTTTGGTCCCTATAATTGGAGTTTCCTAGAAGCCGTGTTGTCCGTAGATCCCAGCGGGGAGGTAGTTTGTAATGAGGAGTCGTAGCTGGTTGTAGTTGTGGACGGAGACAGGGAGGAGGAGAAGGACCCGGGAGGGACGAGGCTGCAGCATTTCTCAGGCTGCACTCTTTATATTTTTTTTTTCCTGGAGGCTGCACTTTTCCTTTTTTCATTCATTGCTCTTGTTTGCACTCTGGCACTGGCTCTCTAACAGCAGCGGCAACAGAACTGGATGGCTTTGACCTACTCTGGCTGGAAAGACCTTTATTCTGTGACCACACACGTAACACACTTGATGTACACACTTATATATATATATATTTATGTGTGCAACTGCCAGACATTTTACATAAACGCATCTCTCATTCTTCATCTACATATTTGCGCTACACCAACATGCCGACACATTTTACATCTACATATTTATATGAACACACATCTCACACACTGGATTTAAAGTGTATTGGTTGCCTTTAACCAGCAGGTAGAGCAATTGTCCTCTTTCTTAGGGACCATTGCTCCACCTGGTGGTGTGAAGTTGCAATGCAGCTTCATCATCATTGCCTTATGATAAACCACTTTCCACTTTGATAAAGGTAGCAACAGCCATAGGCTGCTAAATTCACCTCATAAATCATTCAATTTGAAATATAAGATGGAGAAAATGAGCTTACATGATAAGATTCTAGTCTTTATATTTATAGTTTATCATATATTATGTGCTCAATAGCAAGTGAGATCAAATAACCATCTTATCAATCCTTTGTTTCCCCCTGATGTCACAGTGTCCCTCCTCTGGGAGCCATTTTGCATCCCTTCATTTTAAGCCATGTTTTTTATTTTTTTAAAAGGCATGTAAAATGGCACAAATGATTTTACATTGTTTACCACTTTACCTCTATATTTTATTATTATTATTATTATTATTATTATTTAAGGAATCCTTATGTAACTTTTTTCCCCACTTGTCATTTCCCCTTTGCTATATTTTTAACCATGCTTCTGTTGCAGGAGGTATTTTTACATGTTTTTTTTTTTTAAATACGAAACAGGAATGATGTTTTCACCCACAACAGAATGAATTTAAGAGCAAAAAGTGTTGAATTTGTCATGTCACTCTCCTGCCATTGTCTGCATGTGTGTCACTATTTTCCGTCCACGTTTCTCTGTCGTCTGCTCGTCTCGCTTTAGTTTCTTTTCAGTCTTGTCTGCTGATGCAAGAGAGAATGTTACTGTACTGTGGTGTGTGTCTGTTATGTATAATATGTAGGCCGCAGGGTTAAGTGTGTGTGTGTGTGTGTGTGTGTGTGTGTGTGTGTGTGTGTGTGTGTGTTTTGAACAGCCTATGTGTAGGTCCAGTGTTACTAATAAAGGTTTTAACGCAGCGCTGGGATCATTAATGCTCCTAACCTCCTTCAGCCACAGGACTCGCCCTCACCATGCCTGACTGTTCTGTTCCAAACCACTCCATCCTTGGTCCCAACCATTTCACGTCATGTCATTTTGTTGGATTCTGCTCCAATCACTTTAATTTTGCTTCACATTAACACTTGGAGCCGTCTAGTTTCAGCCTGCTCCTTTTTTAAACCAGTTCCATTTAAACTCCGCTCATTCATTGCCATTTTGTTCCACCCATTCACTGTTTATAATCCATCTCAGAGCTGGGTGGATCTGTTCTTTTCAAGTTTTAACTAAGTAGGGCTATGATGATTAATCAAACAGTTGCCAGCTATTAAATGGATCACCTGTTATTTTGATAATCGATTAATCAGTTTAGGTAATGTTTTCTGATTCCACTTTCTTAAATTTGAATATTTTCTGGTTTCTTTACTCCTTTATGACAGTAATCTAAATATTCTTGGGTTGTGGACTAAGCATTTTAAAGACCAAATAGCTAATTGTTGAATTAAAACCATGGAAATAATCAGTTGCAGGATTATTGCTCAGCGTCATTTTACAGATTGCTAAAATTAAAATGGGTTTCGCCAAACAGACTGGTGCATAATGTTAAGATGAGTTGTTCAGAATTGTTCATACCTGTTAACTGGCAGGTGTAACCAATATTAGTTAGCTAGTACCACATGTTGGCAGATTAGAATAGAAAATCAATACTTTATTGATCCACAAGAGGAAATTTTGTTGTTGCAGTAGCAAACACAAAGAGTTAAGTGACCACACCAATGCAAGTATATGAGAAGTGTTAAATATACTATGATTTAAAAAATGTACTGAAGTGAAAAATGCCAAAGATTAAAAATAAACAGTGAATGAGGAATTTAAAGTCCAAGTGCAACTTTTTATATCTTGGCTAAGACTCTGTTGAATATTTGCTGGAGCTTCCTTCACTCATCCTTTCATCCCATTGGAGAGTAATGATCTCTGCCTAGTGGTGGAGCTGTGTTTGCACCGAGTGGACTGGTGTTATGTGAAGCAGCAGTGCATTGTGGGTTCTGTAGTCCTCAGGCGGCTCTAAGCTTAAATTTGAGCAGTGGGAGTGGCATCACATATTTGGCGTCGAGGCTGGATTCTGCAGATTCAGGCAGGCATGGCGAGGACTGTGTCCAACCAGCTGGTTTACTATTTGTCTGAAGAGCCCACATCTTGCCCGTGGCCCTCAAAAAAAGACTAAACTTTTGTGATTTTTTTCGAGGAGTCCGTATGAGGGAGAGGGTCGGGATGAGGGGAGCAGGTGAGATACAGAACAGCCCGAAAAACCCCAACAAAACCCCCCCAGACTCTACCGAAACCGCCTGCCAATCAGTAGACTGGAACCGACCTGTAGTTGATCTGAGCTTGTTGTGAATGGTTGGGAGAGGGGCCCCGAACTGGGAGCTTTAATTGGTGATGGTGATAGTGGTTTGACCAATCAGGGGACGGGAGATTAGCAGTGAATGGTAGCATCCTAGAGACTGAGAGTGACGGTGTGGCCCTGCATGATGGTGAGTGTGTGTGAGAGAGTGTGTGAGAGTGAGGAGGAATCAGAATCCAATCAAGCACCCAGATGTGTGTTTCTGTGCCGCTACATGTGAAAAACCCTCCAACTCACATGAAAGCATAATTAAATTGATTCGAGACGTGTTAACGCACAAACACACATGGGGGTGCTTAAAAGAAATTTGCTTTTTGTCTCCATTCATATCCACAACCTCATCATTTCCCTCTTCCTCTTCACTCCTCCTCCCCTTTGTGTTTCTGCTTTTTAAAATAATTCTCTCGATTCTCACTTTTACTTGTTTTCTCTCTGTGCTCATCTCTTCCTCCCTTCCTCCATCCTCACTCTTCCTTCTCCACACCTCTCCTGTCCCGATCTTTTTCTGTTTCTCCTCCCATCTCTCTCTCATATCCGTCCTTTCTGTCCTCCCTGCTGTCCTCCTCCACCCTCCCATCGCTTCACTCAGGTCTGTGCTGAGCAGTACAGTGGACAAGTCGGAGAAGACGTCTGGCGGCGTCCTGTCCTCCTCTTCCAACAACGACGAGAACAACTCCTCACCAGGATCTGGAAACACCGGTAGGTCCAGTTTCAGGAGCGACATCCTCTCTTCTTTCCAAACTGTCTTCATATATTGCTTTTTCAGCAAAATAAAGTCAACTAATTAAAGTGTATCTGACCGTAGAAACATATGTTATTATGAATAATGCAAAAACAGCAGTAGAGTTCATAGTATAGAGAGTTTTAAAGTTTAAAAGACGGCTGCAGAACCTAAGAGTGATTACATTTTGGGACACGTTGCCTCTTAGTTCGATCCCCGACCCCCAAAATCATAGTGCCAGACACTCACAATGCCCGTTATCTGGGAGATAAATATATTGATTGATTGAAGTATATATGTTGCACATAACCAGACACTCATAGGCCTCCAAACGCTGGGTCAATGAACATAGAATCGAGCTATCATAATATTATTTCATACTGCTTTATTATAGGATATGTATAGATAGATGGATAAGCTGTACTACTGAGTACACATTCAGTATGTCAGGAACAACAGACTCACAAGTGAAGCCTCTGTGTCATGTGCAAACTTAGATTTTTGAAATTTTTATTTTCATTTTGATGTTAAACGTACTGTAGAGGCTAAGCCAGTGCTTGAAGCCCTTGAGGTGCTTCAGCAGTACTTAAAATGATGATGCGCCAACAAACTTTATTGGTTCCTGTCTTTAATATAGTGGGCTCATTGGCTCCTACATGTTCTTAATGAGATGTTGGACACTAGGTTTACAGAAAGTCCATTTTTGGTTTTAATTGTGGAGACGGCACTCGGAGATCATCCTTGGATTTTTAGTTATTTTCTGTATTTATAGATTGATTTGTTCATGTAGAGTTAGAAGACACTGGGCTTTTTGCCAATGGAAAAGCAAACCGGTTCTTAGGAGGCATGAGATTTGAACCAACTAAGGACCAGCACTGAACTGGCACCTGGTTCTTTTTGGTGGAAAAGGGCTGAAAGACACACTGAACAATAACTCAAAACCCTCAGAGACACTAATGTTAGTTTGTTGTTGTGATCTTATTTTGTTGAGGTGTTACCAGTATTTCATTTACACCAGTATTACATTAGAAACACGTCAGTGTAGGGCAGTTAAATTCACTTTATTGGCTCTGCTATATATATATAAAGATGGATGACATAACAGCTCCCCAGAAGTGAAGCCAAGCTGAGAACAGAGAGGAAAAGAGAAAGACGGCTGTATATTTTGGAATTCTGATATGGTTTAATAGCTTTTTAGATGCCCCTTACACCCGTCTGTCACTGTCTCAGGTCTTTTAATACTCTGGCTGTCAGTAATACCAACTCTAAGTGCATGAATCACTCATCTCTCCACACCTGAACTGTAATTCTAAGTAACAAGTAGCAACACGCAGTCGCAGTAGAGCTACAGGATCATCGAGCAAGTTTAGATATTTATAAATACACATGTAGAGTTATTCAAAATGCTTTACAGGCAAAGATAAGAAATACAATAAAGCATGTAAAATATAAAGTAAAACATTGAGAAAAACAGCGATGCAACACAAAAAAAGGAAAAATAAATCATGGAAAAGATAAAATGTAGAGTAAAATAGAAAGACGAAGATTAAAATAACAGTAAAAGCAGTTTAGACCAGACTGTATAACAGAACAGATTCCTTATTCAGTGCAGTTTTGTCAGTAAATTATCTCTAGATTAGTCTGTATTGTGACCAAACACACAGAGCTTAAGAGGTTCGTATATTTAGAATATCTCAGTCTCCATGTTTCAAAGTGAAACTCCGACCAGTCAGTGAACCTCATGGCACTAAATCACTGCTTCACTCTTTTAAAATTTTAAGCAACAGACTCATAGATAATGAAAATTCTCATTAGATCCAGTCTGGGTGTCCTTGAGTGTCCTGAAAATGGTCACTGAAGGATTCTTCATTCAGTGAATCCAGCGTTGGTGTTCAGATTACTGTCATCACTTCTTCTTCAGAGAGTTGTTGTGATGAGTTTTTAGATTGGAGAGCGTTTCTGTCATTGTCTGTTCAACCTCATTTTTTACTCTTTTCACATCATTTATTAACAATCAAGTACAGGGGGTCCTCGGTTTACGGCGTCTTCGACCTATGGCGTTTCAGCGTTACATCAGAACTGGTTACATGGAACTAGTTGGCGAGCGGAGCGGATGAATACATCGTCACCAGGCGCTATAAGACAGCTTTGTTTACATTTTCCGGTTGTATGCCACCTTGGATTGTGCTACATTCGCTAACTTTTTGCCTGTCATTATGACTCCCAAGCGTAAGTCAGACTCTTCTGATGCTTTGAGGAAAAGGATCTCCATGTGAGCGGTCTTCACTGCAACGTAAAAGCTGTAGCTGTCCAACTAGTTAAACTCCATCCATTATCTATACACCGCTTAATCCTCACTAGGGTCATGGGGGGGGCTGGAGTCTATCCCAGCTGACTCAGGTGAAGGCAGGGGACACCCTAGACAGGTCACCAGTCTGTCACAGGGCTACATATACAGACAAACAGTCACTCTCACATTCACACCTACGGGCAATTTAGAATGATCAATTAACCTCAGCATATTTTTGGACTGTGGGAGGAAGCCGAAGTACCCGGAGAGAACCCACGCATGCACAGGGAGAACATGCAAACTCCATGCAGAAAGATCCCGGGAAAGCCGGGACGCGAACCAGGGACCTTCTTGCTGCAAGGCGAAAGTGCTAACCACTACGCCACTGTGCAGCCCTTCTAGTTAAACTCATGTTTGCAAAATGAATCGTGACTCACAGCAAACTTGACTTTACTGTGGCTCTTGGTGGACATTACAGAGTGAAAACTGCAACAAAAACAGAATATAACAACATAAATGTATGTAAATAAATCCTTTTAACTGAACCAGTAAGTTCAAAAATAAAGTTAATTACTTACAGCATTGACTCTGTGGCGTTTACAAAGTAGAGAGCCGTGCATCCAGAAAAGCACATACATCTGTAAAGCTACACATCAAAATAGCAGACAGGAAGTGACAACTGTTAACAACTTCAAAATATAGGCTTTTTCAAAATAAAAGCACATCGATAATTCTGCCTTAAGGGCTACACACCATGGAAGTGAAATTAGATTTAATAAAACGCCCAGAACAGGGTGAAACACCCACGAACATCAACATTATTAGACGAAGTTGTAGAAATAGTGGAACATAATCTTTTATCTTCTTGTAAAATGATTCGTACATGCATGAAAGTCATTGGTATTCATGACTTTTATGAAGAACTGATCAATATCATGATCAAAAATCGACTTACATCACTCTGTAGGAACGGAACTCTGACCTAAGTCAAGGACCCCCTGTATTCATGGAGCACTTTTCAAACCCATGAAATATTGTTTCACAGGAATAAAGACGGTTGTAAAATTTGTTGTACAGAAAAGCAGAAAACACTTAAAGAGTTTTCCCTCTTTGTTTAATTACTGCATCTTTTCTCGCTTTGTTTTGTCTTCTGTGTTGCATTTTATTACCTCTTGTTATTTGTAGCTCAGTCATTTCTTCTTCCTCCCTGACGGACTCATTTCTCGCCTCTAACTTTTCTTCCTCCTCCCCTCCAGGTGTAGTGTCATATTTCTTGGGTACGATGTGCTAAAAATAAGAGATGATATAATTATGGCAGAATATAATGATATAAACTTAAGGTATTATAACTTTTAACATATATTGGAATAATATGCATGAAATCTGTCACAAAACAATAAGGGTAAGATGTGGAGCAAAAAATCTGAACATGTCTGGGCATGTTCTCTGTAAAAGATGGCCTAATGATAACTTAATGTCTTCTGTAAAGTGAGATCTAGGGTGAAATATGATAACCTGATGTTATGATCTGACTAATAGATTGAGAAAGTCCTATCATAGGCCTGTAGGTGTGGGAAAATGACCAACGCTGACAGCATAAAGACGGTGCACAGCTTAGTATCTTCAATTCTTCTTGGGCTGTTATCACTGCTAAGAATTACTCCTGGATTTTTGTCAACAAATAAATCCTGCTGCCTCTGAATGCTGACTTCTCTTTGTGATTTTTTGAAGCTCTGAACTCGGTCAAGTCTTAGAGTCTGGCCTTGATTTGTAACTTTGTTTCCTCTTCATCACAGGTGGCACCGGCACTCCTCCCGCCATCGCCAGCCAGAAGGACTCGGCCAAGCCGCGCTCTCTGCGCTTCACCTGGTCCATGAAGACCACGTCGTCCATGGAGCCCATGGAGATGATGCGCGAGATCCGCAAGGTGCTCGACTCCAACAGCTGCGAGTACGAGCTGCGCGAGCGCTACATGCTGCTGTGCGTGTCGGGAAACCCGGCGCGCGACGACTTTGTCCAGTGGGAGATGGAGGTCTGCAAGCTGCCGCGGCTCTCCCTCAACGGCGTGCGCTTCAAGCGGATCTCGGGCACATCCATCGCCTTCAAGAACATTGCCTCAAAGATCGCCAACGAGCTCAAACTGTGAGTGCGGAGGAGCAGCGAGAAGAGGGTGGAGGGTTGGAGGTGGGGGGGAGACGAGGAGGATGATGCTGTAGGTGGAGGTCAGGAGGTAAGCTAAAGGGTGGGATCACTTTAAACAACATGATTGTTCTGTAGACACAGGTCTGAAGTAGGGCTACCGGTTCTCTGAGGCTAGAAAACGTTCCTTTTCTAGAAGTTTTGTTCCACACGTTGGTGCAGCCCTGCCGTTAGAGACTCTGATTTCCTCTGAG
The DNA here is from genome assembly GCF_022539595.1 of Amphiprion ocellaris. Lineage (NCBI taxonomy): Eukaryota > Metazoa > Chordata > Actinopteri > Pomacentridae > Amphiprion > Amphiprion ocellaris. The sequence goes on from NC_072788.1 coordinate 7,354,490, forward strand.
TTGTGAAGAAGTACTTACAGACCGAGGTCTTCTCTCTGCCCCGCCGGGGGGTTTTCTGTCATGTTCTACTTAGACGTTCCACTCTTCTGCATGTCCGATCTTCTCTCTGTTTTTTAGGAGTCACACTTCGATCACTTTGACCACTCCTGTCATTTCTTCCTGCTATTTATTCAGTTTCTCTGCACGGTCCTGCTGCCAGCTCTTTGTTTTTGTTTGTTGTTTCAGCGGGTGGGGGTTGGATGGAGCGAGCAGAGGAATGCTGAGAAACAAAACTCTTCTCTGATTGATGGAAAGTTCAGGTTGTGAACGTGGAGCCTGGTCTTGCTGGCAGTGAGTTTTGATTGAGTTTGTTCTGATTGTGTAAACCTGAACGGACTTCAGTCACACACATTTGCACGGCTGAGGACGGACTGCTGCTGTCGTCGTCGGTTAAAGGACCTTCTCCACCTTCTGCCTGCTCACCTAAACGAACATTCAGAACCCGCCTCACCCATCCTCCCTCCTGCCCTCACAGACCTCCCTCTCTTCCCTAATTTCAGACTGAACTCAGCACAAACACATCCAGCTTTTCACTCCTTTTTTTTTTTTTTTTTTAAAAATCCTCTCACACCATCAAGTCTGAGGAGGCCAGTTAGATTTCAATCCTGCGGGCTTTACAATGTTTTATTTTTAATTCTTCTTTTATGGCTTTTAAAAAGAGTTGTGCACTGGAAAAAGAGGGGCATATTTGAACCCGGGGAGGAGGTGAGGATGGATTTTACGTTGCCTTTCTTTGAAGAATTAAATCTGAGGGTTCTTGTCAAGCGCATGAATGCTCAAATTTTATTTTATTTAGTTTTTTTTAATGTTGGTATCACTCGGTTGGCATCGCGCCTTCATATCCAGAATGTCAACCCAGAAACCGACGCATTTCTCACCCCAAAGAGCAAAACAAAAAGTTAAGAAGTCCGTCATGTGAGTGTGTAAAAGAAGATCACTGGAAAAACAACAAAAAACCCAACAAAAATCAACGACGACGACGAATGGTGAATTATTTTCTTCTACTTTTGATTTGATAATATATTTTTGTGTCGTTGGAAAAAAATTTTTTTTTGGGGGGGGGGGTTGTACAGGTTTTCAGGAGAGAAGAGCGGAGTAGGGAGAGGTGTGAAGGGTCACATCGGATCATATCATTGCTGCCTTTTCGGTGTCGTGCACCTTTTTAACACACATTTAACTTCCACGCCAGATTGAACCTTCCCCTCCGAGCGCCGGATATCGATGTATTTAATGTTCAAGGTGGCGGCGATGACTACTGCTCATTTTTCGGTCCTTTTTATTTCCTCCTCCTCCCGTCTGTCATTTTTATTTTCTTTTTTATTCACTTTTTAAAGGCCTTGTCGGTCCAGGATGGCTTGAAGCGGGGAGAAAAAAAGCAGAAGTCACTTCCTTTTCTTTCTCTCGCGTCGCGTTTGATGCTCCAGATTTGTCGATGTAACAAACGAGGGTGGGAGGAAACAAAAAAAAAAGGCTGGTTGTACCTAAATTAACACTTTTCTTTCATTCTATCACAATGACACACTGTCGTTTTTTTTCCTCAGTTTTTAATACGTCAGAATTTTTCTTTTAAAAAGTTGATCATTTTATTAAGGTGCTGGGTATTGGATTCTAATTATTATTCTGGCTGTTGCTGTTATATTATCTCTTTCAGGGTTGATTTTATTTTACATTATTTCGTTTTACATTGCTGTAATTTACATTGATTTTAAATGTGTTTTGAGCAAACTGTAACTGTAGTGGTGGGTTTTTTGGGGTTGGGAGGGGTGATCAACTCCTGAAAAATGTATTATTTGTTTGTTTTTTTTGTGCAAAGACAAAATGATGAAAAATTACAATGATAGTAATAAAAACAATGATATAATGATAGTCTGACTCTGGAATCCATTCCGTGAGAAGCGAGATTAATCCGCTGCGGTTTAATCTCGCTGCTCAAAAAATTTGTAAAATTCCTTTTTTTTGTCTTTACCAGGCTGCAACAAAGGAACTATTAGCACGTGTGTTTTGTGGGATGGTTGTGTAGGAAAAGGGACGAGCATTTCCAAACGTTTCAGGCTCTTGCGCACATTTATACATTCATTCATAATGTTTCAGCTGCTTTATCAGACAAAGGTTTGTTAGAAAGAGAAGCCGTCTTAACTCTACAGTCAGTCACGTTCCCCATACTACAGGTTTAACCCTCGTGTCGTCCTGTGGGTCAAATTGACCCGTTTTAAAGTTTGAAAATGTGGAGAAAAAAAATTTTCACAGTGAAAGCTTCCACATTTTCAACAGTTTTTGAACATTTTTTGGTGGAAAAAAAATGTTTAAAAAAAATGTTTCTTTAAGAACATTCAGAAAAAAATCAACCTAAATCCAGTGAAAATCGGAAACTCTATATCTATATCCATATATATATATATATATATATATATATATATATATATATATATATATACACACACACTGAAGATGTACGACGGCGAAAAGAAAAACAAACTTCAGACTTTGTTGGAGGATTCGCCCAGCTATATTGCAATAACCGGAGATCACTGGACCTCAGCTGGCAACCACAGCTATTTGGGGGTGACCGGACACTTTACTGATGGTGAGTGGAACCTCAACTCATTTGCACTGACTGTCATGAAAACAGAAACCAGGCACTTTGCTGATAAATGCGCCGAACAGTTTCTCAAAGTGGCAAATGACTGCGGAATTGAAAACAAGATATCCACCATCGGTACAGACAGCGCAGCAAACTTGCTGGCTGCTATGAGAGCTCTTCCATAGGAGCACATCGTCTGCAATGCTCATGTAAGCGGGTGTTGTAGCGCGCATGCGCATTCCCCTGTTTGTTTTTTTTGGTTCCCACGCTCTGGGGGGTTGTCATTCAAAAGGCCAGACCGGTTACTGCCTCTGTTCGCCTAACAATAAACGGAGATCTGCCGTCTTTCTCCAAGGAATATTCAGTCTCTGCATCTTTCTCAACTCACCACGCTACACTCACATTCTCCAGAGGACCATCACGATCTGCCTCGATAGCAGCGGGTTTTCCGGTGTACGAGCAAAGTGCCGCAAGATTGTTGGCCATTTTAAACAAAGTCCTGCGAGTACCACAGAACTTAACCAGCAACAAGTAGCACTTGGAAAAAAGAGCGAGCAACTTATACAGGATGTACCGACCAGGTGGAATTCGACTCTCGCAATGGTCTCACGTCTCCTACGCAACCGAGAAGCTGTCCAGGCTACGTTGGACCAACAGAACAACCACAGATTGGTTATTCCAACCGAAGCTGAGTGGGGCAAACTGCAGAGGCTGGAGGTCCTGCTTGAACCATGCAGGTAAGCAAATAAATAAACACCTGTCCATTTTAGTGAAATAAACTACTGTTACATGTGTAATACAAAAAATAATGAACATTAGGTAGATACTTTCAAGGACAATTAAATTGGAAATCAGTTACACTTTAAATATCCAGCTAAGTTTATTTTGCAAACCTATCCACCTGTGCAGTTATGTGACTGAGCTGCTGTGTGGTGAGCGCTGTTCCCTCTAAACTGCGCCCGTGCGCAATTGCGCACTGCTGACACGGTCTCCGCGCACAGAAAATCTGCGCTGCGCACAAAAAAAAAAAAAATCCAACCTAAATTGTAAATAAAATAAAGACGTAACAATTCATTCTGTGCTATTTTTCAATGTGAGTCAGTGAGTGACCGGTGACTGGCTGCTGCAGCCAATGATGCGATTCACATACGTATTTACCATAGACTGTATATAATGGTATTTACGCAGCTAATCAACGTCAGACGTCCTTATGTGCAGCTACCGTTGTTCTCATAGATATGAATGAGTAGATAGGACACGCCCCTTTGAGATGTGTGCTACAGCGAGGCTAAGCTAGTGGGGGCAAAGTTTCAGTGCATTCCGTTGATGTAGACGGCGTGAAAACGGAAACAAGAAGTATGCCGTCTCACTGTGCTGCATATAATTACACACTACGTCGTACGATTGAGACAAGGAAACATGGAATGACTTTTCATAGGTAAGAATAGTTTTTGGCTCTTTTTTCATTATGAAATCTTGTTGACAGCTTCCAGTCTATGAGAGCTAACTAGTTAGCCACTAGCAAAACGCTAAGGTGAGCTAGCAGCTTGACAACCAAATACCAGACGATTAATAGTAGCTGTAGTATAGTTGTACAAGCAGTAGTAGTAGTATAAACAGCTGTTAGAGTTGTAGAAGTAGTATCAGCATTTGTAATAGTATCACAAGTTGTAGCAGTGCCAGTATCAGCAGCAGTAGTGTACTATCACTACTACTAGTAGTAGTCAGATTGCTATTACTACCACCAATACTACCAATAGTAGTTATAAAGCCTAACTTATGTATATCCAGATTACCATCTATGTTCTTCCTCCAAACCCATTTTATGATTGGGATTACAGGCAGTTCTTTAGGACTGCTCCCAAATAATTGAAATGTTACTAAACAAGGTTATACTTATCAAATTAAATAGCTCTGTTCTCCAGTATATTGGCGAATTCGGTTCTTTGTACTTAATTTATTAGCATGATTTCTTTTTAATATGTTGTGTACAGACTTAATTACTTCTCTGTCTACTTTTCTTACTCCATGTAGGTTTCCCAGAGACTATGGGTTGAGGAGGAAGTGGAAGTTTGTCGGCTTAGACCTGGTGTCATTCCATCAGTGTTAAACTTCCCAGCTCATCTTGGAAGAGTACGTGCCAGAAAGACCACGACCAAACAGCCTTGAGATCTTAGACAGCGTCTCCCTGAGGTGGGTGTTGACGGTGTTCACAGTCAGGTCTGTGGTAATCCTGTCAAAAAACAAAACAGAAAAAAATCTAGATTATAAATCAACATGTAACCAAAGCACTCTGTGTATAACGCCATAGTATAGGATGTAGTTCAGAAAATGCCAAAGTATAGTATGCTTTACTCAACAATAACATAGTATGGCCTGTAGTTCACAGTACAGCATGTTGGCAAGAAAAAAAAAAGATTATTATGTGGTTCAAAAAGCGCAAAATGATAGGATGTTGCCTAAAATTGTCATGTATGATATGTGGTTCAAAAAATGTCATTGTGCAATATATTGTCAAAATAGTATGTAATTCAAGAAAACATCAGAGTATAATATGTCATCTAAAAAATGCCATAGAATAATAATTTCATTGCACAAGTAAAAGTATAGTAAATTTTAAAACTGTTCAAATTCTTATATGTTGCTAAAAAACAAAAAAAAACTAAAACAAAAAACGTCACAGTACTATGTCAATTAAAAAAGCCTATAGTATAGTGTTCCACCCAACAAACATCATAGTATAGCATGTCGCTCTAAAAACGTCACAGTATAGCCTTTAGTCCACAGCTGTCAGTAGGTGAGGAGCAACACAAAAACAGTCCAAACGCTGGTTTCCAGAGGGTTAGATGAGTATTTATTTGACAGAGTAAGTTTACAACAACACAACATGTGAGGGGGTTAAAAGCAAATGGGTGTTAGTAGAATAAAAATAAATAAACAGAACTAAAAGTGAACTTCATGTTGACATTGATGGCATTCCAACCAGGAACAAAGTAAAAGATAATCAATACGAAAAAAACCCTCTTCCTGTTCACCTCTTAAAACCCAAAAACACACCGCAGTATCACCCTAAACTAAAGCTACCAATGGATTCCCTGTTATCCTTTCTGAACAATTCAAAGGTCCCTCTCTATCTCCCCACACATCCACCAACCACTGGAACACATCTCCAAAGTTCTGCTGGGCCAGCTCAGCTTCCCCTCAGAAGAAGTGCCGCCACCTGCCAGATGAAGGAGCCTTTTGAGAGGCAGCTGGCATCGTGATTGGACTGTACTTTGGTCTGTTCCAGTCCAGCTTCAGCTCCAGAGACGGCAGGCGGGACGAGTCAACGAAGGCCTGGTGGACGAAGGCATGCAGCTGAGTACAATCCAGAAAACAACAGAGGAGGAGTGCAGCAGACCAGAGCCAGAACAACCAGATTAGCATCGTATGCCTCTTAGAAAACATTGTAGTATAGCCTTTGGTATGAAAAAACACCGTCATATACGTCGTATATTGTACAAATAACAAGTCAAAGGAAAGAGACCTCAACTGTAGAATTGTAGTAATTGTGGGCTGACTGATTTACTCATTATCAGTATTTTATTTTTTACTGATTCACGGTAATAAATACATTTAAAAATGGTGCTACTTTGGCTCTGAACCTTTATCTACCTGTGGTCGCTCTGTCTTCTGGAGTGATTTGATTGGTTATACGTCACAAATAAAACTCCTTTAACTTAACACCTGTAAACAAAACAAAAACGTATCAACAAAGTTTTCTGTTAGAGTTTGTGTTCTTCTAAGTTTAACTCCAAGATTTTAAATACTTTCATTTACTGCAAATGAATATCTACTCCAAACGTCTCACTAATAATCATTATCAGCCTTAAAAACCCACAAAACACCCCTCTATACTCGACCACACTTAGTACAGTCCAGTTCCCCCTTCTATAAATCTGCTTGGAATCTTCCACTTCCTGTTTGTCAAAGTGGCCTTCTACCTGGACAGGTTTTGTTGGAGCTCATGCAACAAACATTTTGGGTAACTGCACTTTAATATGGATGGATGACACTGAATTAGAGTCTGTTTTAATGAGACTGAGTTAAGATGTGTAGCTCTGTCATTAAATAGGAAATTATTTCTCAGAATTCACAGAGAAAAGTCTGAAATGTTTGCTAGGTTAGCATCCCACATGTTCTTTGGCTCAGCTAAAGCTAACTCTCTCCAACTTCTGGATCTCTTGAGTTGCTTGTTGTTAAAATATCTTGCTAGAGGTGCTGAAGCTCAGAAAATCTGAGATGTTTGTTCAGAATAAGCTCATTCTCAAGTCTTCTCTGAACTGTCCTCTTTTGTTTGAACTTTCCCTAAACTTAGGAGTTAATGAAAGAGCAGCACAACCAGACTCAGTCTCATTTATGTAGAGATTAAACTTCAGTGTCATTCATTGATGTTAAAGTGCAGTTTTTCAAATGTTTGTTGCACATGCTCCCGACCAAACCAGTCCAGGTGGAAGATGATGTGAAGAGAAAGCTCCAGAGGATGAATATCACACATTTACATTGGAAATAAATGTCCTTTAATTAGACATTGTCATGCAAAAGTTGGATTTCCCTTTAATGATGTTCAAATCTTTGTTGAGTGTTTTGTTGATGTTGGTTTCTAAATGTTTTCTGACACTCGGCCCCAAAGATTAAAACCTTCTATGGCTCACAAGCTGCAACAATTCTCACATTATCAACTATCTTTCTGACTAAACTAAGATAAAAAGTGAAAAACTGTCTGATTCCTGCATCATGAATGTAAATCTTTTTGGTTTTTATCACAGTAAACTGAATATGTTTGGGCTTGACATTTTATAAACCAAAACAAGAAATGAATTACTGGAGAAAACGATCAACAGATTAATGGACAAAGAAAATGTGTTTTCCAACATATATGGCTGAATTACTCCAACATTACAAGATACATACAATTTTAATTCAATTTTATTTATATAACGCCAATTACAGGTCAAATTGTCTCAAGATGCTTTATTTTTATATTTTTTGTCATATTTAAAATATGACAAAGTAAGAAATTTAAACCTCTTGACTAATCCAATTGATTATTTAGTTTTTAAGAGACTAATCGACAACTAAAATAACTTTCTCCACTAAAACTAATAAACATGATGTCAAATAGAAGGAACAGTTTTAAATACTGCAGTCCCACGATGACAAGAATAAAGTTTGTCAACAAAAACAAAATCTGCTGGTGGATTCCATTAAAATCCTAATAAATGATAATAAAGTGTGATACTAAAGGTTTGTGGTGCTAAAAATGTCAAAGATATCAAGTTGAACATCTGGATGGAGGTTGATAAAAGTTGACCTCCCTTCATTTCTCTGGAGTGACTCCATGGATTTTATGGATGGTGGTTAAAGACCTGCTCTTCGAGTGGCCTTCCTTCTAGTCGCTGTAAAAAGTCAGTCCATCCTGGCTGACTTCAACACCTCTTCATGACAACTTGTTCTGCCTCCGACCTGGTGGAAACTCCAGAAACTGGGGAAAACCCATGGAGACTCGAAGAACTCGTGGAGACTCGAAGAACTCGTCGGGCGGGGGAAGGTGTGGTGGGAGGTGGGGGAGTAGAGGGGGGAGGCCGCCACCCACCTCCCTGCCTACTCTCCGCCCTGACTCCACCCAGACTCCGCCTTGGCTCCACCCATGTGGTCACTTCGGGAACTACGATGCCAAAGGGACGACGAAATTATTTCTTTGTATCTGATCTGTAGCTCAGTGAGTTAAGGATTTGCCTATGGAGCTGCAGGTCACTGGTTCAAGACCAGACCCTTCTTAAATTTTCTCAAAATTCTGACAAAGACAAAGAAACAAAAGTGCCGGTGGTGGGTCTTGAACCTGCGACCCTCCGCTTGGGAGTCCTCTTCTTATCCCCCTGAGCTACTCGCTCAGATACAAATTCTTCTTTTTTTTGCGCATTTATCATCTATTTTTTGTCGTTTTCGACTTTTTTTTTAACTCAAGTCTTGACTCGACCGTTTTTCTCAGGAGGTTGGGCTTCAGCCTTTGTGCTGGAGGGTGGAACCCTCAGTTCCAAGACTTTCCAAAGCCTCCACACCTCCCGAGTCCTCAGGACCTGAGCTTTCAGACAGTCTGAGGGCTGAAATTTTCTAAGTCCCACAGTAGTTCTCTGTTAGTTTGAACCTTCAGACAGTCCAAGGACTGATATCTTCTAAGTTCCTGAGTAGTTCTCTGTTAGTTTGAACCTTCAGACAGTCTGAGGGCTGAAATTTTCTAAGTCCCACAGTCGTTCTCTGTGAGTTTGAACCTTCAGACAGTCTGAGGACTGAAATTTTAAAAGTTTCTCAGTAGTTCTCTGTTAGTTTGAACTTTCTGGTTAACAGAAGCCTTAAAACTTGTCACCATGAGTCTTGATTTCACATTTAGACCATCCATCTGAGTTCTTCTCAGACCTTCACCTGTGGATTTTTTAGAAATCCTGAACAAACTTTGATTCTCTTCACTGAACAGTAAAGTTTGTGGAGATCAGAAGGTAACATTAGTTTGATCAATGCCTTCAACTACTAGTAGACTTTATCTGGAAATCAGTTTTCCGAAATGAGTTCTTAGTAAATCTGTCCAAACCAAGAACATAGAAAGAGGAAATGTTTGAAGAAACAACTTGTTTTCATTTCAGACTAGAAAACACTTTGACTTTTATCTGTTTTTGCTCTTTTTGATTGTTTTATTGTCTCTTCTGTTTAATTTGATCTTCTAAAGTCTAACTGGTGTCTTTTCAAAGGTTTTATCTTTAGTTTGATTCTTCTTAAATGTTTAGTTTTGCTCTTTTCTCACCTTTTATTCTGTTCTAATGTCTGATCTGATTTCGAAATGTTTTGTCTTTTTAATGTTTAATTGTTGTTTTTTCAAATGTTTTATCGGCTTGTTTGAAAAATTTCCTTTTCTTTCCCAATGTTTAATTTTTTGATTAAATCTTTAAGGTTTTTCTTTTTAAATGTTTTACCACCTTTTAATGTTTAATTTTCTTTTTAAATGCTTCATTGTATTTTCTGTTTAATTCCTATTTAAAGTTTTATTGTCTTTAAGATTTAATTTTCTAATTAAACATTTAATTTTTTAAATAAATGTTTTGACTTTTAAAGGTTTAATAATCTAATTAAATGTTTTATATTTTTCTAAATGTGTAATATTCTTGTTTAATTGTTTTTTTTAAATGTTTATCTCAAATATTTCATCTTTAATGTTTAATATTTTTGTTAAAAAATTTTGTTTAATTTCATAATTACATGTTTTGTATCTTTTGTTTAATTATCTAATTAAATATTTTGTCTAATATAATTTAATTGTATTTAATGTTTAATTTTCTTTTGAAAAATTGTATTATATTAAATGTTTTTTTCCTTTGATTTAATTGCTTTTTTACTGTAGTTTATTTCTTTAATCTTTTTTTTCTGTCAAGATTTTAACCCCAACCTTAAAAATGAAACAAACCCTTAAATCACAATGAAAATACTTCTGTTGTCACAATCATGAGTTAGTCAGTTATTCAGTTTATCAATTCAACTTTATTTGTTTAGTACCTTTCACACAGATTACAAAACTAAACAAGCAAAGAGAAAAAACTATGCTAAAAGTATGATTAAAACTCAAAAACAAAAAAAAAAAATTTAACATGATAATAAAATATGTTGTGTCCAGGGGATGGAGGGAGTTTATTGAAGTCTTCTTGGGCTCACATGGGAAATCATTTAAAATATAAACTTGATATTCAGTCTAAGGAAACTGCAGAGTGACAGAAGAACCAACAATATCTCCTGTTTTCTCCTTTAATGAGTCGACTCTTCTTGTGCTTTCAGACCAAAGAACTACAGACTCTTCACAACCTGCTCAAACTCTTGGTACAGGACCTCACCACACGGGTCAAGAAGGTTTCTGTCTCATTTCTACTCTGAAGATCACCTTCTCCTGCTCAAACTGCTGACAAATGTTTCTGCTGCTCTAAAGTCTGGTCTCCAGAACTTCCTAAAAACTCTCAAAGTCTCTTCTGCTGCAGGTTGCTTTGTAGAACCGTTGCAGAAAACCTCACTAAACCACATGGAGGGGCCTCAAGATAGTCGTCCAAATGAAACCATACAAAAACCAAACTAGCACAACCCAAACGCTCAAGTCTCCTGCAGCCTACCAGAGAACCTCTGAGAACAGAGAATCAGGACAGGAACTCTTACCTTCTGGACAACCAACGCTGGTTCACAAACAAGAATACAGAATGTGTCTGACCAAAAACCTCTAAAGACTCACTACAGCCAAGATAAAGACACAACTCAGCTGCACCAAATCCACTAATCACTGCACACATTAGCACCATGTGCTAACTGTGGCTAAAGAACCACATTCACCAAGACAACTATCCAGTACAAAGCCCTAAAACACACCAAGAAACACATTAAAGACGATTTTACTGCTGGAAGCTGCAAGCCAACGCCTAAAAAACAAACTAAAGCAATGGAGCTAAACCCGATTCAGTGGTGAAGAGAAGCAGAGGAAATGTTTGTCTGCAGCTAAATAAAGCAGGAAGACACTGAGCTGCTCAGGTGTTCCTGATAACACCAAGCAGCCACCTGGACAGCCAATAGGAACACAGCTTACTGGAAGTCCAGAGGGCTGGGTTAGTGAAGGAAATTTAGTTTAAAGTTGAAGCATAAAGTTAATAAAGAAAGTTGAAAACCACCTTCTGATCCCTGAAATCTCTGAGTTTTCACACAAAGAACACCTGAACATGTCAAACTGGTTCCATAGTAGAACCATCACTTGTAAAAACGTCATAGTATGGTGTGTTGCTCAAAAAACATTAGGACCCGGCTGTCAGGGGACAAACATGTAAGAAACATGAGAACAGAGAGAACCCAACCAGTAGGTCACAGTTTATCATCCCCCAGTCATCTCCTGAAGTCCATATGGTGAGAGACATCAGTATCTGGTTGTTAATTTACCAGAGGATGCTTATAATCATGCTGATGTGGTCTGTACTCTACAGTATTTTAGTGACTCCATAAATGCCTAAGTTGTTTTTAAAAATGCTTTTTAGTTTTTAATAAACATTTAACAGCCTATATGTAATCAATAAATGGTCTTTGCCTGTCTTAAGAAAAATTCACTCAGAACTCTGATATGTTAACAGTACTAAATAAATCAATAAATACATGCATACACACAAAAATAAGTTAATACATTAACTGTGTTAAGATAAGATTTAGATTAAAAAAAAGTTGTTTATGTTTTTGCAGAATCCAGTATTGCTCACTGGTTGGTCATTAAATTTTATTAGTTTGATTTCACTGTTTAAAATGATGCCACTTCTTTTCAGACAGAACCTGTGATAATAAAACAATACAACATTTTTAGGTCCGTGTTAATAAAGTACTTAAAGCTTTAAGTATGGCTAAATGCATTTTTCAAAATTAAATATATCACTCCTTAGGTGGTAGT